>NC_141693.1:500626773-500989131 GCF_964263255.1 Lissotriton vulgaris | reverse complement strand
ACCTTTGCCCGTTCCACCAGGCGCTAAAACATTAACCAGGGTTTGTGATCTGTGCGAAGAATAAAACGTGAACCCCACAAATATGTTCTAAAATAGTTTACACCCCATGCAGCTGCAAGAGCTTCCCGTTCGATAACGGAATAGTTAACCTCAGAGGTAGACAATGGTCTAGAAGCAAAGGCTATAGTTTTCTCAGTTCCATCATATTTCTGGAGAAGCACGGCACCAAGACCGACACCACTCGCGTCAACCATTAAGACAGAAGACCGTTCAATGTCAAAAGGGGTAAGGACATCAGAAGACTTGAGTTCAGATTTGATGCTACGGAAACAAGACTCTTGTTCATTCGACCATGAGAATTTCACTCCCTTTTTCAACAGAGACCTTAAGGGAGCTGTTTTCGCAGAGAAATCTTTCACAAATTTAGAGTAGAACTCAATTAGTCCCATGAAGGACCTACGCTGTTCCTTATCAGCTGGGGAGGGGGCTAACTCGATAGCTTCCAATAAATTTTTCTTAGGCCTAATACCATCTGCAGAGAGACAGAAACCTAAATATTCAACCTCTTTGACCAAGAATGCACATTTCTCACGGCGTAACGTGAGGCCAGCATCAACAACTCTACGCAGAACATTTTGTAAGACGTTGTTATGTTCCTCCAAAGTATCCCCGAAAATGAGAATGTCATCCTGGAAGAAAATTACTTTGTCTAACCCTTTGAACACCTCAGTAACCATTCGCTGAAACACACTAAGAGCAGATATGAGTCCAAAAGGTAACCTAGTAAATTGAAAAGTTCCTTCGCCTGTAATGAAAGCTGTAAGATGTTTTGAACTGTCGTCCAAACGAATCTGATGATATGCGTGTTTAAGGTCTAATTTGCTGAAGAATCTTGCTCCCTTGAGTGTGGAAACTAACTCACCTATATTCGGTAAAGGAAATACATCAGCCACAACACATTTATTCAAAGAGCGTAGGTCTACACAGAACCTAATTTTGTTGTCGGGTTTCTGCGAAATGACCACGGGGGAAACCCATGGAGAAGCTTCTACTGGCTCAATGATACCACCTTGAAGCATCTCTTCTAGGACAGCTTTAACCTCATCACGTAAGGCAAAAGGAACTCTTCTGGCTTTATGCTGTACAGGAATACTGTCATCTTTCAACAGTATTCTGTGAGAGTAGCCCTGTAGTTCGCCTAATTCTTCTCTGAATACGAGATTGTGATTAGTAAGAATGTCATCAATAGAACAATCATCAACAACTAAAACAGGTTAGTCAGCTCTGGGATTAACAATAATATGCAAGTCATACTGGTGGGAACGTCCCAATATGGCGGGACCATCTACAGACACATAAATCTTACCCCAGGTGGACCTGTTTTTAAAGACAATCTTCCCTTCAAAGCAACCAAGGAGGTCAATTTTCTCACCCTGGTAGCCGGAAGGAAAAATGTCACACACATCCAGACATTTGTTTCCCCATACTTCCTTCAGCATAGATGAAGGAATAATAGTCCACTTTGAACCGGTGTCGACCATCAAGTTGACACATTTGTCATCAATCATAAAGTTAGCTTTAGGGATTCGTTCTCTCTTTTCAACACATGAACATACAGAATCATATAAAACCAGAATTTTGTTGACATCTCGCTTTAGGTCACCATATTCACTCACAACAGTAACCCTCGGGTTGGATCTGTTTTTGCACATTTTTGCAAAGTGACCTATTTTACCACAACGTAAACACTCCTTATTATTAGCAAAACAGAATTTTGCATCAGACATGTGTGAATAACTCCCACATCTAGAACACATCTTAGACATGAATTTGTTAGTAGGCTGCAATTGGGATCTATTGAAGGACTGTTGAGGCATATTTTTCTTCTGCAAGACATAGCCTTTCTTTCTAAAAATAGCGACAGCAGCCGCTTCATCATCGCTAATGTCACTATTGACAACCTTATGAGATATTTCAGCAACTTTTGAGTCTATACTACTCTTTTGCAATTCCTTCATGCACTTTTCACTCTCCTCAACAACTTTAGCTAATTCAATTGCTACTTTAAGAGTAGGGTTTTTGGAAGCCCATAAACGTTCTTGAATTTTCCTATTATTAGCTTGTACAATTAACTGGTCCCTAATGTGTTCATCAGCCATTTGGCCAAAATTACATTTGACAGATAGTTCACGTAGGCGGGCAACAAAGTCATCTATGCTTTCACCCTCGAGTTGTTTGTTCTTGTAAAATTTGTATCGTTGAAGAACTAGATTTTCTTCTTTCCCAAATCTATTCTCCAGTCTAGCAATAGCTTCTTTAAACTCATCCAAAGGTTGTGAAGTGGAAGACAAAACTTGTGGTAGATATTTAAAAAGACGTTGTTCCTCCTTTCCTAATGTGGTCATCAAGAGTGCTTTTTTTCTTTTTGGTGAAAAGTCTTCTCCATCTAGAGCCTCGATGTAATTATTAAACATTATAATCCAGTCTTCCCAGGCAGTGGATGGATTGCCCGGTTCACTTAAAAATTGTGGAGGAAGAACAACATTTATAGATTGTGCCATGACAAAACACCTTTTTGTAAAGTCTTTGAATAGCTGGATTAATTAAAGAAAAGAGGCAAGACTAAAGCGCTAATATATACACAAGCGCTAGTATACTGAGTTATATGGAGGCTGATGCCACAAAGTCACGTAAATAAATGTCATGCGCTTGGATAAACATCACTGGAATGAATGAAAAAGCGCCATAAAAACAAATCTTAAAAGATGCTTACTTGAAATTTAAGTCTTCGAATCTTCTCATAGGGTTAACAAACCACTTAATCACCTTAATTTCTTTAGCGTTTGTCTGCCGAGATCACACAGACGAAGGAAATGTATTCAAAATTGCCGCGAGCGTCATACGTCACAGAGGTCACGTAGTTAACCTCGCGTAAATGACGTGCAGCGTTCAGTTCGTGATCACTCCAGATGACGTGCAATGCCCCTCGTGTGTTCTGCTCCTTGCGTCTTCTGTAGTCAAGGAGACAGATTACTTAGCGACAAGGAATGGCATTCCGCTCACGTACCTCGTTGCTTCGTTGCTGGGCAACAAGGAGAACTGCACGCGATGTCATCAACTGAACTCAGGTAGGGCGAAAAGGCGGAGAAATGAGAAATATTTAAATTTCACTCGGTATTTCTCAACGCCGATTGACACCTGAAGCAGCAGGAAATTGGCAGAACAAGATGCTGTACCTCGTGGATTCGTTGGGGAACGGATCGCTGTTTTTCCTTAATTCTTCTTTTGCCGCAAAAACGAAATGGCCAGATGCTCCCATCAACAAGTCGCCAAAATGTTGTAAAGGAAATGATGACTCCGGATACAGGAAGGTGGCAGGTAAGTAGTTTAATGCAGCAGTAAGGAAATAACAGGACCGTCGCCCATCTGGCCAAGCATTAACTGTCACAGATTAGAACCAGAGACAGTGTCATGGGGAGAATCATATAAACAATCTAGAAGGTTGGTGCAAGGACAAACAGGGAAGGGAACAGGTAGGGAAGAAGCTATGTACAACAGTTTTCTTCATTGTGCCTGTCTGTCGTTGATTGATTTCCTTGCATTGAACTTTCATGCCTGAAATGGCATCTCGGGGCAAAATAATATAGTGATGCCCTCACTAAATGGGACGAGGGAGACATCACTGTGACCTGGTCACCCTGTGACAAATGGACCATCAGGTCAAGATCTTCGGATGGCAGAGCAAGCTGAGAGTTTACCATTAAAATCCATGTGGTTCCTACAGCTTTAAATGGGGTTTGAGAGGGCATTAACTGGCTGATAACCCAGATTTGCCAAACACTAAATAATCGTGTTAATGTTTAGTAGTAGTATAGAAAGACTAATCCTTTTTTTCAGGTAACGCATTCCAGCAGAAGCTACTCCGAGACTGAAGTTCTATGGCCAGAGTCTTTGAGGTAAAAAGAGACTGTGTTTATGGTACATATTAGACCTCTCATCCTTGGTATGGTCTTCTCTCAAACATTTTGCCTACTCCTCTTCTTTTTTCTGAATTATGTTTTCGTTGTCATTAGGACGTTGTGCGCTTTACCACTTTTAACCAGTGCTCTCTCCTTTCAACATGGTAAAATTGTTACACCAATTGTCACATTTAATTTAGTTATAAGTCCCTGGTAAAATGGTGCTACATGCACGCAGGACCTGTAAAGGAAATACTATTTGGGGTGTGTTACACTTATTTTGCCACCAACTAAAGTAGCCCTTTAAAAACCTGTCTCAGGCCAGCAAGTTCAGCCTAGGTGAACTAGTTTTAAACTGCCCAATCGACCAGGCAAAATAACCCTTTTGTAAGGCCTAAATCTTTCTTTTTCATACATATAAGTGACCCCTAAGGTAGACTATATACATCCCAGAGGTAGGGTGCCTTGTATTTTAAACTTAGGACATGTGATTTAATGTTTTACATGTTGTGGTAGTGAAACACCCCTGAATTTGTTTTTCACTACTGTAATGCTGACCTCTCCCTCAGGATAATATTGAGTTGCGGTACTACATTGAATAAGTGCTAATAGTTGATTGGAAAAAGGTAGGAATATCAAATTTGGTCTGAAATGAGTCATGATACAAAATCCTCTTTCATGGTAAAATTGCATTCTAAGGGCAATTTCGAAAATGCCACTATTAGTAAGTCAGAAGAGCAGATGATGGACAGAATGCTGAAAAAATGAAACATTCACACACAGTCAAAGATCTGGGTTACATCTATTGTTTTTTTGCTTGCCATGCTATTCAAATTAGGACCCAGCCATATGCTAATCCGCCTTGACCTTGCTTCCCATGGAAACAACCCAGCCCGACCTGCGAGGCTAGCTCCTCCTTGGACTGGAAACAAGCATCTTGGTGTCAGTTTTGTGTTATCAACAATGATCAGCCAGGCTAGCTTGAATCCAGTGACATAGTGAGCCTATGGCCCACATCTGGACATAGCCGTCCCACTTAGGGAAAGAAATGCAAAAAGAGAAGATGATGGAAAGGAATGCTAAATACATTAAATAAATCAGCCTGTGTCTTGGGTCACATGACTGCAAATAGCTTGAAAGTTAGCATGGGTGTCTTCCTCCCAGACCTTGAGACAAAGCGGTATTAGGTGATGGCAGGATGAACCATCCTGCCAGGATTGGATCGATGGAGCTGTTCCCTGCCCCACTTACATTTCAAAGGGCTGCCTCCAGCACACTCTCAAAGCAAATTGACACCAAACTTTTGTCATCCTAGACTACTTGAAGCCTAGGCAGGGAAAGGGGGGGAACTTTCTGGAACCTGATGTGGGGGTATCCTAGAAGTTTCCCCCACTTCAAAGGATGGCATCAGGGAAAAATATTAACCCCTCAGACCCGCTTGTCAGTACACTCATGGAACAGTCCTGATGCTTGAGGCCTGCCTTGTTCTCCTGAGGACTACCTTGCGGCTTGAAGCCTGCTCTACTCCATGGAAGGCAGAGTGGACAGTCTCCCTTCCTCCAAGCCAAACCTGAGTGGCACCAAGGGCCATTTGGCTGACCTCCTGTTCTGAACTATAGGGACACAACACACCCCATGGGTCTCCCGCCAGCTGGTCAGCTGCCTGATGCAAGTGGACCTGCAAAAGGACCTGCTTGAGCCCTGCTGGCCTCTGCTAGAGTGAATCGCTGATCCCCAAGAGCTGCCTCTCCCACTCCTGGTTCCGTGGCTGGCATCACAGTGCAATCATCTGGAAAAAAAGGAGATATACTGACGTTTTGAGCTCTTCACAGGCCTGCTTGCACTGTGACTGAAATCAACAATGACTTCCTTTGCAAAGCTCTTGTGACCCCATGCTACAGCAGCAGCCAGTGTTGATGATCAACGCAAAATCTGAACTTTGCGCGACAAGAGTAAAAAGCAGCAGTGACCACTAATGCAAATCTGCAGCTGTGGCCATCCTCAATGCTCTACCAGTTTTTTGCACTACAGTGATGGCAGTTCACCACTAAGCAACACCAATTTCCTACAGAATACTGTGAGAGAACATTTAATCAACCTTTTTTGTGTATGTTTTTGTTTTTAAGCAATTGCATATAGCGATCACTCAAACTAAGGCTGTTCATTAACATTTTTTCAGTTTGTTTTCAAATGCGTGTAATGGAGAATTCCTATGGAATGCAAGGACTTAGAGATTTGTTTAAGCAATTTCAGTCAATAGACTTGTTCCGTTCTGCTGCAATGGGGTTCTGCCCATTTAGTATGCCAGGACATTTTGCTTTTTGATCATTTGCTCTTGTACTTTGTTATGTGGGCAAGTTACACTAATTGTGTCTCACCCACAGTAATCATATTGGTAAGTAGACTGCATATGTTCACTGACAGTGTCCGCCATCAGTTCATTTCAGGCAGCAGTTTATTCGATAAAAATCACAACCGAATGCATATCGGGCTCGAGGCCCTTCTTCATCCTCGTGTTTGTTTGTAGAAAATTGAAAATAGCATATAAACTCAACGTGACTGTGCAGTTGCTAGGGACGTCTCATTTAACATCAATGATCACACCACTGATGATATACTTCATGTGATAATACAATGCACCTCCTTACACTCTAATATAACCTCTGTTACACCTAGTGTAAAATACAGAGTATCATTTTTGAAACCATTGACACACGAATAACATTTACTACATACGCACTCACTGATTCCTACGTCTACCCACACATTCACTCATTCACCCATACAATCACTCGTACATACAGTCACTCATCATTACAACACTATCATATGCACTCATACACCTATGCAGACACTCACACACTGCCACTCATCCATGGAGTTACTCACACACCTAGTCAGTCCTGTAAAGAATCAATCACACTTTGATTTCTTCATCTATACAGTTAAACACAGAACACCTTACATTTTTACACATATACTAACACATACTTACTCACTGATACAATCAAATCCTTCATCCATACTCTTATCCATCCACTCATTCTTCAATTTGTAAAACATATTTAAAATTTAAAAAAAACACAGTCACTGGATGATGTCATCAGTGATGTCATCAGTGATGTCATTTGAGATGTCATCAGTGATGTCATCAGTGATGTCACTGACCATGTCATGAATGATGTAATATGTGACATCATCAGCATTGGATTGCGGATGCGCGAAATATATAGTTAGTGCAACTAACTATATATGGAATTTCATTGGTTTTATATCAATAAAATGTCCAGCTAACTATATATGGTCTCTAACCTATGGTTTTTTCGGTGAATATATATATATGTGTGTATATATATATATATATATATATATATATATATATATTCACAGAATAGCTCTGCAGCACCTCTGGCAAGCAGTACAGCCACACCAGCGAGAGAGGAGATGGACCACAGGATCAGGTGCAAAGATTTATTTAGCACAGAGAAACAGCTACACGTTTCAGGCTCCACGAGCCCTTGATCACGCTGTCAATCCTTTAAAATTTCATTGCTTTTAGTATGTGTTTGTGAAAAAACACGCCCCAAACAGTGACCTCATGTGTCACATGGTCATGAACATAGATGATATACTCAACGGAGCAGGTATATGTTTATGTATATTTTCTCCTTATTTTGTAAGTCAGTTGTTATAGATTCATACCTGCCTAAATGCATAGTGTGGTTCATATATAAAAAACATTGATAAATATATTCATTACTTGTATACAATATCACCGGATAAATCCTTGTATATACAAATGAAAATGAATTTTTTCCTAAATATATGTACACATAATTGTTGTAATTATCAACATATTAATACTATGATGAAAATTGATAAATCCCAAATATTATGAACAACTGAACTAATATTTTGACATTAACAGTTGAGTCCCACACTCAAAAGATAACACATCACATGACCATGATAAAATTTGAATATAAATAGTGCAAAAGCAGACAATTTTTATAGTGCGGAGAAATAGTGCAAGATTTAAAGTGCAAAGAAGGCATAAAGTGCAAGATATCTGATTGATATATAAAAAGCGCATCAATATATATAACATAAATTTGTTGCAGAACCCTGCAATATATGTTAAAATTCTATACATTGTGTACTAAAATTCATCTATCAATACAGAAAAAAATCCAACTTTTTGAGGAAATAAATAGGGAAATTAGCCCTAAGAAGGCTAAAAAACAAAAACAAAAACAAAAAACAAGAGATGAAAAGAAGAAAGGGAACATATTTTTTTTAAATTCCATAAAATTCTTCTTTTTAACTTACACATGACAATACGAACATATATTTACAAATTGAATCAAAGGTATCAGAATTATCAAAGGGGTCAAAATTTCCAAAGATATCAAAGAATTCCCCAAAGTATCACAAAATATATATATATATTCACTGAAAAAACCATAGGTTTCACACCAGTTATAGTTAGGAATTAGCATTTAAAAAACCTATTAAATTCACTGAAAGAACCATAGGTTTGACACCAGTTATAGTTAGCTGGAAATTTTACTGACATAAAACCATAGAAATTCCAATGTTATAGTTAGTTGGACTCACTATAATTTGCGCGCCTGCAATGCACTGCTGATGATGTCACATATTACATCACTCATGACATCGTCAGTGACATCACTCACCCAAATGGGGGGGGGTAGGGGTTATCTCACAGGGAAAAGCCAGGACGGGTTCCCAAGGCAAGCGCCTTGATGCCTTTGGGTGATACGTGCGCTATATAAGTCGCAATACATACACACACGGGTGTCCCAGAGACGCTTGCCTATGTGTTTTCTAATCCTAACAACGCTTGCCTACTGACTGGTCGCTGCTATGTGGGATTTAAGTCTGCGCATGCGTCTGTCATACCCATGTGATGTGACGCACTCGTAGTTCTGGAGGGATTTTTCGCTCATGCGCAGTATTGCTAATATGGCCGCTTTGTTTTTAACATGCTCTCTGCTTGCCACCGCTGCTCTGGCTCAGCTGTTTATTCCTGCTTAACTCCTAATGCTATAGATATTATAAAGTAAGGGGTGTAGTGCAGCTATTCATGGTATACAGTGTATTAATTTTTTCTGTGTTTCTAAATTGTCTTCGCTTACTTTTCATGTGATACACTTTGGGGGCCTGGGAGCTGTGCGCCACTCCATCTTTGAAGCCCATGTCACCCTAACCACGTGATGAGGGAGAAAACGATTTGCGCAGGAGTGGAACTAAGCCAGCTGGTTGCCGAAGCTCAGATGCTCCTGGGAAAGCGACCTCTGCTCCAGGAGAAGACTTTGACTTGTACCTGAAATGTTACATTTTATGATAATGTTTGTGTGCCCTATTGTTTCGGCACTCTTATGCCATGGGAACTGGAATGTAAGGGGTGGGTTCAAAATATTACATATTAATTATGAGAACACCAAATTCTAGGTGGTGACAATGCCCTAACCACCTCTCTTGTCCAATCCAAAGTTGGGGATCCTTTCATTTGCAACATTTGTGGGTGGTCCACTGACCCGAAAACAGTATAACTAGTCTAGATTTAGCTAGAGAAATTGTCCGACTTGTCCGAATAGCCCACCTGTCACTGTCCCTACGAACTCTATAGGTGATTGATACAGAGAGCTGCGGAGCACTCTGTCCGTAATTTCCACAAACTTAGTCTGGGGTAGAGGAACCTTTTAAGTGCTGGCGAAGCACTTTGCTGGGAGATTCGAGAACTCAATCGGGGTTATTGGCAGATTCCTTGCAGAGAGGACGTAGCACAGGCGTTGCATCCGAAGCTGCAGGTGTTGGTCGTACCCTTCCGTGAGCCCAGTCCTGATCTAATCCTGGGGGGAATCCTGTCCTGATTGTCCATGAGCTGTACCTGCTCGCCTACTGGCATTCCAAGTCCTTGAGGGTCCTTTCCCGCCTTTCCGAACTGACCCGTGGCCAGTGTTAGTCCTCATTCTGTCCTAGGTAAATATAAACTATTTGTGGGTGTGTGTCCTTCTAAATCTTTCTCTCCTATTTCCAAATAAAGCAATCTTGCCTGTGATTTATCTCTGACTTTTAAAACTCTGATGAAAATATTCTTTTAGCATGTTCCTTATCTCTTCCCTACCCTTACTCAAATACTGAGTTGTTTGCATATTTAGTATGTCCCACTGTTACCCTTCCTATAGAAATTGTATTATTTCTGAAGCACAAAACCTTTCAGTTTATTCCAATTAGCATTTAGTAGTATGTTCCTTTGTTCTTACCTATCCTTTAGTGATAATATAGCATGTTCCTTTTCATAGTTTCCTTCTGAAAATTAATGATTCTCACTCTGATTCATAGTTATATTGTATTTTTGATCTTGGTTATAGATCTTCTCATTTGTGTAAATTTCATTCTCATGGCATATGCAAACCTTTTATGATTTAGATAAAACCTTTAAAACTTCCTGTGTTTGTGGTTATTACAAGGTTATACACAAAATATAAATGTATGTGGTATTAGTGTTATCTGCCTAGGCTTAAATTTAGCTCCTGATCCATTGTGGTCAGAGGTACCTGTTCTCAAGGATTGGTAAGTCAGGTACACATGAAATATATTGAAAGTAAGAACCCCGAATTACTGATACAGCTGTGAAGGTTCATGAAAAATTATTGAAGGGCCCAATAGCGTATATATTTGGAAAATAAGGATTGGGTGACCTGCGCACTCTATCAGTAATTTTCAGGTAGCAGATTGATGGTTAGGACTAGTTAAGATAGGTAGATAAGATATTTGCTGATGAAACCGTGAAAATAAAATGTGCTGCTAAAAAGAATAATCTTTTCTTTTAGTTATCGATCGATCTAAATATTATTGGTTTTGAAATGTTAAAAAAATATTATTCTGTGAAATGCTGCTATATGATTTAGGGCCAGATGTAGGTCGGTCGGTAACGGCCGAAAATCAGTATTTTTGGCCATTAGCGATGGGTAAATAGGTGTTCGCTATGTAGGGGGCATTATTTTACCAAATCTGTAAAATTACTGATTCGGTAATTTTACCGATTCGGTAAAATAAAAAATCTGTAAATTTACCGAATGTGAGCCACCCAGATGTAGGTGGGACTCTTCAGAGTCCCAAAGGCCTTACCGAATCGGTATTTTACCATAAAATCCAATTTGATGGTAAAATACTGATTCCGGTGTGCATGCACATGTGTGCATGCACACCTATGCCATGTGACAGGCAGACCTGCCCTTAGGGCATGTATGCCTGCCACATGGCACCTGAGCCTGTTTTGGGGGTACCAGAGGGTGTCAAAGTGACACCCCCTGCACCCTTGTGAAATTCGGTATTTACCAATTCGGTAAATACCGAATTGGTAATGCCCATTCATTCCTATGGGCTTCAAAGCCCATAGGAATGAATGGGCATTACCGATTTGGTATTTACCGAATCGGTAAATACTGAAATCATCCGATTCAGTATTCCAGCACATCTGAAATACCTACATGTCCACCACATAGAGTTACCGATTTTTAATTACCGAATCGGTAAAATTCAGTAATTGAAAATCGGTAAATCTATTTCACTTACATCGGGCCCTTAATGTATTAACAAATTGTTAGTGATTGTTCTATGTTGTCTGGAATCCCCGGGGAATAGTATAGCGGGTGGTGAGCAGAATCCACTTAGCTGTGAGGTCACAGGCTGCGAGGAAGATTAGTGCATAGTTAGGTAGAACCGGAAGCGCTAATTAGGATTTTCTGAGTGAATAGTCGAATAAATGATAGCAACGAGTCCGCTAATGAAACTTTAGTTGTGATATTACCTAGTAAGGGTCACACGAGGAAGGAGTAGTAGGTTCATTGGGGCTTGAATGATAGCAAAGGAGTGCCTTGGTGAAACTTTAGACAGTATATATCCCGGAAAGATTGGATGAGTCAAAGAAGTAACAGGTTCTCTAATGCTCTTGTGAAGGGGTAGGCAGAAGGGTCTATCCGTAGTGTATGAAAAGTAGACAGAAGAGGTTTATTTGCAGTGAAACTTTCTTTCTTTAGACACTCAAGCACAGTGGCGAATGTTATACGTTGTTAACTAAATTGAGCCTTTGGACTTTAAGAAAAATTCAAAGTTCCCGTTACCTTGTGAAGGAGGGAGTCGGTCGCGAAGCTGAGCTGACGCCACTCCGTGCCGCGCTGGTATTGGTTGAAACAGCGGGCGTGTAACGAAGCTGGCATTGTAAAGGAGGGGTGAGTGCCAAAGCGTGAGACCGCGTCTCGCGAAAAGGCCGCGCACCCATTTGTCGAAATTGTCTGCAATCACAGGGTTGATTGGTTGTTGCATCTGTTGAGAGACACACTGGTATTGGAGGAGGATTTGTAAACAAAGAGGTTGTAGTTGACCACAGAACTTTTAGTTACACAGTCTATGTGGTATCCCGAATTCTTACCTGATCCACAACTTTTAGGTTTTCGCAAGGATCAGATGCTAAGAGGTAGACCTTATAATATGTACGGAAGCAAGAGAAAATTGGCATTTGCTGACAAAATCAAAAATTATTTCAAGAAAGACAAGCCCATTAGAACTAGAGAAGGTGTAATCATTCCACCACCTAATACTCCTGCATCATTCATGATGTTTGATGAAGGCTATCACACCTGCGTATGGTTGGAGAATTGGGTAAAGTATACCCAAGACAATGGAATCCTAGCATTTCCCTTAGATGGTACCTTTAATAGTAGAATTTTGTTTAATTTGAGGACCCGAATGAATGACTTATATCCCAGACCAAGGTTGACTCAGTATGAGGCTATAGAAGAATGGGAGATTGAGGCCTTAGAGCGAGACAGACCCAGAATGGATAAGGGAGTGAGCAAATGGTACCCGCAATTGCAGCGAGATGCCAAAGAGAAAAAGATGAAACAGTGGAGACAGAATATGATGGTTGAGGGACTATTTCCAATGTTTGGTATAAACGAACCAGAGGGAGGGAGGGAAAAGCACAGATAAAACCCGACACCTAAGGTCTGCAGGTGATTCGGAAGATGAGTACCTGGAGGATTTATTAATGAAAAATCCACTGCCATATGATGAGGAATCTAGGTCCCTGAGTTCGAAAAACCCGTTTTTCCGACACCCTAGAGAAAGAAGGGCCAGTGAAACGGATGAAGTAGGTAAAGAAGGATTTTGTAGGCCTGATACAACCTTCCCAAACTATAGGCCATTTGGTGATGAAACACCAGGAACGACAGTCCCAACTGCCCCAAGTCTGTATCCTCCTTTAGTTCCGCAGGTAATACATGAAACACCGATTGAAAAGGTTTTACAGGAACAAGAACGGGAAGACTTAATTAAACAACAGAATGAACTAATTCAGAAAATATAATTGTTGAATCCCAGTCCTGAAGCTTTGACAATTCCAGTAACTATTGGTCCCGTTGTTCCTCTTTATGGGGATAGACAGGCTAGTCCAAAAACTCCAGTTATTACACCAACTGTAGCACCACCCAGAAAAGAGCCTCTCATAGTTGATGATCAAACAAGTGAATGCAAATCTGTGGTTTCCCTGTTGGATCTGCCTATAACGGAACCAGAGAGTAGTGTACCTCGAACGAGAACACAGACTAGTGCAAGGGAAGTCCTGATAGACACAGCTTCAGGTACTCGAAGTGCCACAGTAGTGACTCCGGAAGAAATAGATAGATGGACCAGAGAATTAGAAAAAACAACTCCCCAGCCAAAACCATTAGATATTTACAAGCTAAGAATAGAGATGGAAGAACTAATGGCTGGAAACATGGGATTAGACAGACTGAACACTCTTAGCGAGGAAGAGTTGCTGTTCATATGCAAAAGTCTTACCCGAAACACCAGAGTGTTCCATGAGAAACTAATGGACACTGCAGCTAATATGGGAATAGATGTTAGCAAATCCAAAGTATTACAAAAGCCTTATAGAGCAGAGTTTTAGGACAAAGACCTAGAAAACATGAATGTGTATGGGAAAAAGGTGCAGATAAGGGAATTGTTAAACCTGTTACAGAAATGGGGAGACTTAGAAAAATGGAAAGCCAGATGGGCAAAGAAAAAGGAAGACAGTAAGGCCAGACCGAAAACTTCTGAATATGTCCTAAAGGAAGATCATAAGCCAGAAACCTTGTATCCTATGAGAGAAGTGACAGGGGGAAAATATGTACATGTACCATGGTCCCGACAGGATATTGTGTCCTTTACAAATGACTTCCCAAAATTGAGTGAGAAAACGGTGGAGTGGTATAGGCAGGTTGAGAGATTTGTCAAAGTCCAAAAGTGCCTCCTGAAGGACCTAAATGGGTTCTTCGACATTGTAGTTCCTGTAGATTTGTGGACAGAATGTAAAATTGCAGTTGATTGGCCCAGTGAGGAGTATGAACGAGACTCAAGAACAGGAGCTTTCTCCCCGAATGTAATGAGGCAGTACGATAAGGTAATACAATATTTGAAGGGGAAGGTGCCAGCAAAGGAAACTGATTGGACCCGCATAGATAGAACTACCCGGAATCTTGACGAAACGGTGCACTCCTATTATGAGCGATTGCTGCAGGTATTCAAAACCTACAGTGGAATCGATAATATTGAAATGAAGGATATGACCCATTTCATTTATCGATTCATGTTAGGTTTGAGACTTGAGATCTCCCAGTGGATTAGAGATAACAAGATCTGTTGGCAGGGTAAACCTGTAGATGAGGCCCTGAAGTACGCCAAGTACAGCAAAGATGAGATGGAGAATAAGCGAAAGGCCTTAAAGGAAAAGGTTATGTGGGCTCAAGTGAAATTGGCGGAACAACAAGAAAAACAGATAAGTAAAATAAATAACACCCCGAATACAGGTACTGGGGGAGAAGGGAAACCCCGAGTTAAAATGAGTCGAGAGGAGGCTATGAAAAAGTTTCCCTGTCACAGGTGCGGTCAGATAGGGCACTGGAGAGACGAATGTCCAAATTTACAGACTGGTAATGTCCCAAATAATGATTTAAATCCACAGGCGCAGAAAGAGAGGCCCTGAAAGACCCAGCAACAGGTAAAACAGAGTCAGTTGCCTCGTGCACCAAGGCCTAATTATAAGAACAAAAATCAGCAGAATGAGACAGTTGAGGTGTGGGAAGGAAGGGAGGATAGAAATGTAGCAACCTCGCAATTCCTGTTGAATGATACATTCCTCTGTGATGAACCTTACTGACGGGGCCTGAGGGGGGAGGACGAGGAGTGCGTACTTGGTGACTCCTTGCCGGTAGACCAGTCAGGGCCATACATCGACGGAAAGGTTGAAGGAAATGACGTCACCTTTCTGTTGGACACTGGTGCTACCCGTTCTACTGTGAGAACAGCAGACGTTCATAACCTACCCCTCTCGGGAGAAGGAATCCAAGTAGTGGGTGTGTCAAACCAGATAATTAGTACCCCTGTAACTGAACCAATGGAGATCTCAATAGGAAATTTTAAAGAAATGCACAGATTTGTTGTCTGTGATTCTAGCCTGGGGAACTTATTGGGACGTGATTTGCTGTGCAAAATGAACTGCACCATCTTTTGCACACCAAAAGGCGTTGAAATCCAGACTCCAGATGAAGACGGATTGTACAAATTAATGTTGCTAAGGCCTTACTCAGAAATTAAGAAATTGACAATGCAGGACTTACCTGAAGAGCTCCAACAGACAGTGATACCGGAAGTGTGGGATTTCACTGGAAAGGATGTAGGACTAATGGCAAATGTAGACCCGTTTCAAATAGCCATAAAACCAAATGCAGTTTACCCGAATACCAAGCAGTATAAAATGAACGCAGAAGTGAAAGCCGGAGTTGCCCTCGAAATAAAAAGATTGCTAGAAGCAAACATAATAGAGGAAGTAATGAGCAGTCCTTGTAATTCGCCCATAATTGGAATCAAAAAGCCTAGCGGAAAGTACAGGGTAGTGCAAGACCTGCGCAAGGTAAACAAGAACGTTGTCCCTTGCTGCCCTATTGTGCCAAACCCTGCAGCGATTTTGTACCAAATTCCATGGAATGCTGGATGGTTTACTGTCATTGACTTGTGTCATGCATTCTTTTCTATCCCATTGCATCCAGACAGCAAATTTCTTTTCTCATTTGAATTTGACAGTCATGTCTATGTCTGGAATCGTGTCCCTCAAGGGTACTCAGAGAGTCCTTCCATTTTTAATCAGATTCTAAAAAGATGCCTTGAATCCTTAGTCTTACCTGGAGAATCAGTTTTGGTCCAGTAGATAGACGACCTCCTGGTGGCGTCTAAAAGTCGGAATGACTGTGTTACTGATACCATTGCATTGTTGAATCATCTAGGTAAAGGAGGGCATAATGTATCGCCAGACAAATTACAGTTTTGCAAGAATTCAGTGAAATATCTGGGGCACCAGATAGAAAAAGGTATCCGGAAGGTTACTTCAGAAAGGATTAGGATAATTCAAGACATGGAATTACCCCGTACTCAAAAAGACATCAGAATGTTCCTGGGAGTGGTAGGATACTGTAGGCAGTGGAATGTGGTATTTGCAGTCTTAGCAAAACCATTGATAAAAATGACCAAGAAAGGAGCAAAAGATCCAGTTGAATGGGATGATGAAAGCATGACATCCTGGATAAAATTACGAAACTGTTTGTGTTCAGCTCCTGCATTAGGAATGCTTGACTATTCAAAAGATTTTGCCTTGTTTTGTGACACACGAGACAATTGCGCACTTCAGTCCTGACTCAAATTCATGGTCTAACTAGACTTCCGGTGGCATATTTCTCTGCTACCTTAGATCCAGCGGCTGCTGGATTGCCTGGATATCTAAAAGCAGTAGCTGCAACTTGCACGAGTCTTGAACAAAGTGAGTCCATTGTCATGGGACATCCAGTAACTGTGTATGTTCCACATGCAGTTGTAATCCTACTGACCCGGACCAAGACTCAGTACCTCACACCTAGTCGGCTGACTAAGTATGAGAGGATTTTAGTGGGTGCTGCCAATGTAACTATCACTAGATGTAATATACTGAACCCAGCAACTCTATTACCAAATACAGTGGCTGCAGAAGTCAGGGAGGAGGTTGAGCATAATTGCATTGATCTCACTGAATATAGCACAAAACCACGCCCAGATATTAAGGAAACAGCTTTGCCCATAGAAGACATTGAATTGTTTGTGGATGGCTCATGTTTGAGACATGAGGATGGAGGCCTAAGTGCTGCCTATGCTGTGGTCACCCTAGCCAAAACAATAGAAGCATCCTACCTATTTGGAGTAAAATCTGCACAAGTAGCCGAATTGGTTGCATTGACAAGAGCTTGTAAAAATGGGAAAAATAAGAGAGTAAAAATATACAAAACCTCAGGAAGGACCTATATTTCTTTTTAACATTGAATAGATCTAATCATTTTTTGAGAGATGCCAAAGAGAGAACATGTGGGTAATTATTTAAACAAGTTTATTAATATTTTTACATTTTTTATATAAAAGAGAATTATTTAGACACATTTTTGCAACTGAATTGTTCATTGTAGATACAAATGAAAAATACTCAAATTCACATATATACTTTCTTGAAAAACATTAAGAGTGCCCTCTAATGACAACTGATCTAATCATTCATACAGACATACTTACATACCACTCATACTATGATCTATTCTAAAATGACATATCTTTCATCACATACATAAAAGACTAATTTCTACAAGATAAAGGACTTATACATTTGGCAATTCTAAGGTGTACTAAATTGAATACACAAGGGATCCAAGGTGGTACAGGTCATCTAGTTATGATGGAGTTAACTAGTGTGTATCCAAGACAGATGATGTTAGGCCTAACATCATCTGTCTTGTCGGTCTCTCCTCTGTATGTAGTTGGTTTTCTAACATAGTTAAAAGTCTTGTGAGTAAAATACTGATGCCAATAGCAGGGATTAGTTTAATTGTGCTAATAATAATAATTTGTTGCAAATGCCAAAAATGCAAAAAGAAGTATGCTGTGAACAAGAGAGGAGTGAAAAGAAATGTAGATGAACTCGAATTAGAAGAGCTGAAAAATCAAATTTATAAGAAAGCAAAGAATTTCCATCCTAATAAGGATGCAGGAAAAAGGCTTAACAACAAATTTGTTGAGATCGAGATGGATGAGATATGAAAGAGAAAGTTAGCATCTGGTTCCATTAATAGTGATGATAGTAAATATTATCAAAGAGGTGATTGATGGAGCAAGGATTCGCACGTTACGCGATTTGCTTGAATTCAAACCCCTCACATAACATTAATATAGTAATCAATCTGTTTCGTTTATTAATTTTGCACTTTTACACTACACGCGGGTGTCCCAGAGACGCTTGCCTACGTGTTTTCTAATCCTAACAACGCTTGCCTACTGACTGGTCGCTGCTATGCGGGATTTCAGTCTGTGCATGCATCGGTCATACCCATGTGATGTGACGCACTCGTAGTTCTGGAGGGAGTTTTTGCTCATGCGCAGTATTGCTAATATGGCCGCTTTGTTTTTAACATGCTCTCTGCTTGCCACCGCTGCTCTGGCTCAGCTGTTTATTCCTGCTTAACTCCTAATGCTATAGATATTATAAAGTAAGGGGTGTAGTGCAGCTATTCATGGTATACAGTGTATTCATTGTTTCTGTGTTTCTAAATTGTTTTCGCTTACTTTTCATGTGACACACTTTGGGGGCCTGGGAGCTGTGGGCCACTCCATCTTTGAAGCCCATGTCACCCTAACCACGTGATGAGGGAGAAAACGAATTGCGCAGGAGTGGAACTAAGCCAGCTGGCTGTCGAAGCTCAGATGCTCCTGGGAAAGCGACCTCTGCTCCAGGAGAAGACTTCGACTTGTTCCTGAAATGTTACATTTTATGATAATGTTTGTGTGCCCTATTGTTTCGGCACTCTTATGCCATGGGAACTGGAATGTAAGGGGTGGGTTCAAAATATTACATATTAATTATGAGAACACCAAATTCTAGGTGGTGACAATGACCTAACCACCTCTCTTGTCCAATCCAAAGTTGGGGATCCTTTCATTTGCAACATTTGTGGGTGGTCCACTGACCCGAAAACAGTATAACTAGTCTAGTTTTAGCTAGAAAAATTGTCCGACTTTTCCGAATAGCCGACCTGTCACTGACCCTACGAACTCTATAGGTGATTGATACAGAGAGCTGCGGAGCACTCTGTCCGTAATTTCCACAAACTTAGTCTGGGGTAGAAGAACCTTTTAAGTGCTGGCGAAGCACTTTGCTGGGAGATTTGAGAACCCAATCGGGGTTATTGGCAGATTCCTTGCAGAGAGGGCGTAGCGCAGGTGTTGTATCCGAAGCTGCAGGTGTTGGTCGTACCCTTCCGTGAGCCCAGTCCTGATCCAATCCTGGGGGAAATCCTGTCCTGATTGTCCATGAGCTGTACCTGCTCGCCTACTGGCATTCCAAGTCCTTGAGGGTCCTTTCCCGCCTTTCCCAACTGACCCGTGGCCAGGGTTAGTCCTCATTTTGTCCTAGGTAAATATAAACTATTTGTGGGTGTGTGTCCTTCAAAATCTTTCTCTCCTATTTTCCAAATAAAGCAATCTTGCTTTATCTCTGACTTTTAAAACTCTGATGAAACTCTGATGAAAATATTCTTTTAGCATGTTCCTTATCTCTTCCCTACCCCTACTCAAATACTGAGTTGTTTGCATATTTAGTATGTCCCACTGTTACCCTTCCTATAGAAATTGTATTATTTCTGAAGCACAAGCCTTTCAGTTTATTCCAATTAGCATTTAGTAGTATGTTCCTTTGTTCTTACCTATCCTTTAGTGATGAAATAGCATGTTCCTACTCATAGTATCCTTCTGAAAATTAATGATTCTCACGCTGATTCATAGTTATATTGTGTTTTTGATCTTGGTTATAGATGTTCTCATTTGTGTGAATGTCATTCTCATGGCATATGCAAACCTTTTATGATTTAGATAAAACCTTTAAAACTTCCTGTGTTTGTGGTTATTACAAGGTTATACACAAAATATAAATGTATGTGGTATTAGTGTTATCTGCCTAGGCTTAAATTTAGCTCCTGATCCATTGTGGTCAGAGGCACCTTTTCTCGAGGATTGGTAAGTCAGGTACACATGAAATATATAGAAAGTAAGAACACCGAATTACTGATAACGCTGTGAAGGTTACCTCGATTCATGAAAAATTATTGATGGGCCCAATAGCGTATATATTTGGAAAATAAGGATCGGGTGACCTGGGCGCTCTATCACCTCTGCCGCTTTTCCTAAAAGTTGTTTAACCCCTTCGCTGCTCAGCTCGTCATGCAGTGTACTGGTCGTGTGCTTATGACGAGCTGAGCTCGTCATGAACAATGGGGATCATGCGTATGCAGCACAGGAGGGGAAAACCACTAGCAGCCAAGGTGTTAAAATCCCATAGTGGGTTGCTGTGCACAAAGAAGACTGGTGCTAAGCTGTCTTTCTCCTCTCGAATCGCCACAACATTCCTATTGGTTTTGCATAAGTGGCTTCGCCGGACCTGCGCATCTGCAGGAGGGATCTCCGCAACCTGGGTAGGCCGCTACATAATACAAACGAGAAAGCACCCACAATTGGAGACCCACATTTGGTGTGGAAATCTTTATTGTTTGCCAGACAGCTCTGTCATTCAACCTCCGTAGCCACAGCTGGAATCCGCCGTCAGTTTCCCCTACGCGTTTCGAGCGTCATCATCGCTCTTGCTCACAGGAACGGCTTGAATGGAATGTGACATACGGCGTCACTTTATTGTAAAATGGTAAGTCCCGCCCCAATGGGCTTATCTGCTGTTGCATCTTGGTCTTTGCAGTCTTTGCCTTGTATTCCTCTCGTAGATGACTCTGCCGCTTTTCCTAAAAGTTGTTTAAAATCCCATAGTGGGTTACTGTGCACAAAGGAGACAGGTGCCGAGCTGTCTTTCTCCTCGCAAACTGCCACAACATTCCTATTGGCGTTGCATAAGTGGCTTCGCCGGACCTTCGCTTTTGCAGGAGGGATCTCCACAACCTGGGGAGGCCGCTACATAAACCAAAGGTGAAAGCACCCACAATTGGAGACCCACATTCGTTCTGGAAATCTTTATTGTTTGCCAGGCAGCTCTGTCATTCAACCTCCGTAGCCACAGCTGGAATCCGCCGTCAGTTTCCCCTATGCGTTTCGAGCATCATCATCGCCCTTGCTCACAGGAACGGCTTGTATCTAATAAAGTCACACCGCATGTCGCATTCCATACAAGCCAGCTTGTATCTAATAAAGTTACACAGTATGTCGCATTCCGTACAAGCCGTTCCTGTGATATAGTTAGGAATTACCATTTAAAAAAGATTAGAAATTCACCGAAAAAAACCATAGGTTTTAGGGGTGTTATAGTTAGTTGGACATTTCACTCGTACAAAACCATTGAAATTCACCCATTATAGATTTACTAAATTCTTTTAAACTGTTTATTTTTAGATCTTGTATTTTTTAAATTGCAATATAAATACATTATACATTACATTACAAAGAATACTTTCTCAGAATTAATTACTTTAGTTTAAATACTTTGCAAATAGGCAATAGACTTTTAAGTACAGTAGTTACAGTTATTGCAATGTGCAACACAATTTCAGACACAATGCAACATTGAGCTCATTTGAATTTCTAGTTAAATGCAATTAGTTACTTTTTGCATTACTTTTCTAACCACAAGACTAGATCCTTGATTCAGTCCTGGATTTATCTCCTGTAAACAGTTCAGTAAAACAGTTTTGATTACAGTAGTGATTTTTAAGGAATACTATTGTATTTTAAAAGTTGAAACAGAAACTTTTTCACATAGAATCATCAATGTTATCCTATAGGAGGAAATTCACTTAGGTAAGTAGTGTTAACATTACTTTTTCTTACTCAGTGGTGGATCCTGGGTCCAGCACGGGTGCATCTCCTGTAAACAGTCGAAAGAGTGCGTTTAAATCATACAGGTAATTTTTAAGGAATATTTTAATTTGTGAAAATAGACACTTATAGCCTGATTCATGTACAGGCCGTTTTGCGTGGCCCTAATAGCGAATCATAGCGACTCGCTATTGAGGACACGCAAAACGGCATTCATGTAGGAATTGCTAATAAAATAGCGATTCCTACATGTTCTTTATTTGCGAGTAGCAAATTGCTACTCGCAAAAACTCCCCATTCATTCCTATGGGCCAAGAGGCCCATAGGAATGAATGGGGAGTATCCCTTATTTGCGAGTAGCAATTTGCTACTCGCAAATAAGATAGCGATTTTAAGGGTGCCAGGGGTGTCCAAAGGACGCCCTGTAGCACCCCTAAAATGCACATTTGAACAGGTGTTGCGCACACACATGTCCAAAGGACATGTGTGTGTGCAACATGCAACTTAGAAAAATGCTTTTAAAAGCATTTTTCTGAGTTTTTGCTATTTACCGACAGGTCTGACCTCTCGGTAAATAGCGGCTCCAAAAGTGCAAAATCGCAATTTCTTGATGTGTCATGAATAGCATTTGAGGAATCTCTATTAGAGATTCCTTAAATGCCATTCCTCGCAAATATGCGATTTCTTAAATAGCGATTTTTCCATTTGGGATTGTGAATACCAAATGCAAAAATCGCACTCGCAAAGGGCCAGATTCTCAGAATCTGGCCCTTTTGCGAGCGCTATTGCCTACATGAATCAGGCTGATAGAACCTTTTCTGGTGAAAACCACACAATGGATTCCTATGGAAGGAAATACAAATTACTGGTAAGTACGCTTAGAATTACTTTTCAAGGGCAGTGCTGGGCTCAAAGATGCAGCACTGACGTCTCTCCTGATAACCAGAAATTAAATCGGAATTCGTATTTCAACTGATTTTAGAGGAATATTTATACGTTTCAAAAATCAACACTTAGAAACTTTTCTGCTGAAAACCACATAATGGATTCCTATGGAAGAAAATACAGGTTACTGGTAAGTACGCTTACAATTACTTTTCAGGGTCAATGCTGGGCTAAAAAGATGCAGCACTACGTTCTCTCCTGATAACAGGTGAGTAAATCAGAATTCATAGTTTTTCTGATTTTAGAGGAATATTTGTACGCCAGGGGACCTCAGGATTCAAGGGGACTTAATCCTCCAACTTAAAATGCGCCACAGCCCTGTCACGCGTTTTAATTTGCGGAATTAATTAATCTTTAATCCAGAGGCTCCCTGGGGGCAAACTAGACCACCAGGTACCTCCAGTATGTGCCAGGGAGCTGCATTTCAGAGAGGTGTTCAGAGGCCACGCCCCTTTTTACAACACTCTGCAACACAGCTCCTTGGCGCTTACTGGAGGTACCTGGTGGGCTAGTTGGCCCCCAGGGGACCTCTGGATTGAAGAGGAATTAATACCCCAACTTAAAACGAGCCACAGGGCGTGTTTGCACACATATAACCTCAGGCCTCGCCCCCTACCTTCACCACTGTGCAAACGCGCCCCGTGGTGCATTTTAAGTTGGGGGATTAAGTCCCCTTGAATCCTGAGGTCCCCTGGCGGCAAACTAGCCCACCAGGTACCTCCATTGTGCGCCAGGGAGCTGCTTTTCAGAGAGGTGTTCTGAGGCCACACCCCTTTTTACACCTCTTTGCAACACAGCTCTGTGGTGCTTTCTGGAGGTACCTGGTGGGCTAGTTAGCCCCCAGGGGACCTCAGCCCTATTACATGTTGCTTTGAGGTGTTGGAGAAAGGCACTGGTGTACACAGCAGGGACCACTCCCTACGCAGACAACATCCCCCTCCAGGGACTCCCAACGCCACAGGGGAACCTGACACAATGCAGATTACAACCCTAGACGGACACCGGGGTGAACAGAGTGGGTGACCTGTTCGGGGACGATACTCTACTGGATCATGCCTCCTTTACACAATCCACAGGTGCACCGCCACAAATGTACCTTCTGCACGCCTCGGTCACCCACTATATACGGCGTACATGGGCTCCACAACGCACCAAGCCAGACCAACATGAATTGGTCCATCTCCTCCGCTACATGGGGATGGGCGGACACCTAGTAAGATGGCTCTATGTGGGTGTGAGAAGTTGGCCTGGTATATAATGCTCACTAGTTCTAGTGATCACTTTGTACCATGCCAAGCAACCCTTATGATGATGGTTGTAATTCAACCTTGTAGACCAGTTATCCTAGTGGTAACGTGGACAAAGCAGTCTTAGGCTAAACTCTGAAAGGCATGTGAAGCCAGCTGTTATACCATACACAACCCCCTTGAATACCAAATGAAAGGGACACCACACAGATATATATTGAAAATATATATTGATTTATTAACTATTAAAATCCCCTGGACTCTTTATGAGCACAGAAGCACAAGCGTTAAATCACAAGACAGTTTAAAATACACAAAAGTTGCACAATATGGATGAGCCCTAGGGGCCACCTAAACCATATACTAAGAAAGTGGCATAAGAGATACCAGGAGGAAAGTGAAGAGGCCTAGGGCCTTGGGAATCGCTGGAGCTATTCAAGACTAGCAGTAACTAAGTCGGGAGAGGCCCACGGGACTCGGGTGCAGTGTTCAAAGTGCACGCACTTTCCAATACAAAGTCTATGGTGCGTAAAAAGTACAAAGTTAGAACGTTAGGAACCTTCCGAGTGACCTACGGAGCTGAAACTTAAAACACAGGCCCTTGGGATGTGTACCAGTGCAGGAGCACCGGCGGAGCTGAGTTACCTCACCCACAGGAAGCGGGTGCACAGGGTCGAAGTAGTGTCGGGTTTCGTCACGCTGGTCGATGGTGCTTGGAGCTGAAGATGCTGCAGGCGGCTCGATGAGAAGAGTTCCGGTGGATCCAAGGGTGGATCTGAAGATGTGAAGACCTGAAAGCAGAGGGGACAGTGTTCAAAGTCACTAGCCAGTGACTACCGTGGAACCAGATTGGAACCAGGCGATGTCGGGTGCAAACAGGCGTTGTCGGGTAGCTTCTTTCTGCAGCCACGTGGATACCCGGGGTCGAGGACGTCCAGGAGTCGGTCACGAGCTGTCCCACGCAGGCTTCTCGCTGTTGGCGGTGTCGGCACCTTGATCGGAGCAAACAGGCCTTGGCAAAGGCAAGCCAGGCAGAAGTTGAAAGATGCTTAACACTCGGACCAGCAAGGTCAGAGCAGGTGCTCCTTTTCACAGGAGCTCGGGTAGGTCTGGAGCAACCAGACCTGCTGTGTAAATCTTCGGGTTCGTCGCCAAGATGGCCGCTGACCACGTGGCTAGTGGCCGGGATGGCGCGTTGAGTGGCACAATGCAAAAGGGCCCCACGCAGATCGTGGAGATGCTGGAGGGCTGATCTTCGGTGCAAGGGCTGCTCGGTGGTGGGGGTTTCCAGTCCCCAAAGCACAACGTCGAGGATGCCTCAGAAGCTGCGCAGTCAGCTTTTCGAGTGTCTTACAAGAGGTCCGGTCCCACGTCACTCGGTGCCTCCACGGGTCCCTTCTTTGCAGGGACTGTGGATCGGGCTCTGAGAGGTCTGGGAGTCTGGTTCTTGTCGGGCTCTGGGCTCGGGCTCCGGCGGGAGGCGGCGGCAAAGCAGACGTCGAGTGGCTGGTTGGTACCTGTGTTCACAGGGTGGCCACTCCTAGGCCACAAGGGAGATTCTCTTCAGTCTTCTGTGCAGCAGAATGTCGAAGTCCAGTCTTCTTCTTCGTGTAAAGTTGATTCAGGATGATCTGCCGTGCAATGGCACTGCTCCCACTCTTATTCCCAATCTGAGGGGTGGATCACCTACTAGGTCCCTCCTCTGGGAGGAACCAGGAAGGGGGGCGGTTACACCCCCTTTCCTTTGTCCAGTTCTGCGCCAGGCCTGGGTCTGGAAAGTCCCAGGACCGGTTTGGACTGGCCTATGCACGGGGACACCTTGTGTGCCCCGGGCATGTCTGATTCTATTCAGCCCTGTCCTACCCAATACACAAAATCCTGTCTGGGGTGGTGCTCGCACCTCCCAAGGCAGGAAACCCTTTGTCCAGGCCACCATCTGCCGAGTTTTGGTCAGCAGCAGGAGGCCAGACTCGTGTCTGTGGTGGCAGCATCCATTTTGTGATGCTGAGGCTCTGTTTAACTTTAACCGGGGTTAAGGCTACACACATGTCGTGTCCCTCTAGAAGGGGGGAATGCTATCCCCGTCACCAGAATTGGCGAGGGGATAGTATTCCAATTCGTATGACACCTTACTCGACATGTTTTGATAAAGCCAAACCAAAGATAGCATTTAACCGCGAGGATTATAATGCACTTAAGAGTATATGGTATGGCAATATCCCGGAACAGCTTAGGGAGTTGTTCCCGACGGCTGCAGACAGGCTCAGCTCATGCTAGGGCACCATCTCACATATTTCCAAGCACTCTGCCTCTAGGATTGATGAGGCCTTCAATAGGAGTGGCTGATAGGAACATATGTGTCCAGTTTAGGGTTAGGCACAGACATACTGTACCTAAGTAAGAGGTGGTTACACCGACTTACCCCAGCTGAGTGATCAGCCAGTTGTGTCAAATATGGAGGCCAGGCCAGGGGTGGCACAATACATGCTGCAGCCCCTGGTAGGCCTTGGATACGCCTATGCCCTGGGCACCTAGGGTGCACTAATACAGGGGCTCATAAGGTGAACCAGTTCCAATTCGTAATGCACCTCAAGTGCATTGGCAGTAATTTAGAGAGAGAACAGCAGGCTGTGGGTCTGATTAGCAGGCCCACAGCCACATTAAGTCAGAAACCAGTGAAGCAAAAAGCAAAAATTTGGGGTGACCATAGGATAGCAGACCCTACTCTCCTACATAACCCCCCCCCAAACGCAGGGACATTAGACTAACCTTGACCAGTTGTGTCTTCATGTTCTAAGTGGAAGTACCTGGAGAGACCATCTGCGTTGCCATGGTCAGTCCCTGGGCGGTGCTCCACTGTAAAGTCCATCCCCTGTAGGGAAATGGACCACCTGAGTAGTTTGGGGTTTTCACCCTTCATCTGATTAAGCCATAAGAGGGGCTTATGGTCGGTCTGAATCTTGAAGTGAGTACCAAACAAGTATGGCCTCAACTTCTTCAGGGCCCACACCACAGCAAAGGCCTCCCTCTCTATAGCTGACCAACGTTTCTCTCTGGGGGTCAGCCTTCTGCTAATGAAAGCAATGAGCTGGTCCTGGCCATCTACATTAAGCTGTGAAAGCACTGCTCCCACTCCCAACTCAGAAGCATCTGTTTGGACAATGAACTCTCTTGAGTAGTCAGGACTCTTCAGGATAGGTGCAGAGCACATGGCCTTCTTCAGGTCATCAAATGCCTTTTGACAGATTTCTGTCCACTGAACCTTTTGGGGCATCTTCTTGGATGTCAGATCATTAAGAGGAGTCACAATGGACCCATAGTTCTTAACAAACTTCCTGTAGTACCCAGTCAGGCCCAAGAAAGCTCTGACCTGAGTCTGGGTGGTTGGAGGGGACCAGTCCTTGATGGTCTGGATCTTACTCTCCAGTGGTTGAACTTGGCCTCCACCTACAAGGTGGCCCAGGTATACAACCTTGCTCTGCCCTATCTGGCACTTTGTTGCCTTGATAGTGAGGCCTGCCTTCTGCAGAGCCTCAAGCACTTCCTTCAGGTGGACCAGGTGATCCTCCCAGGTGGAGCTAAAGACAGCAATATCGTCCAGATAAGCTGCACAAAAGTCACCCAACCCAGTGAGGACTTGATTCACCAACCTTTGGAAGGTGGCAGGTGCATTTTTCAAACCAAAGGGCATCACCACAAACTGATAATGCCCACTAGGGGTAGAAAATGCTGTCTTGGCTTTAGACTCCTCAGCTAACCTGATTTGCCAGTAGCCAGCTGTCAAGTCAAATGTGCTCAAATATTTGGCAGAAACCAACTTGTCAATGAGCTCATCTGCCCTTGGAATAGGGTGTGCATCTGTCCTGGTGACAGCATTGAGTCCTCTGTAATCCACACAGAACCTCATCTCTCTCTTGCCATCTTTGGTGTGAGGTTTGGGGACCAGAACCACTGGGCTAGCCCAGGGGCTCTCTGAAGGCTCAATGACACCTAATTCCAGCATCTTTTGCACCTCAGTCTTTATACAGTCCCTGACGTGGTCAGGTTGCCTGTAAATCTTGCTCTTTACAGGAAGACTGTCACCAGTGTCCACCACATGTGTACACCAGTTAGTCTGACTGGGTGTCAAGGAGAGCATATGCCTGTATGCCTGTAGAACTTGTCTGCAGTCATGTTGCTGATGTTCAGTGAGGCTGCCACCTAAGGCCACACCATCAACTGAGCCATCCTCAGGGTTCTGAGTGAGCAGGTCTGGGAGTGGGTCACTCTCTTCCTCCTGTCCCTCATCTGTAGCCATGCGCAAGCCCATGTCTGCCCTGCTGACATATGCCTTCAATCCGTTCACATGGAGCACCCTGTGGGGGCTCCTGGGAGTTCCTAGGTCCACCAAGTAGGTAACCTCTCCCTTCTTCTCCAGAACTGTATGGGGTCCAGACCACTTGTCTTGGAGTGCTGCTGGGGCCACTGGCTCCAACACCCATACCTTCTGTCCAGGCTGAAATTCAACAAGGACAGCCTTTTGGTCATGCCAACCTTTCTGTAATTCTTGGCTAGCCTCAAGGTTTTTGGATGCCTTTTTCATGTACTCTGCCATCCTGGAGCAGAGACCAAGTACATAGTCCACTATGTCTTGCTTAGGCTTTTTGAGAGGTAACTCCCATCCTTCCTTCACTAGACACAGGGGTCCTCTTACAGGGTGCCCAAACAACAATTCAAAGGGGCTGAAGCCAACCCCCTTTTGAGGGACCTCTCTGTAAGCGAACAAAAGGCATGGCAGTAGGATGTCCCATCTTCGCCTGAGCTTTTCAGGTAATCCTTTAATCATGCCCTTTAGGGTCTTGTTAAATCTCTCAACAAGCCCATTGCATTGTGGGTGATAAGGAGTGGTGAACTTGTAGTTGACACCACATTCCTTCCACATAGCTGTCAAATATCCAGACATGAAGTTGGCACCTCTATCTGATATTACCTCCTTAGGAAACCCCACTCTGGAGAAAACTCCAAGTAAGGCCCTGGCCACAACAGGAGCTGTTGTGGTCCTAAGTGGAATTGCCTCTGGGTACCTGGTGGCATGATCCACTACCACCAGTATGAATCTGTGCCCAGATGCTGTAGGGGGATCCATTGGACCAACAAAATCAATCCCCACTCTTTCAAAGGGAACCCCCACCACAGGTAGTGGTATCAGGGGGGCCTTTGTTGTTCCACCTGCTTTACCACTGGCTTGGCAGGCAGGTTTCACAGGAGCGACAAAACTCCTTGGTGTCTTCAGACATGTGAGGCCAGTGAAAGTGAGGGACAAGCCTGTCCCAGGTCTTGTTCTGGCCTAGGTGTCCTGCTAAAGGAATATCATGGGCCAAGGTGAGTAGGAAGCCCCTAAATTGCAGAGGTATAACCAACCTCCTGGTAGCACCAGGCTTGGGGTCTCTAGCCTCTGAATAAAGGAGTCCATCGTCCCAATATACTTTATGGGCACCTTGAGCATTCCCAGCAGCCTCAGCAGCAGCCTGCTGTCTGAGGGGTTCAAGAGAAGGACAGGTTAACTGAGCCTGCCCCAAGTCTGCCCTAGAAGGTCCCCCTGTCCCCAGAAACTCAACCTGATCAGGTTCAAGTTCTTCAGAGACAGTTCCTTCAGGGGTCTCAAGATCAGTTTCCTGTGAAGCCTGATCCTCACTTGTAGGCAGTTGGGAAGGCGCAGCCTTAACCCTCCTGTTCTTCTTCTTGGAAGGTACTTGGTCCATTGTTCCAGGATCCAAGACCTGAGGTTCAGAGAGGCACTTTTTGGCCTGTGACCTGGTCACAGCAAGGACATGTGATGATATCCCTAACATCTCTGCATGAGTCCTGTACTCAACTTCTGACCATAGAGAGTTCTCCAGGTCATTGCCCAACAAACATTCTACTGGGAGATCGGCACTAACCACAACTTTCTTTAGGCCAGTTACCCCTCCCCAGGAAAAGTTAACAAGTGCCACACTATGTGTAGTAGTGACATTGCTGGCATTGGTCACCAGGTAATCATCGCCTGGCATGTACTGTCCAGGGTCCACAAAGTTAGGTGTCACCATAGTGACACTGGCACATGTGTCCCTGTAAGCTTGAGCCACTTTGTTGTTGATCAAAGGTGTCTGTCTGTATTTGCCCAGGTTACTGGGACTTATGTCAGGGGTCAAATCTATGTCCCCTTCACAAACCAGAACAGCCTGTGTAAGGGTTCTGACTAGGTCAGAATCTCCTTCAGTTCCCAAAGTGATACCCACTAATCCCTTGGCTTGAGGACCAGCACTGCTAACTGTACTAGTGGGTGCAGGTGCCTTAGGGGCTGCAGTGCTGGGGGCTCCACCCTTTTTACACTCACTTGTCCAGTGAGAGGTGTTTTTACAAGTTTTACACCAGGGTTTCTTCTGACCTTCTTTCTTCTTCTTCTTGGAAGTTTGGGACCCACCCTCTGTCTCAGTTTGGGGCCCTGTTGAAGACTTCTGGTCTTTAGCTTTCTGCTCCCCACCCTTCTGGTCTGTTTTCTTCTGGTCACCCCCCTGGTTCTGGTTCTGGTTCTTTTGCTTAACTCTGGTTCTTACCCATTTATCTGCCCTCTTTCCCAATTCTTGGGGAGAGGTCAAATCTGAGTCAACCAAATGTTGATGCAACTGCTGGTTCTGACAATTATTTAAAATGTGTTCTCTCATCAGCAAATTATACAATCCTTCATAGTCTGTAACCTTGCTTCCCAGCAACCATCCCTCCAGAGCCTTAGTGGCACACTCAACAAATTCAGACCAGTCCTGAGTCTGTGTCTTCTGGGTATCTCTGAACATTAACCTGTACTGTTCAGTGGTTAAGCCTAACCCATCAATCAGAGCACTCTTCAGGACCAGGTAGTTTCTAGAATCCCCATCACTAACTGTGAGGAGTCTGTCTCGGCCTCTACCTTCAAAGGAGAGCCACAAGATTGCTGCCCACTGCTCCTGAGGGATCTGCTGTACTCTGCAGGCTCTCTCCATTGCAGTAATCCATTTATGGATATCATCCCCAGCTTTGTAGGGGGGCACAATCTTACTCAGGTTTCTGTTATCAAAAGACCTGTCTTTATCCTTGTGGATATTGCTGCCACCAGTGGGTTCTATTACCCCACTCTCTCTAGGCTGTCTTGCTCTAGCAAGTTTCTCCTTGGCCAGGGCAACCTCTAACTCTTGCCTCTGGATCCTAAGCTCAGCCTCTCTCATCTTGGCCTCATGTTCCCTTCTCTGAGGGCTAGTCATCTCCTTCCTGGAGTGACCATGAGAGCCTCTAGAGACATGGGAGGTATTGGATTCACCTGAGTGACTCCTCCTCCTCCTATGTCCCTGGTTAAGTCCACCTGGGGGTCTGAATGGGTTGTTACCTGATTCATTCCCAAGTAAGCTTAAGTTAGCCTGGTTCAGTCGACTGACCAGCACCTGACTATCTCTGTCATCATCTGACTCACTGCTTTCCACCTCCTCCTCCTCTTCTTCTTCCTCTACATCTACCTGAGGAGCTCCGTGGTGGAGGCTTCCTCATCTACCAGGATGATAGGGGCAGGGGTGTCTACAGTGTCATCCTCTGAAGGATGGCCTCCTTCAGCATTCCCTGTGGGGTTTGCCTTAGAGGGCTTTAGAGTCTCAGACTGGTCTAAGAGCTCTCTTAGGTGGTCTGTAGTAGGGGAAGGCCCTGTCTTCAGACCCCTTAAGACACAAAGCTGTCTTAATTCCTTAAAGGAAAAAATAGCAAATTTGGATGGTGCCCTTGGAGGGTCACTCTCAACACGAGTAAGTCCACTGGACCCCTCTGCTCCAGACATTGCTCTAGTGTGGGTGGATGTGTTGCAATCTACCTACACTGGTGTTTACCTACTAAACCTATCTAGTAGTTGTAGCTAGGGTGTGCTACTCCCTTTGCTCTACAACAACTAAGTTCAGTAGAACTTAAGTATACTAGTCTTGTTTTATATGTACCTAGCAGGTACCTGTATGATCTTTCAAATGATAATCTCAAAGATTGTAATGGTAAAACAACAGCAAGCTCAGATCCCAATCCGCTGCTCACCAATGTGAGAAGTTGGCCTGGTATATAATGCTCACTAGTTCTAGTGATCACTTTGTACCATGCCAAGCAACCCTTATGATGATGGTTGTAATTCAACCTTGTAGACCAGTTATCCTAGTGGTAACGTGGACAAAGCAGTCTTAGGCTAAACTCTGAAAGGCATGTGAAGCCAGCTGTTATACCATACACAACCCCTTTGAATACCAAATGAAAGGGACACCACACAGATATATATTGAAAATATATATCGATTTATTAACTATTAAAATCCCCTGGACTCTTTATAAGCACAGAAGCACAAGCGTTAAATCACAAGACAGTTTAAAATACACAAACGTTGCACAATATGGATGAGCCCTAGGGGCCACCTAAACCATATACTAAGAAAGTGGTATAAGAGATACCAGGAGGAAAGTGAAGAGGCCTAGGGCCTTGGGAATCGCTGGAGCTATTCGAGACTAGCAGTAACTAAGTCGGGAGAGGCCCACGGGACTCGGGTGCAGTGTTCAAAGTGCACGCACTTTCCAATACAAAGTCTATGGTGCGTAAAAAGTACAAAGTTAGAAAGTTAGGAACCTTCCGAGTGACCTACGGAGCTGAAACTTAAAACACAGGCCCTTGGGATGTGTACCAGTGCAGGAGCACCGGCGGAGCTGAGTTACCTCACCCACAGGAAGCGGGTGCACAGGGTCGAAGTAGTGTCGGGTTTCGTCACGCTGGTCGATGGTGCTTGGAGCTGAAGATGCTGCAGGCGGCTCGATGAGAAGAGTTCCGGTGGATCCAAGGGTGGATCTGAAGATGTGAAGACCTGAAAGCAGAGGGGACAGTGTTCAAAGTCACTAGCCAGTGACTACCGTGGAACCAGATTGGAACCAGGCGATGTCGGGCGCAAACAGGCGTTGTCGGGTAGCTTCTTTCTGCAGCCACGTGGATACCCGGGTTCGAGGACGTCCAGGAGTCGGTCACGAGCTGTCCCACGCAGGCTTCTCGCTGTTGGCGGTGTCGGCACCTTGATCGGAGCAAACAGGCCTTGGCAAAGGCAAGCCAGGCAGAAGTTGAAAGATGCTTAACACTCGGACCAGCAAGGTCAGAGCGGGTGCGCCTTTTCACAGGAGCTTGGGTAGGTCTGGAGCAACCAGACCTGCTGTGTAAATCTTCGGGTTCGTCGCCAAGATGGCCGCTGACCACGTGGCTAGTGGCCGGGATGGCGCGTCGAGTGGCACAATGCAAAAGGGCCCCACGCAGATCGTGGAGATGCTGGAGGGCTGATCTTCGGTGCAAGGGCAGCTCGGTGATGGGGGTTCTCAGTCCCCAAAGCACAATGTCGAGGATGCCTCAGAAGCTGCGCAGTCAGCTTTTCGAGTGTCTTCCAAGAGGTCCGGTCCCACGTCACTCGGTGCCTCCACGGGTCCCTTCTTTGCAGGGACTGTGGATCGGGCTCTGAGAGGTCTGGGAGTCTGGTTCTTGTCGGGCTCTGGGCTCGGGCTCCGGCGGGAGGCGGCGGCAAAGCAGACGTCGAGTGGCTGGTTGGTACCTGTGTTCACAGGGTGGCCACTCCTAGGCCACAAGGGAGATTCTCTTCAGTCTTCTGTGCATCAGAATGTCGAAGTCCAGTCTTCTTCTTCGTGTAAAGTTGATTCAAGATGATCTGCCGTGCAATGGCACTGCTCCCACTCTTATTCCCAATCTGAGGGGTGGATCACCTACTAGGTCCCTCCTCTGGGAGGAACCAGGAAGGGGGGCGGTTACACCCCCTTTCCTTTGTCCAGTTCCGCGCCAGGCCTGGGTCTGGAAAGTCCCAGGACCGGTTTGGACTGGCCTATGCACGGGGACACCTTGTGTGCCCCGGGCATGTCTGATTCTATTCAGCCCTGTCCTACCCAATACACAAAATCCTGTCTGGGGTGGTGCTCGCACCTCCCAAGGCAGGAAACCCTTTGTCCAGGCCACCATCTGCCGAGTTTCGGTCAGCAGCAGGAGGCCAGACTCGTGTCTGTGGTGGCAGCATCCATTTTGTGATGCTGAGGCTCTGTTTAACTTTAACCGGGGTTAAGGCTACACACATGTCGTGTCCCTCTAGAAGGGGGGAATGCTATCCCCGTCGCCAGAATTGGCGAGGGGATAGTATTCCAATTCGTATGACACCTTACTCGACATGTTTTGATAAAGCCAAACCAAAGATAGCATTTAACCGCGAGGATTATAATGCACTTAAGAGTATATGGTATGGCAATATCCCGGAACAGCTTAGGGAGTTGTTCCCGACGGCTGCAGACAGGCTCAGCTCATGCTAGGGCACCATCTCACATATTTCCAAGCACTCTGCCTCCAGGATTGATGAGGCCTTCCATAGGAGTGGCTGATAGGAACATATGTGTCCAGTTTAGGGTTAGGCACAGACATACTGTACCTAAGTAAGAGGTGGTTACACCGACTTACCCCAGCTGAGTGATCAGCCAGTTGTGTCAAATATGGAGGCCAGGCCAGGGGTGGCACAATACATGCTGCAGCCCCTGGTAGGCCTTGGATACGCCTATGCCCTGGGCACCTAGGGTGCACTAATACAGGGGCTCATAAGGTGAACCAGTTCCAATTCGTAATGCACCTTAAGTACATTGGCAGTAATTTAGAGAGAGAACAGCAGGCTGTGGGTCTGATTAGCAGGCCCACAGCCACATTAAGTCAGAAACCAGTGAAGCAAAAAGCAAAAATTTGGGGTGACCATAGGATAGCAGACCCTACTCTCCTACAGTGGGCATTAGAGAACATGCAGCTTTGCCCCTCACCACACTCAGGGAAGCTTGGGCTATGGACACAGGGGAGGCCATAACGAACGGGGAATGGAAGATCATCCTAGGTCACCATAGGAGAGTATCCATAAACGTTAAATTCAAATTCATACAGGCCATGATTTTACACAGGGCATATCTCACCCCCCAAAGGATCCACAGGATGTTCCCTGCCACCCCCCACAATTGTCCTAGATGTCAGGAGGACGAAGCAAGCATCCTCCATATGTTGTGGAAATGCCCGAGAATACGCAATTACTGGGTGATGATCAGAAACACATTACACACTATAACAGCCCTGCAGATCCCTGAGGGGGCACTACCCTGCCTGATAGGACACAGGAAGAGATCCAAGACCTGTAAAGCACAACTGAAATTCTTTGACTTAGCCCTCTTGTTGGCACTCAGGGTTCTCACTATGAGGAGGAAATCGGCCAGACCCCCGAATGTAGAAATATGGCGATCTGATTTGTTGAAATGGGGCAAAGCGGAAACTGCGGCACTGCATAGGGAAGAAGAGAAAGGGCTCCGTAAATGTCCTTTAGCGCAAGAATGGGAACGAATGTTGATAGAGATGGAGGATGTAGACCTAGAAATGTCGCAAGGACATACCATATGACCGTACACACGATATGTAGAATGCCAGCGCGTACAGATGTGAATGTAAGATGCATCAGTTAACCAAGCCTAAAGACTGAAACAATCTCTTGAAAGACTAAAGCTAATGCATCCAAAATACAGAATATGTGCAAGGGAATGGCCGGGAGACAGGGAGGGGGAGGGAAGGGGTTGGGGGGCAGTTCACATACAGGCGATATTGTAATTTGAATGCAAATGATAAACGTTGTAATGGAATAATATCAGGAGAAATGTAAGACATGATGAAAGTTATATATGAAGGATACTATGCCGCAGTTAAAGTTAAAGAAAACGGAAAAGACTGATAGAATGTACAATGATTGATTGCTACAGTGCTCAGCTTTTCCTTCCCGCTTTCCTTTCCTTTTCCTTCCCGACCTTGTCCTTGCTCCCCCCTGACGGCAGCTATCCATTATCTATAGGGCAGACGGGCTTGGTAGGGTGAGCGCCCAAGGGTGAACGGGAGGCAGAGACGTGTAGCAAATTTGAGCGGTTATCATTGGGAGGAATGTATACCACTCAGTTTCTTTCCCCTCGACAAACTTGGATATTGGAGAAGCTTGCCCACGATTCTTATTGAAGAGCTAAAAGAATAAGAAATCGGGGGTCGAGAGCTTGCACTGGTGAAACGCAGGTGGGACGCAGGTTGTATGTAGGCGTGAGCGCGGAGATACGCGCTGGGAAAACAATGCCACTGCAAATTGAAGATTCCCTGGTACAGAGTAGCCCACAGGTGGTGTCAGGCTGTAAGTGGGTTGAATGCAGGTGTGAGCGCTGAGAAAAAATGCGCTGTGACAACAACGCCACTGTAACTCACAGGCCACAAGTTTAGAACAATAGTGTGTTTGCCAGATAAGAACTTTTTATCCTGCAATAAACTGTTAGCAGCAGCCTGAAATCTAACAGAATTGTGCATACTGCCCTCGCCAAAACCGGGGACCGGGGATAAAGTGCGGACTTTATTGGAAGAATACAAGGAATTATGCGTTCTGGCAAAGTGAGAACAACGGGAACAACTGTCAGACGTACAAAGAAAATACAACAGCCAAAGGTGAAAGCAAATATTGCAGGAACAAACCAAACTTTAATTTCCCCAATAGCCAGAATGTTCGCAAAATCAGGAAAAATCCCGGATAAGTTTGAGTTCATGAAAGATCCAGCTGGTGCTCTTATCACTATGCACAAGGATAGGGAAAACGATAAACTTCAAACTCCAATAAAGCTGACGAGTACGGAAAAATACAGTAGACAAGTCATCCAAAGTACTCCACAAAACGGAGATTGTAACCTACAAAGGAAGGAGCATGAATTCCAAATTACAGACCAGGATATCTTAAATGTAACCATCTATCCTGATACAAAAAATGATAAACCAATTGATCTAGAGGATTTAGAAATACTGGATATACAGGATACACAAGACGTACTTATTAAAAGTGGCACGATGGAAACAAAGCTGGCAGTAATTCCCATAGAAGTAAATGCGGAAATTATGAAAAAACCACAGTCATCAGTTGATGAAAACAAGACCAAATCAACTAGTACACTAAGTCGCAATACTGGGTATGATAAAAAAGAAGAAAATGAAATGCTGAAAATATGGCAAAATAATAAAATAATTGAGGATGTGTTCCCAAAAGCAAACACCTTCCTTACATCAGATTGTGCTTAACTAACGGAACAAATAAACGGAAGGTCAACTGAAAGTGATCTAAAAGAAACAAAAATGCTGGATTTAGGAATAAATTGGGACATATTCTATCAAACATCGACACTAACTCTAGAAGCGTTAAAATATCAATCGAACAAGATGGACATTCAGATTGACCTACTAACAATGATGGCAAATGCAGTTACAGGGATAGATAAAAAACTCGCACAGCTTAATAATCTGATAATCAGATTTCAAAATGATAAACAAAAAATGGACATTGAATTTATTTGCACCCCACTTTTGGATAAGCTTGTAGCAATACCTGATGTTTTGCATACCATAATAGAAGACACAAAAAAGGCTATAAAAAAGAAATTGGCCAGGAAGTGAACATAAGGAAATATAAATGGGAAGAGACGGAAATAGCAAAAAAGGAAGAAAAGAATTCCACGTCAATAGTGGATAAAGAAGAATTAGTAACATTGAGGATGTCCCAGGAAAAAGAAAATGTACAGGATGAAAGAGACTTGTCAATAGAAACCCAACTAAGGGATGAAACACATGAGGAAGCAACTAGTATAGTAACAAAGGTAGATTATGATTGTAAAGAACATGACCCAAACGGTTATAATATGTCAAAACGACGAACGAAAAAATTACGCAAAGCAAGGAAGAATCAAAAGCCTAGTTACTATGAGTATGAGAAGTCAACAAAAACTGATGGTACAACAAAAAATAATGGATTGCAACGAGAAAAATCAACTGAAGAAAAAACTTCTCCAATAACCAAAAATTAGCCAAAAAAAGTTTTCCCAATATTCGTACAAGAACCATTACTGGAACAAGCATCTAATAAAGAGGCTAAAAAAGGACAAGAAGTGATGAAAAAAATCAAATGGCTACAACTAATCCACCACTGATTACAGAAAAAATAAAGGAAGAAGATGAAATCCAGTAGGACAATTTAAAATACAACCATACGAATGGAATGATTGACAGTATGCCAATAAAAATAACTATAAACCCAAGCGAGCAACAATATCAGCATCACAATGTGAACAGAGAATCAGGTTTGAAAGTCAACAAGAATGATGTAGCAAGATTGAGTATAGAAAGAACAGTAGAGCCTAAAATCAAATTTCCGTATTGGGATCATTTGGTTATTGAAAAACAGGAAGGAGAAAAATTAATTCGATATAGAACGAATCAGATAACGGAAGCCTCATACAAAGAAAACCAACTGACAGTTGAGAAAATACAGCTCATATTTAAACCTGAATATGAATCCAGAGGTAGATATGACACATTGAATAGAGGGAACATCCTTAGATTATTTAAATTAATTCCAGTATTAGACAACATTAAGAACGGTTATAATAATTCTATTGAATTTATTGCCGATAAGAATAGTACCCAAGAACTGACACTGGTCACATTAAAATCTATGTCAATAGCAGAGTAAATATTAAAAGAGTTTTCAACATTTAAGGCCTGGGGAATATCCATCACAAAGCAGGCGCCGAACTTCTATCCTACTCCATTTATTAATTAAACAAATCTGGTCCAAACAGAAAAAATATCAAACAAAAAGGAACAGTGTTAAGGAATGCCCAAGGGAGATCCATTAGCACATCAAGAGTGGCATCACCACCTTCCACAACAGAAACACCTTCACAAATAAATGAAAAATGGATTGCACAGGCACTGCATAGTAATGTAGAACAATGAAGGAATAACACTCCAATCCCCTAAGCAAAAGTAATTGAGTTGAGAATGTGTTCATGGAACATAAATGGAGTAGGGACAAAGCTCTCCAATGCACAAATAAGGTCTATTCCTTTACCATGTCACATCTTATTCCTCCAGGAAACCTGGGAAGCACACCCTTTTGTATTGGAGGGTTACGTAGGATAGTATGAAAACGCAAGTAAAATTCATAGGTATGGGCACCCGAGTGGGGGGTTAGCAACTTTTATTTTCAGTAGTATACAAGCTGAACATGAGCAACTTTTAACACATAGTAAAAACATTCTTATAGTCAGACTGAAATATAAAAACACAGAGCAAAAGGATAGGTCATTAATTATGATCAATGTATATATCCATCCAACAAAAACAAGTAGAGCAACCATATGTGCAACCCTTAACACCATACTATTGGAACAAATCCCAGAAAATCCATTAGTGGACTATGTGATGACTGGGGATTTTAACCTTAATTTACTAATACCGTTTACAAGGGATGATGTCTCACAATCACAAGACTTTCAGTGGTCAATTCGCCAGCAGGACCATCAAGGCGTCACGATTAATCATGCACGAAACCAAATTGGTATAACATTCATTAAGGATATAGAAGCATTGGGATTGAGAGTCCTTAATGGTCGATTTAAAGAGGATACACCCACCGCATACACATATATCGCACACAATGCAAGCACTAGGATCGACTATACAATGGTTTCACTCAATATATTTCAAAAATAAACTCTTATAGGTTAGTTAAAGTTGGAGATAGTGACCATTGCCAGCAGATAATAACTACCAATATTAGACACAATATTAACCACCGTACTATACTGTGCCGGGGTACACTGGAACAATAAATTATAATAAACTAATTTGGACTAATCTGAATAAGGATAGTATAAATGAAAAAAGTTGAGAACATTATAAAGAGCTGCTTTACTGAAAATACGATGGAAACAGCAGTTGAACAGTGGGTGGAATTCACTAAGAAATTAGTGAAACCACAAACCCAGGTTAACCCCAACAAAAGGAATGGAAAGAAGAAGGAAAGGACTCATATATGAATCTTCCGTATACAATAACAAAGTTAAAAAGAGCTCGAAACAGAATATGAAGACACATAAAAACCACAGTAACTAATGAGGAAATCTTAAACAATTTAAAAGCATTAAATAAATACCTGAAGAAGCTAATATGGAATGAGAAATACCAAGCTAAACATGAAATGTGGTCTAAATTATTTCATGCAAGCAAGCAAGCAAACGCAAGAGAATTTTGGAAAATCATAAACAAATTAGTACGGCCGAACAAATTGGTAGTTTCATCAACTCTAACTGAGCAAGAATGGGCTACTTTTCTTGAAAAGCATCTAAACAGTTAGGGAGCTACAAAAAATCATTGCCAACATACAACACAGCTCTATAATCAGTGATGAGATGCAAGAACAATTTGTAATCTCAAAGAACAATTAGTAAGACTAATAAAGAAGCAGAAAGATGGGGCACCAGGCCCCAATGGGATACCGTTTGCCCTTTTTAAAGGAAACCCGGACTTTTGGTCGAGCTATTTGGAAAAGGTATTCAAAGAAGTTAAAGAGACAGGTAACATCCCTGAGTCCTGGCGAGGATCTCTAATTTCCCCCATATTCAAGAAAGGTAATTGGGAGCTTGTGGAGAACTACAGACTCATCACTCTACAAGACACAGATGCCAAGCTGTTTGCTGGAGTACTACTAATTAAACTAAATGAATGGGTAACAGAAAACAAGATTTTGCCATTGAATCAAACTGGTTTTATTAAGGGGCTTGGAACAATGACAAACATTATTGAAAAAGACATTCCAATTGAACTATTAAGACTGATTCAATTGTTACACAGTAAAACCTGGGTAAGAGTAAGGATGGGGGACGGCCGATCATTAACAAAGGAGATTCCAGCAACAGAAGGGCTAAAACAAGGAGGTGTGTTGGCCCCCCTCCTCTTTAATCTATTCCTAGAAGATCTATCAGGGAACCTGGACGAACTTAATGCACTTCCTCCGAAGTTAGGGGATAAACCGATATCTAACCTAATGTATGCAGATGACGCCATCCTTCTAAGTCATACTAAAATTGGTCATCGGCGCTCAATTAACAGAACAGTTTTGTATGCTCAGGAAAATGGAATGGTAATAAATGAAACCAAAACAAAAATCATGGTGGTCACTAGGAACATAAAACTGAGACAAAAAAACAAATGGTATATGGAAAATACCCAACTGGAACAAATAGAAGTGCACAAGTATTTGGGTGTACTATTTGACCAGAAAGGAAATTATCAACTACAAAAACTGGACATACAAAGAAAAGCTAACTCACTAACTGCAGCATTTAAGATAGCACAGAAATCGCTCGGAAATCTGACCTATCGGCCGCTTTTGAAAATTATAGGGGCTAAATTGCTCCCAACAATAACATATGGTAGTGAGGCATTAATGGAGATGGATGCGGAATTGATAAACAAGGTCCTTTCCAAAACATATACAACTCTTTTCTATCTCCCAAATAATGCATCACCAGCACAAATTAGACTGTTGTTCGGGTTAAACAATCAAGTTTTTGCAAGAAAAGGCCAATTTATTAAAACGTGGCATAGGATTAAAAATGACCATGATAATTATATATCTCAGCTACTTTGGCAAGAAATAAATAGGAATACGAAATCAGGTGCATGGAAATATCTCAATGAGGCAGTAGAAGAGTTTGCACTAATGCCAATCTGGAACAATTTGGTAAGCAATGGATCATTTAAAAAAATAGTAAATCGAACAACAAATCACCTATCACTTGTAAACAACAAAGATAGGCTGGCAAAAAGAAAGCATTCGTGGTCAGTGATGAATGGATACGAAAAAAAGAAAGTACAAGAATACTTGGAGATACCTTGATCTGTAAAAGGTAAACAATGTCTCGTGAGAGCAAGATTTGGAATTCTACCAGGCCTTAGTCATGCCCCGCCGCGGAAAAAATCAACAGCAGCACATTATGTAGACTTTGTAAAGGTGGAGAAGAGAATATTGTCCACCTCTTATGTATCTGTCCAGGACTCCGTAAAGAAAGATGCGCATTACTTAAACCTCACTTTAATATGCGTGGAACAAGGACATGCAGGCAGGCACTGAAAGTCTGTCTTCATTTGAATGATATAGTCATGAACGCTGCTTTCGTAAAGTTCCTAAAGATAGCATCTACAAAACTCATTCCAAAGTTTACTCCCCTTTGTAAATCAGGGTATGTGCCAAAATCCATGGGTGGATACGTGGGAATGCCCACATTCCACCCCTGGAATGACTTCCCAATGCAGACTAATGTAAGGCAGTGATTTGAGTTGCCTTGCTTTACTCTGGATTTAGTAAGCTACGCAGAACCACACAAGGTGGCTTTGCATTGCTTAGTAAATATCACTTAAGCCTTTGGGTTGCCTTGCTTTGCATGCTGCAATAGCTTAGTAAATCAGGGCCCTAGTCACCAGTAATCAGGCATAATTCTGTTCTAGTGCCACCTAGAGACAATCCCCATGTATTTTCTGCATTAAAAAAGCCCAGTGTTTAGGAAACCTCACATAATTCCATAAACAGAATTTGTGGAAAATTATAATAAAAACGATAGGATGTGCTTCACCTAAGCACCAACGATGAGCCAATTGGCAGTTTTTCACCAATTCGCTCAATTTATGACCAAGTTCTTTTTTAACGCAGAACACACATGGAGTTTGTCTTTAGATAGGCACTAGAATTTATCGTCAATGATTAGATGGTTATGAGATCCCCTAGATGAAGAAGTGAATGTGTTGGTTCTACCAATGGCTTGTTTGATTATGATTGAGTGAGTTTAGGGCACCTTTGGTTTATTTTCCTCTAAGCTCACCCTTCTTTTTTGGTTTTTGGGCCTAGTCACCAGTAAACTGGCTGATGAATGCATCCTGCTAACAGGGTTGCCACAGTACTCTTGCCAACAATTGAACAAGGTGACTGACCCCAAGCAAAATAGCTAAACATGTCAAGTTCAAGTCTTCGCATCGTGTAAGAACTGTTAAACATGCATGTCTTGCATAAATGAACCTTGCAGAGCAGTGAACTTTTTACTACTTTATAGACGTCATATCTGCAAACCCACACTAGCCCTTAGTGCTGCAGATTGCATGACCTGCTGTTCAAAGTGCACAATTCACGTATGAGATGACACACAAACTACTTCTGAGTTCTGGAATAGAACTTCAAGAGTACTCTTTCATGTACGCGTACATGCTTTTTGCAAATTGGCTTCAAAATATTATTAAAAGTGCAAAGAGGGCCCAGCCCTTTTTATACGTGTACTTATTGTATGCACATATGCCATATATTAAAACCAAAAACAAGCATCCTGGGACCGGTTTCTGGCTAATCAGCCAACATCAGCCAGGCTAGCTTGAATTCAGTGGGAAAGTGTGCAAGGGACTTACGTCTGGGAATACTCTGCCAATTTAGGGCGAACAAAGCAAAACCAAAGGGGATGATGGACGGAGTGTTAAACATTGCAAACACTCACTTACAGTCAACTGATCTGGGTTTAATCCATCATCATTCTTTAGCTCACTCTGCCACCCCAGGTCAGACATGGCCATATGCAAATCCGTCTGACCCTGTACCTCATGGGAACAGTCCAGCCCAAACTACCAAGCCATGTCGTCCGTGGACCGGAAACAAGCATCCTGGGACCGGTTTCTGGCTAATCAGCCCTCATCAGCCAGGCTAGCTTGAATCCAGTGGCAAAGTGAGCAAGGGACCCACGTCTGGGCATACCTTGCCAACTTAGGACAGACAAAGCAAAACAAAAGGGGATGATGGACTTAGTGTTGAACATTGCAAACACACACCCCCAGTCAACTGATCTGGGTTTTATCCATCATCATTCTTTAGCTCACTCCACCACCCCAGTTCAAACATGACCATATGCAAATCAGTCCGATCCTGTGCCTCATGGGAACAGTCCAGCCCGAACTGCCAAGCCATGTCTTCCCTGGACCGAAAACAAGCATCCTAGGACCATATATTTCCATTTCTTTCTCACCTGAGCTGGAGCTGTTTGGTGCCAATTATCAAACCATGTAAGAGTAGGTGCACTTTTACAGAGTAGTACTGTCCTTGATCCAAAGTGTCTTTTTGAATAGGCCCTAGTTCCCAGTGAAGAAATATGCTAACGAGGTTAAACTCATATAAAGCGACAATCAAATTCCACTTTCCAATTAAAAAGGATCCTTTAAATCCTAAGTCTATGACTGCTAAACTTTGCTATCTACCTCACTGACAATAAATATCTGGCAACAATTAGGCGACAACACACTCGCTGATCTGGTACCTGCTTTTTCAATTGTTCAAATGCACAAACAACACCGTTTTTACTATTGAGTCGTGATGTTTGTCATCTTTCTGAGCTTTCACACTATTTTGGTGTAACTTGATCTTTTAACGTTCCTCTGTTTTTTAAAGACGTGTTTACATACTCCATGAACATTCTTTAAATGACTAGAGCTGTATAAAACGGCGAACTGCTGTTTTCATTTTAGCATAAGATTAGATTTCACCAGCATCTAAAACAGTAAGGTACACATCTTACTTCCACGCTTGTCATGTCCATTGGCAAAAAACCCATTGTGCAATTCATAGAGAGCTTTAATCGGAAGTATTTGCCAATTCTGATACAGGGAATAGGGATCTGGAGATATTGGAATGCCCTTGCTATTCAGATGAAAGAAAATCAATTTTGTCGCCGACTACTAGGTGTACCTCCATCAACTCTGCATTTTCCATTGCATCTGGAGTTAGGCTTGGGATATGTTCAAGACACTAATAGTATCGCACCCTTGGTTCTTTGGTGTTCCATCTGGCACAAGAAAGAAGCTATATTTAATCAGGCAGTCATCAGAAACTGTGGGGCATATTATCAAGGGGGTTTATCTCTGCTTTTTTGGCTTTAAAAGCCAAGAAAGCGGAGATAAAATTATCTCCCTATTATCTAGCTGTCGCTAACACCAGTTAGTGACAGATAGTAGGAGATAGTGACCATCTTGGGCCCCACTTTGCATGTCAGTGATATTTATCACTAATGACATGCAAAGTGGGCGTGCCAATATGTTAGCGACTGAAAACAGTTGCTAACATCGCTATCTCCTATTACCAACTTTTGGAGATATTCGCGCTAAGCACGAATATCTGCAAAAGCTAACACCTGCCCTGAGCAGTTCTTAGCCATGTTATCCAATGGGAGGTGGATAACATGGCTAAGAGCATTAGCTCGGTAATGCATGAATATCGCTGACTTTTCTGCGATATTCATGCATCGCGGCGATTTTTATCGCATTTGCGATAAACCTTGGTAATACCAAGGTTTATTTGCGGTAAAAATCGCCGCAGCTCAGCGGTAAATATTTGTCTCTAACCAAGCAATAGCGATAATTATCGCTATTGCTTGGTAATATGCCCCTGTATATCTTGTGTCCGAGGTGCGGCCATCCCATGGTTAAAATATATCAAAGAGAGTTTCTTGGTGGTTGGATGTGCATACTTTTTTTAGCATCCCCAGACAATTGTGAAGAAAGATAGAAACTGGGTACAGGATTGTTCTCTTAAGCTTAAACAAGAATCCAGGGAACACACGGAAGTGGCCAAACGTGTAGTTCGAGACTATGGCATCATCCAAATGGTGCCAACTACTGCTCCATACTTATTATATGTGTCCAATGCGTTTGAGAGAACCCTGCTAGCAAGGTTCAGGTTAGGCTCCTTACGTTGGTTAATCTGTATTCCTCAGATTCCATTTGCACTTGTCCATGTGACGAGCACCCTTGTCAAACTATTTTACACTTTATCTTCTTTTGACAATTTTACCTGACATTTACAAGGACATTTTTATTGCCCCTGTTGCGCAGACATACATTTTTCTAAGTGTAAAGTTGTCCTATTTTTCCTATTGTAAATAATGTCCACTGTGTATGGCACCCAGTCGCTAGCTTCTTGAAGTGTGTTTTGGCCAAAAGAAGAAGCATGTTGCTCCTATGAAATAGTTTTTTATGTTCTTTTTAATAGCGTTGTTGGTCTTGGATTGTAAAGTAAAAGTTTGTCCCTGGCATCTTACCTTTTATCTACCTTTCTACTGGATTTTATGTCCTCTGATTTATAATGTATGCACTGTAACTTTATATATTGCAAATGTAATTTTTAGATTTTTTTACCATATGCGTTTTTTTCTGTATGATTTTTCTTATTGTATTACATTTTACGATCTGCCCTTCAATAAATCGAATAAAGATGATGATGATGATGATGACTAGACATATAAAACCCTTTCTGCGCTGCGCGAATTTTCACACAGTGTGGGCGTTTTATTGCGTGGGCAGAGTTCGGATGGACCCCGGCCGTCCTCCATTCACACCCACCGTGACGTCGGACAGCCGGGGGCCGTCCAACTCACTCAAGGGGTGAAAACGGCGTTCGGCTATTTTCATTTTAGCATAAGATTAGATTTCCCCTGCATCTAAAACAGTAACCGCCTGATTCATCAAGCTAAATTGCACTCGCAAAGGGCAAGATTCTCAGAATCTTGCCTTTTGCGAGTGCAATTTTTGCATTTGGGATTCATCATCCCAAATGCAAATTTCGCTATTTAAGAATTCGCACATTTGCGAAGAATTGAATTTAAGGAATCTCTATTTGAGATTCCTTAAATGCAATTCATGAAGCATTTTAAAATTGCGAAATGGCAATTTTGGGCCGCTATTTACCGAGAGGTCAGACCTCTCGGTAAATAGCAAAAACTTAGAAAAATGCATTTAAATGCATTTTTCTAAGTTGCATGTTACACACACACATGTCCTTTGGACATGTGTGTGCGCAACACCAATGTAGATTACATTTCAGGGGCGCTACAGGGTGTCCTTTGGACACCCCTGCACCCTTGAAATCGCATCCTTATTTGCGATTAGCTAATTGCTAATCGCAAATAAGGAATAACTCCCCACGCATTCCTATGGGCCTGTAGGCCCATAGGAATGCATGGGGAGTTATTCCTTATTAGCGATTAGCAATTAGCTAATCGCAAATAAGGAACATGTAGGAATCGCAATAATTATTGCAATTCCTACATGAATCCCGTTTTGCAAGTCCTTAATAGCGATTCGTTATGAATCGCTATTAGAGGCTCGGAAAACGGGAGAATGATGAATCAGGCTGTAAGTTACTCATGTTTAAAAGTGACTCACTCTGAAGTTCGCTAGTAACAACGTTAGTGTCCTTGGATATGCAAATGCATATTTTCTATACAGAAGTGAATTCATCTAATGTATCACACTGGCAGGCCAACATAAATCTTTCAGTGAAGAAAATGCAGAATTTGGTGTTCCATTGATGTCATTTGTCAAAACAAAGTTAAATAAACCCAGTGTGTACAGAATGACTGGCTCATTGCCGAGCAGAGCACCTGGTTTTTCAGTACATTTGGAGGATTGCTTTGATACCAAGGTTTTATTTGAAAAAGGCTTAGCTGTTATCACAGTCCTACAGGACAGCCAGCTGCGTTAATGTGAGCTGAAAGGGAAATACTTTCATTGACTTTCCATTTGGAATCTTTGCAGCAGTGTTAACGAAGCTCATTATGATCACATCCCATTTCTGTACAAGACTCCTGAGTGTGTGCAGCCGCCTGCCGCTGTTCTCATATCTCTGCCTATGACAGCATGATGGGTTTTCATTCTGTTCTCTGGGCGCACATTGTATGTGCTCTGGGCAGTGGTTACCGTCATAAGTGGCTTTCATCAAAAACAAACAAGTCCACATCTACTACGTCCGAGTTCAGCATTTCAACTGTGAGTTCAGAAGTGGACTGTGTATGTGAGAAAATCTTGCCTTACAAAGCTTGGGCACTACAGAGGCAATATTGCTGAATACATTAAACCTGCGCTCTAATCATAAAAGCAACATTGATGTGGCCTGCTGGTATTTATTTCACAACCACGCAGCAGGTGAATTGTATTAGTATTAAATAATTTTTATACCATCTAGGACACCCTATTGAAACAGCTTAACCCACGGTTCCCTAGCACACCCTACATCAGCAGATCATGGACATCATTTAGGGTTCGTCAGGGGTCGCAGATGCAACCCCCTCGCCTGCTCTTTGCAACCTCTGCATTACTACCCCTGGCCTCAGAGAGGATAATAGATAGAGAATAATATATTATTTTTCACTAGTAGTGTAAGAAAGAAGGATCATACTTAGCTGGAATGGGATGTTTGTTAGCAGCTGTGGTGAGTAAAAATGGTTGTAAATGTATGTTGTGCGTGCTTGCAGATGAGAGTGGGTTTATGTGAGAGAGAGAGCGTATGTATGAGCATGTCTGCATGTGCAAGCATGTGTGTGAGTGAAAGTCAGTGAAAGTCAGTGATAGGTAGTAAGTGAGACGGTGGGAGATTGAGGCGCAGATTTCTTACTCCTTGAAAAAAGGCAACAATGCTGCACAGTTGCTCCGCTGCCTAGTGTCAAAGGATGAGAGGAAACATCTGTAATTTCCACTCAAGTATTGTGCATTAGTTCTACCATTGTGCACTGGTGTACTCTTGGAAGCCATGCACCAATGTGCCCTATTTGTGCCATATTGCAAGGGTGTGTGCTTTCTCCGAAGCATAGTTTTTGTACTGGAAGGTGTCCCTTCCAGTACATGACTATGCGTTAAGCCTTTTCCCACTTTGTATGTGTGTTGTATAATGCGGCACATGTGCAAAGTTATAAAATACTGATACAGGTATATCAGAAGTAATTCATGACAATCAGGGTACCCATGTAAAGTACTGGCATGCTTAAGGATATTCTTGGCATGTGGCACCAAGTGGCAAAATGCTGGCACTACGAAAATTGCGGCAACTCTTGGTATAAAGGTGGACAACCTGGGATTTGGGAGGATGACAACCATGAAAAAATACTAGCCCGGACATAATGAAGTCATTTTTACATAAAGGTCATCTATGGTATATGGACGACATAAATTGCAAAATTCTGACACTGGCATATTAGATGGCAAACCAAGTGCACTCACTCCCCGCCCCAAAGCATGCATCAACAAGAGGCCCCCTTACCAATTAAACTCCGGAGTCTCGCTTGATTTTCCGCAGTGCGTATGTTTATTAAAAATTAACTTCACAGGTCAATTACCTCATTGACCGCATTTCTTTAATTAAAGTCCAAATTACTTTTCATATCACATCATTAAAAATTCACTCTTATCTACAAATTTACTCTTTTACCGCCCATTCTCCAATGGGCATTTGGTTTGACTTCAGGGCTGCGCCAGCAGGCCACAACCCAGATAGCCTGCTCTCTTTTCGTTAACCCCCTCTTGGTCAACAGAGCCGCAGGTGAATTATATGCCCCCACTTGGGCAACCAGCGGCTTCCAGGGTAGGGCTGGAGAAGCCAAGGCCACCAGCAGGTCAGCCTCAACTCTCCCGCCAGCCCCGGAGTCCATGATGATTTCTAAAAACCTGTTCAAAGGTGGAAACTGTCACTGGACAACAAGTTCCCGTGTTATTCTTGTCCGGAAACCCCGCTCTTGACCTGCCGAAAGACCTAACTTTTGGGGTTGGGTGGGTGGGTGTCCACTTCACGGAGGTCCGACTCCTCGGCTGGCCAGCAAACAAAGAGGGGTTCCTAAAATGGACGATGGCTTTTAAGCCTCGCGCCCTGAAAGCACTTCCGGGTCATCAATAAGCCCCGGTCTTATTGGGCTACCGCAATTCCCCTTCCGGGTCGGCTGACCCGGAAGGGGAACATCTAACGTGGGCACTTTGTTTACCACTAACGGCGCCACTCCCCAAAGGGGGGTGGCGCCGTGCATAGATGGCAAACCAAGTGCACTCACTCCCCGCCCCAAAGCATGCATCAACAAGAGGCCCCCTTACCAATTAAACTCCGGAGTCTCGCTTGATTTTCTGCAGTGCGTATGTTTATTAAAAATTAACTTCACAGGTCAATTACCTCATTGACCGCATTTCTTTAATTAAAGTCCAAATTACTTTTCATATCACATCATTAAAAATTCACTCTTATCTACAAATTTACTCTTTTACCGCCCATTCTCCAATGGGCATTTGGTTTGACTTCAGGGCTGCGCCAGCAGGCCACAACCCAGATAGCCTGCTCTCTTTTCGTTAACCCCCTCTTGGTCAACAGAGCCGCAGGTGAATTATATGCCCCCACTTGGGCAACCAGCGGCTTCCAGGGTAGGGCTGGAGAAGCCAAGGCCACCAGCAGGTCAGCCTCAACTCTCCCGCCAGCCCCGGAGTCCATGATGATTTCTAAAAACCTGTTCAAAGGTGGAAACTGTCACTGGACAAGAAGTTCCTGTGTTATTCTTGTCCGGAAACCCCGCCACAGGGCGAGGCGCTTACTGGCGGACTCGACCTCCCCCCGCGCTCGAGAGCTTCGGAGATAGCTCCTAAGATTGTTTCTAAAATATCTTGTTGCCCGCCTCTGAAAGGTGTACACCATCCTCCGCATACAATTCCGGCCTGGAAATTTGTATCAATTTGTGACGGATAGTTCTGATACTGGACTTCTGCAAGATCTCCGCCACCGTTTGATTTAGCCTCCTTACCGATTTATTCACCGCTTTCCTGGGTGCGTTCCGCGGCCATACTAACCTCGGGATAACTTCGGACCACAGCAGCCTAGCCTCGGGCAAGATATTTTTGACAGCTGCTAAGGTCGAAAACAAGAACTCTTTCACACCTCTCCTTCCTGCCGGGATCATGTCGTTGCCCCCACAGTGCAACACAAATATATCTGGGAAGGGCATGCCTCTGGCCAAAGCCGCCTTTAAATCCTTAGGAACGTCAGCTAGGAGTTGCCCGCCTACTCCCACCCAATGATGATCACATCCTTGCACCATGTGCACCCTTTGTTCGAGCGTCTCCTTGAAGATCGCTCCAGCCCTGCGAATGAAGGAATGACCGCACCAACATATTTGGACCCTCTTAGGTGAGTTACCTAGGGTAAACATGAAGAGACACGATGAGAACGATGGGAGGTAAAGTAGTCATACAGCTGTTAAAGTAATTGCGGTCTAACATAACGCTCGTAGCATGCAGATTTCCAACGACCTAACTTCTTGATGGTCTGCTCGGGTAACCCCAAGCCCGCAGCTGTTGTTGCTGCCCCGATGCGAAAGGAATGAGAAGTAAAATTGGACGGGTCAACCCCAATCTTCGCTAAAGTCATCTTAACCACCCTTGTGAACTGGAACCTAGTGAGGGGCAGACCATTCAAGTGAAGCAGTACTCTATCATCAGCCCCTTGCGGCCTAATTTGCATGAATTCTCTCATCAGGCTAACTGGACAGAATGACTCGCCCTCCACTCTTCCCAACTGTATCCAAGACCCTCTGCCTAAAGGGTCAGTTTTCGACCTTCGCACCCTAAGTCTCAGGACATCTGTTGATTCTATCACATCTGAGCACCTTAGGCCACCCTCTCTATCTGTTTTCGATGCCGGGAGTAATTCAGAGATTCGAAGAGCTCCGCAAAAAGCTAGCACATAGGCCACCCTAAATAATTGGGTCTCGTATGATGAGAAGCAAACCAATGGCAAAGTGTCCAAGATTTTCACCAGTTTTCCTACATCTATAGGCCTTCTAGAGTCTCTCACCCCAGGCGCCAAGCGCTCCCAACCCTTCACCGCTCTTCTCACTCTCTGGTCCTTTGTTGGGTCAGCGACTCCCTGCAACCCTGCATAAAATGCCAGTGCCGAAAGTTGCCTCTTCATACATGCAACCGAATTTCCTTTCTCTTTCTGGTGCACTATGAATCCCAAAACACTCTGTGGCATAAAGACTTCTACTAGTCCCGCCCCTTTCAAGAATGACATATAACATTCCCAAGACTTTTGATACATACACTTAGTCTTGGGGGCCACGGATGCTGCTATCAAGTCGGAGGCAGTGGGGCACCAAGCTTCCATAGCTCCGCTGGGAAAGCTGACATTGTCGACTCTGCTTGCGGCCAAAGTGCCCGGAACTCTGTTAACTTAAAACGAGACAATGCGTCAGCCGCTTTATTCTCAACACCGGGAACATGCCTAGCAGTGAAATGGACATTGAATCTCAGGCATTTCAAAATCAAATTCTTTAAGAGACGGAGGACCCATGTGCAGGTTGCGCTCTGGTTATTAATCACCAAGACTACTGACATGCTGTCTGACCAAAATACAATGCGCCTGTTAGAGAGCATATCCCCCCACAAATGCAATGCCACTACTATGGGGAACAATTCTAGAAAGGAAATGTTACGGGTCAGCCCTCGTTCTACCCAATCATCAGGCCAGTGTTGCATGCACCACTTGGCTCCCAAAATTGCTCCAAAACCAATGCTTCCAGCAGCATCAGTGAACAGTTCCAGATCAGCATTTGAGGTGCTGGCTGACCGCCACAACACCGTGCCATTGAATTCCTGCAAGAAACACTTCCAAATCCGCAAGTCTTCCCTCACTTCAGATGACAACCGAACTCTGTGGTGTTTGGCCCGCAGGCCAGACATTGCCCTTGCTATACTCCTGGAAAAGGCCCTGCCCATTGGTATGACCCGCAAGGCAAAGTTCAGTTGGCCCAAGAGTACTTGCAACTGGTGTAACGTTACTTTCCTTGCTCCCATACAGCTATCAATTGCCCCCTTGAAGGCATCCACTTTTGATTTTGGTAACCTGCACACACCTGCTCTGGTGTCAATTTCGATGCCTAAATATGTCAGGCATGTTGTTGGGCCTTCTGTTTTCTCCGTCGCTAAAGGTACCCCCGGAGCTCCAGCAACCTGTTGGAAGCCCAGCAGGGCCTTCCTGCAGGACTGTGAACCCTTAGGGCCCAAAAATAAAAAATCATCGAGGTAGTGCACTACAGCATGGGATTTGTCTGATGCCAAGAATTGTTCCACTGCCCATTCCAGGAACCTTGAAAAGGTCTCGAAAACTGCACAGGCAATAGAACATCCCATGGGCATGCACAAATCAACGAAGTAGTTGTCATCAAAAGTGAAACCCAACAGCCTAGTATCATCTGGATGAACTGGGATTAACCTAAATGCCGACTCGATATCAGCCTTGGCCATTAAGGCACCTTCACCCAGGCCTTGCAATTTTTCAATGGCTGTGTCAAAAGATGTATAGCGCACTGTGCACAGTTCGGGATCTAATTTATCATTGACCGATAACCCTGGAGGACTTGAGAGATTGTGTATGAGTCGGAATTTGCCCTCCTCTTTCTTTGGGACTAAACCTAATGGCGAACAAACCAGCTCAGGGTTCGGGGGATTCTTAAAAGGTCCAGCGACGCGCCCTAAGGAAACTTCTTTCATAATCTTACTTCGTGTCGCCTCCATGTTCTGGAGCACAGAGCTTTGATTGCGAGGCGGGACTTTAGTAGGGGATGCTGAAGAAGGAATCCAAAAACCAAATGTGAAGCCATGGAGCAGGAATTGGGCCTCCTCAGAATTGTCATACTTACTGAGTAGGTGAGTCAAGACATGACGTTTAATGGGAGTTGGGAGCTTTGTCGGATGCCTTGGGTGGCTTTCCCTTTGGAGTGGTATGGGCGGGCTGTTCTTTAGGGTTTCCATTTTTCTTGAAACATCTGAGTTCAGGATGCGACGTGCCACCACAGTAGGAGCAGCAGTGTTTGTACCTGCACAAAGCCCCCCTCGTACACTCGTTTCTATTAAACTGCCAGCAGGCCTGTTTTTTATCACCGACTCCCTTGTCACTCCGAAAGGACTGACTCTGAGCAGGGGCACTAGCCTTAAGCGTTGAGGGGGAGGAGTAAAAAACTGTGTGCCATAAATTGATCTCTCGTTGATCCCACGAAATACCTGGGTGGACTGCTTTCATTTGCCTGAACATTTTGTCATACTTTAGCCACCCCGATCCTGGAAACTCCGAAGCGGCACCATGAATAAGGGATATATACCTCATCATCTGTGGACCTAACACAGGGTATTTCTCCAGTATTACTGCCGCATAGATGGCAAAACCTGTGATCCAGTTTTTCATGGACCACTCCGTCCAAGACTTCTTTTGACTATACTCGCCCTCTTTCCCACCTTTTGACTTCCCTGCCGCCACTCCTGCATTGATAAGGTCAAACACGTCAATATATTCGCCTCTAAGTATCCTTTCCTTTACCTCTACGGGCACATGCCAAGTGATCCCCGTGGATGGCGATAGGGTCATGGAGGATGAGCCAAACATGAGCGGACTGAATGCCAACAGCGGATGCCCAGACGGTTGCCCTCCAGCCCCTCCCTGCGCCTGACTATTATGGGGCACAGAATGATCAGCAGCAATGTTATCTATAGATGCCTGTGAAGGACACCCTAAGTTTGTGTAAGCATTCAACATTACCTGCCCTGCCCCCGTTGGATACGTCATGGCGGGAATTATCGAGCTTAAGGGGCCATTACCAATTGCTTGCCCATGGGAACCGTACAATTGCATCCCTGGTAACTGTGCGACCCCCCCAGGTTGTATCCACACTTGCGACACTCCACTACCTGGTTGCGCCACCACTGGCGGTAACATACCTTGTAGACCTGGGGCCCCCACAGGAGTGACGGGGCACCCTCCTATTTGCGTATGCCTAGCAGTATTATTCTGTCCTTCCATGCCATCCTTATCTTTCTCTGCAGGTGAGTCTATTGTCTCTAGCACCTCCTCCTCACCTGATGATGCTGGTTGGGGCTGTGTCGCCCTGGGCCGCTTGCCTTTTGTTGTCTCTTTAAACCTCTCCGGAGTGCGCCTCGCTCTCTTGCCTCTCCCTCTTTCTTCCTGAGGGTTCGCGTCTGCTCTAGCCCCCTCTCGCATGTTCTTTAGCACCCAATCCATGCCTTTCTCTCTCGTATACTCCAGCAACTCCGTAAAACCAAGGTATTCATCACTTTTTGTAGAGGGCTCTTTACCCTTCTGCGATTTTTTAGGCGGCATCCTGCACTTAAAAAGAACAAGCATTACTTTCTTTAACACATTGCAAGCATCAATACAACCGCGCTCTCCTTTCCCGGGGCCCTGCTCACTCCATCGCAATCCAACGTGGATGAACTTGCTCCCAAACAGCTAAGGTTAAGCTCACTGTGCCTGCGCACATCCTTAGGTTACGACCCAAACCCGTACTGCTCACCCGGTGCCCATTCACCATACCCCTTAGAGTTAAAGGTGACACCCCGATTTCCAGTGGCCTTTTGATCTGTCAGTTAAATGCCCAACCTTTGCACTATATCCGTATCACTATATCCCCATCTCAAATTAGAAGTATTTAAGGTTATCATGTCCCACTATTCAAACTTCAGTCCTTCCCATGTTTAGGATTGGTTTATAGAAGGGGGTGGCACACAATTTGAAATTGAAGCGGAACTGCCCACCAAATACCTTCTATTCCTACTGTTTTAGCCCCTAATCAACCTTGGAGGAAGGGAGGTTATAGTGACTTAACTGTTGGATACCACCCTTATTAAATTGTAGATTCGCCATAAAAACATCAACCCATGCATTAAAACCTGTCTAGAAATCGGATGTACACAAAGGAAGTTATTCAGAATTAGACCCTGTGATAAGGCGCTCGAGCAGAAACACCCTCAGTTCTTTGCAGCGCGCCTCATCCACTTATCGGCACCGCTGGCGGGTGAAGCATTTGCCCCAGAGCACCCCAAGGACGCATCGCGCTAAAGCCTGAAGCGCGCCTCGAGGTTCGCATACAACGCGTCGCACGCCCCCTCCCTTGCATTCGCGTGCGCGCGTATCACATCTCCTTTGCCAACGCGCTCATAATGTCAACATTAGACACGCGCCTCATCCCGCTCACGACACCCATACTTTAGCTACCTCGCGCGCTCAGTAACGCGCGCCTCCGCATTCAATTAATTAGAAATCCTCGCATACCTAGCGACACGCCAACGTGCCGCCTCATCCATTCTCTTACGCACTGCACGGCTTACCGACCTTCCCTAAAGTCGTCTCGACCCTCGCTCGCCTCTCTACTCGCGATGGTCCCGTGAAGCGATGTCCATTTCACGGAGGTCCGACTCCTCGGCTGGCCAGCAAACAAAGAGGGGTTCCTAAAATGGACGATGGCTTTTAAGCCTCGCGCCCTGAAAGCACTTCCGGGTCATCAATAAGCCCCGGTCTTATTGGGCTACTGCAATTCCCCTTCCGGGTCGGCTGACCCGGAAGGGGAACATCTAACGTGGGCACTTTGTTTACCACTAACGGCGCCACTCCCCAAAGGGGGGTGGCGCCGTGCATTTGTGTCATTTTGTATATAAGGGGGTACTCTTGGAATATGGTGCACCATTGACAAAATGATCGCTCAGGCACAATGGAGATACTTTTTTGACCTAATGTGGTATACCATATTTTGGAGAAAAAAAGTGGCACAAACTCCTGGGAGGCATCAGATTTATTGGAATGTACACAATGAATGGATCTGCATATTTAATTAGTGACCTTTCAGCGACTATGGCATTTTAGAAAATTTGTGGGAGGATAGTGCATTAAAATAAACTATTTCACCCTGTTGTTTTCAATATTTCCTTGTGGAGAAACCCTCTAGAAGACTTCTGGTTTACCTACTTTACTCACTCATTACAAGTCAGGGTAAGTATTATGTCTAAGAAATTTCAAAGATAAAGTAAGAACCATCATATAGGTAGTATCTAAAATAGACATTTGTCTGTCTTATTCTGTTATACTAATGCAGTTATAATGTAACTTCAGCAAAGTCAATTGTTGTAATCTTAGGGGCATGTGACATGCCTTCTTGGAAGAAATCAGGGTCAATGGGTATGCAATGTCATTTCCTGTGATGTCATTAAGGTCACACGTTATGAAATGCCACTTCCACTACCCCTTTTTTTAAAAACAACAATGGTCCCATGCAACACAGGATAAATCATACAAATGAATACAGACACAATGGATTCTGTATTTAAGTGACTTGTACAGCCGGACAGTGGTCAGCTAGTATATTTACTTTATAGCACAAATTACAGAGAGAGTATCCTTCGACAATCTCACAGTGTGGGGCACAAGCCTGTACCTCAATTACACATAGACACTTTAGTACACTCAAAGTAAACAGGAAAGGGCTTTTAGGCAAAAAGCTTAAATTGTTCTTTAAATCATAGTGTGAACAGATATTCTAAGATGTGCCATTACATCAACATAGTACAGGGATCATCATCAGGACATTTGATAAATACCTAACAATTACAAGCCTCTAAAACCATGTTAATTCCATGGCTGGATTCTGTGTGGAAAATAAAATTACGGAGGTCACCAGAATCAGGACCGGTCAGAGGGAATCGGGAATCCGATCGTTGTTATCAAAACTGGGAGTACCGGATCAGTCGGTATCAAGTCCTGCTCGTCAATGCGCTCAGTAGTAGGCTGGTATGTATGATTTATCCTGTGTTGCATGGGACCATTGTTGTTTTCAAAAAATTGCTCCCTGTGGTCCTTTGCTGATTTACTTGGGGTCCCCTGTTGTTTTGAAACTTCCACTACCCCTGGCATTTTGGTGAATTGACGCACATGTAGTAAATGTGGTGTGCTAGAGTCATCCTTGTAAGTGATGTATGTATCTGTTGTAAATCACTTATTGAAGATGTCAGGGTGCTTTTATGCAGGGTAGAGAAGGGAGTTAGGAGATGCAGAGAGGTGACCTTATGTTGGCAGATTAATGGCACAATGGTAAGAGTCAGAGATGCAGGTCCAGAATTAGTAGGACTCTTCATCACCCTTGCGTTTGTGCAAGGCAATGCAGGGCAACAAGAAGGCTTATTTTGGACTTACAAAGCCATGCAGGGCCTGATTTGCGTGCCCTTGCGTGCGTTTGTAAAGAAATGTAATGCATTGCCTTAGCAGTAGGTATTCTAAGGGTGGAGCATGGGCATTTCCACCCATGGATTTACATCCAGATTTATTAAGGATTGTATAGCTGGAATAGTGTGAATCAGTATGCCTACTAGAGAGACGTGTAACAAGGAGGGACATGTTTACTTCCTGTTCTATGTGTGATGCATTTTGCATCAGGCATAGAAAAAAAGAATATGCCTCTTTAGAAGCAGGCACCCTTGCATCATGGTGCAAGGATGTCTGCATTGGCAGTAGATAGCCACACATGTACCAGTGCTAGTTGAGAATTGAAGAGCCCCATATCTTACTAGATGTGGTGCTTTTTGGCTCTCTCACATTCACTCAACACAGCACAGCAACTTTGCTTGCTGCACTGCATTTTGTGAAACTTTGATAAATATGCCCCTTGGTGCCAGGAATCCCCCTGGAGGAGCCATAACCCATAGACTGGAGGCAACACAGCATTGCTTTGGGTAAACATTTACTCTTATTTATGTGTGGATCAGTGTATCACATGCATATTGCTTGACAAAACAAGAATAATAATTTACTATGCAGATATGGTAGGGGTCTTGTGGTTGATGCAGGGATGTCTCACTGTTTTCTATAAACGTCCTCTAAAGTATACAAAAAGGGATGGTTGGAATTCTTGAATTATTTTCAGCCACTGGTAATTACTCGGCCCACATCCCAGTCCATTGTTATTTTGCAAACCATGCCACCTCGGTTGGACCCAGCTACATGCAAATCAAACTTGACCCTGCTATCATGTGAACATTCCAGCCTGAACTTCCAATTCAGGACCTCTCTGAACTGGAACACAAGCAACCCAGGACATGGTTCGCCCTTGTTCTGTGCTCACCAAGTACTCCATCCATGAATTTTTTTCCTTCTTTAGTGTGTCACCCCACGTGAGACAGGTATGCCCAGACGTGTGGCATATGCAAATAGAATCTTCTGATACAACACAGCAAACCTGGAAATCAGAATCTCCTTGCTAATAGAGATGCTCCACCCTACACATTACTGTATTGGATCCACAGATCAGAAGACAATGACTCATGGTTAAGCTAGGGAACAAATTATTTTTCACAACAAGAGTAAAGAACAGCAACAGTTAGTAAAGGCTATCTACCGTGCTAAGGAACAACCTGAGAGAAATAGCAGAGCCTTCCAATTAAATTGTGTGGTTGTTTTCTTGAGTAAAGTCAGATTCTTACCCAATATAAACTATGAATTAGGAAAAGGTGTCAAAGCCCTTTGGGAAGAATGGTCTGCTAACAACTTTTGCTAGGCAGGTTGGGGGTTGATCCTGTATTCCTCAAATATAAGGCCAACACTTTAAATATCAGTGGAGAGTGATTGGAGACTATTCTGTTCCTCCTTCCAGGCACTTGAAGTAAGTGTGATGAGTGAGAACTAGGAGAAACAGACTTGAAGACTGAAAACTAAGGAAAAGCTCTATGAAACCTTGCCATTTTCCCTAAATGCCTCTTAACCACATCAAAAGAAAGAAGGTGTACTGTGGGATTTGCTATTTACCAGAGTGAACCATGCAGATATGGGTGGTGGAAGACACTCATGAACAAAATATTTTAGACTTTATGGGGAGGTTGCATACACTGAGCCTAATAACGCTACCTCCAGCAGAAACTCACCAAGGAACAATTTCTATTAATCATCTACTGCTGCAAACACCAAAAGCTAAATAAACGGCTTTCAACAATGCATCTAGACATCTTCATTTTTCACTTTTTCAACAATACAGCATCATTTGGCTAACACAGAGGATCAGAACTCATCAATAAAACCAGCATCACACATAAAAAGGTCTGCCATCAGCTGACCTTACTCCTGAAAGTGAAGCCCTTCTTACAAAAGAGGGTTTTAGAACAGTTTTTCAGATGTTAGTACAGTATCATCTTAGTTGAGGTAATAATCAGTTGCATAGTAGCCCAGACACCCACCTGCCTCCAATGAAGGATGTTTTATATACTGCATCCAATTGTATCAAATGTTTCATTGAACATGATAGAATTACACTAACAATCAAATACACTGATACCTGTTCCACCCTCTTCAACATCATCTACTAGGCATTTAGATTTAACAGGCCCTCTTTCAATGCAACTGAAATGAATACCCTTGTTGCAACATAGGATAAGTGCAACAGTACCATTACTTCTTGTACAAGGATTACCTGGTCTGGCAGTTTGGGCTGGACTGTTCTCATAGGGAGCAAGGTCAAGACTATTTTGCATATGGCTGGGTCTAAACTGGGATGGAGCGGTGAGCAAAAAGAAATGATGTATTAAACACAGATTTATGACTTGGGTGAATTTTTGATTTGTTCAGCATTCCGTTCATCATCTGTTCTTTTTGCTGCAGTAGCATCACCAAGCAGGACATAAAAAACAAAGAACGAAAATAGGAAATACCAAACCTAGTTTAGCCATGGTGTCAAACTCTATACTACTTCACATCTGGCAGGACTGTAAGCAACATCTCATCACAAAATAAACCTGCTGAACTCTACCCAGCATACCACACTTCCATTTTTCCTTCCATTGGCACTGCTGTCTCCTATCCTCCTCATTCTTCCATTCTACTCTTCTGATTCCATTCCTCATCCATCCTATTTTTCTCCAACTGCAGGACCCACTATTCACATATCTGGGCTCAGTTGGAAACCTCTTTTTACTTTAAATTTATCTCATTTCTCCCTCGTAATATAATTGTTATCTAAATCACCCTGTACCAGCCCAGACTTTACTGTTTACTACTTTCCCGTACAGTGTGTGTTTAGGTTTAGTTTTTCATGTTAAACAATGCATGTACTGTGATTTTTTGCTACTATAAGAAATTGGGTTAAAGATTGAAGGGGTTGAAACCTTTCTCAAGCAGGAACCACAATTCTTCTCAGGGTGAAGTCACAAGCAAACCCAAAATAATCTTGGCCTCAACCCTCAGGTAGCTTGGCACAAAGCAGACATGCTTAACTCAGAGGCAATGCGTAAAATGTTTGTGCAGCATTTCAAACAGGAATACAGTGAAAATGTACCACAAAAGGAACCTACAACTGGATTAGAAAAAATAGAGTGTTTTAATAAATAAAACTAAACCCAAAATGGCATAAATCCAATTAGTAGGTCCAGAGACACTCAATTTTACAGATTTTACTAAAAACAGCACCTAAAGGCGAAAAGAGCCAACTAGATATTTGGACACTTCAGACTGGGGCAAAGTGACAATTTCAGGCCAACCACAATGGAGCACGGATCCACTTGGGCCCGCTGAACAGGGCACCTTCAATCTTGGCTTGCAGAGTGTTGCAAGGCTCCGCGTCGGAGATGCTTCATGCCGCTGAAGCTGTGTCAGTTCTAAGATTCAATGAGGCTGAGGTGCGAGTTCATGCTGCATTGAAAATGCCATTGATGAGGGCTGCAATGCAAAGTCCGGAATTGAGGATTTGTCCCACATTCATAACAATTCATCGGTCTTGAGGAGCTGTGAGACTGTGATGCAGAGTCCAGCATACTTGTTGAGGATGCTGTCGATGAGAGATGCCAGGGCATGTGCCCAGAATGCATCATAAAATCGTGGTCCCGATGCGATGACGGGCTGCAATGTGATGCAGGTCTTTGCAGCAGTTCTGGTCCATGCAGCAGCTCTGCTGAGGGTTGTGCCATTCAACAGCAGAGGAGATGCAACAATTCTGTTGGGTAGTCAGAGCCAGGCAGAGTACCTTGGGCCCACTTACAAGGGTCGAGGCCCCGGATAGCACCACTTTTCAGGGTAGACTCACAGATCACAGAGTCCAAGTTTCAGGAGCACAGTAGTTAGTGCCTTCTGTCCCTGAGTCTTAAGTCAGGAGGCCTGCCTACTAGCCCTTAGAGTCACTCAGGGGTTCTGGGTTCAGGAGATGCAGGTCCATTCATTCTCACACTGGCTCAAGGGCAGCAAGCAGCATGGCAACAGCTCATCATGGTAGGAGTCCAGCAGGGCATCACTCTGGCAGACAGAGAGGCAGTCCTTCATCAGCTCAGTAATCCTTCTTCCCGGCAAAACATCTACAGTTCCAAAAGTCTACTGAAGAGTTGGTGTTTGACATTTGGTATTTATACACAGTTGTGCCTTTGAGGAGGGGGAGCAGCTACTTGAGGTTTACCTTTGAAGTCCTCAGGAATCCTGTGTTCCCTCTTCTGGCTCCTGAATAACTACAGCGGGGATACAGCACTTTTTGTGGAGGCAGGACACAGCATATTCAGGTGTAAGTGGAGCTGAGCCTTGCTCCTCCCTCCCAGCCTGCCAGTGATGGCCCATCCAGGCACACCTAGGCTCCCTATTGTGTATGACTGTCTAGAAGGAATACACAAAGCCCAACTGTTAGCGGCACTCAGTCATGTGACCAGGGACAGGCTACCGGCACTATATGAAAGTTGGCAATTTATATATAGGAAAATGCCAACTTTCTAAAAACTTTCTAAACCGTAATTAAAAATTCAACTTCTCTAAAAATGTGTATTTGAAATTAGTATCCAAGAGATCCCAAACATAATCTGGCTACCGATTTCCATTTGGAAATTACACATATTAAAATATAATAAATTAACTGCACTTTTAGCCTATGGGAGAGGTAGGCCTTGCATTAATGAAAAACGGTACATGTCCTAATTTTTAAGCACACTGCACCCTGCCCTCTTGCTGTGCAGGGCCTACCCTAGAGGTGACATATGTATTTAAAAAGGAAGGTTTGGGATGGCAAAAAGTTTATTTTTTTAGGTCGAAATGTCATTTTAAACTGCACACACATGCTGCAATGGCTGGCCTGAGATGTGTTTAAATGCTACTTAAGTGGGTAGCATGATCAGTGCTGCAGGCCCACTAAAGCATTGAATTTACAGGTCCTGGATACATGTAGTACTACTTAACTGGGGATTTATAAGTAAATTAAATATGCCAAATGGGGATGAGCCAATGTTATCGTGTTTAAGGAGGGAGCACAAGCACTTCAGCACTGGTTAGTATTGGTAATGTTTGCAGAGTCCTGTGGTCAGCAAAAACAAGATCAGAAATAAATGGAGGAGAAAGGCAAGAAATTTGGGGGAAGACCAACCTAAGGCTGATAGGTGTAACACCTACACATTCAGGAATTTAAACCACCTCGGTTTGGCTGGATGTATTTTAAGGTGGTACATTCTACTGGTTTTTAATGACCTCTTATACTAGTAATAAGGAGTATTTGGGTGTTATTTTTCACATGTGGTAAATACCACATGTTTTTTTATTTTTTTATTTTTTTAATGTCCTCATACATGCCACCAGACCAAGTACACTCTAGATGGGGTCTCTCTGCGCCTTCTACACAAACAGATTCGATAGCCACCCTGGATGTCTGTGCCGGGCAAATAGAGTTCGCCCAGAGGTAGGGTTGTGAAGAAACGAATTCTTCATTCTCAGGGGTCTTACTAATAGAATAAAGAACTTGGCACAGAAGCTGAAATACAAAGACATCTTTATTATGTGAGACTACGTCACCAGAAGCATTAGCAACTGAATGAGGCAGTCTGAGGAATACAGAAAACAGAGGCCTTATAAATGCTTAGGGTTACAAAACTCAGCATAAAAGAAAGGGGCAGTCCTAGCTTTTGCAAGCATGCAAAATGCCCAACATGGACATGCAATATCCGCCAAATATTAGCCAATAGGAAAACATTCAAAACAAGGCATCATGTAACCAGAACATCCCCCCTTGAGTCATGTCTTTGCCCAATCCCATAAGTCAATCAATAACAGCACCTATAGGTCAATCAGTAATGGCAGAACATGTTTGAGTGCTTCAAAGGGAAGGTTTGTGGAATAGGAAAACACAGGGAGAGAATAGCGAAGGCCAAAAGATAAGATACAGCACAAAAAGAACACTAAAGGCTAACAGATAGTTGATACAGGGATTAGGTGGTCCAGACAAGAATTAGTTTAGGCCAGCTGGTGTCTGAGATGAGTTTCAAGACAGGGACAGAGGGGGTTTTCAACACATTGCAGTCCAAAAGAGCAGAAACACTTCGTGAATCATGCAGCCTGTGAAAAGGCTACACAAAATGGAGTTTGAATGTAAAATGGAGTCAAAATTAAAGAACCTCAGATGTCTCCTGGTCCCACTCTCGTTCACCTGACTAGACACACTGCAGGTTACTAGGGAGGACCGGACAACAATCCTCTAGCATAATCATAGGACCGATATTAGTTCTTCCTCCAAGTCTCTAGGGCTGCCCAGATCTTATTAGTGCTAGATTCATCACAGGCCATATCAGAATGACTATTCAAAATAATGTTTTTTAGGCAATAAGCAAATGTAGGAGGAGCCTCCGATTTCCATGCCCTACATACTTCCCTCCTGGCAATGACTATTACATAGAACACAATTTTTAAAGCAGGGGTGCTCATACAATAGTCCAACAGAAGACCAAAAAATACTAATCTAGTGCTGACTTGTTCTTAATAGGACCTCCTCCAAGAAGCCGCATACCTCAGCCCAGTATGGAGCAATCTTCGTGCAACCCATAAACATATGTTGGTCATCTGCAGCCTGATGTCCTTGTGGTTGCCTTGGATAATTTGCCCAGAGTCCAATATACTCTATACGCAGTGTACAAATGGTTCCTCCTAAGATTTGCCGGCTTAACCACTGTTAGAGACAAAATGAAGGAGTCACACCAAATTTTCCGTACCTCCTCTCGGTTTTCTGTAGGAGCATTACCCCAAAGATTCTCCAGCTCAGAGTCCAAACTGTCTCCTGCTTCTGTGAAGGCCTTAAACCAAAAGGAAACCTCACGTTTCCATAGGCCCTCTCTGGAGATTAAATTAAGAGGCGTACTATCTTCTTCATTGCCCCAGGATTGCGTTGCCCACCAGGCAGAGAGCTGGTAAAACTTAAATCTTGTTAGGGTCCCATTTGTCAGATTAAAGAGAGACTCCCAGCTGATAAGCTGTGAGTTTTTACATAGATCCCCCCCACACCCTAATACCCACTAGTTTAAGCGGGTGACACAATTGATCCAAGAAACAATCAGGAGTCCCATGGGAATCCCAAATCGGAGCCTGTAAGGTGTAATATGATATCCACACGACTCTCCTGATGTATCCCCAACTTTTGAGACCAGCCAGCACAGTCTTAAGGCAGACTTTCTTGTAAAATTTAGGGTCACCAAACTTGAAAAGAAAAAATTCCTGTCCCCACGGCACAACATGTAACATTGCCCGAAATAAGACTCCCTGTGAGGAAGAATCTTATTTGTTGGCTAATATTCTAAAATTCTTAAAATGGAAGGAATGACAATAGGCAAGTAAATCAGGTAAGGCCAGACCGCCAATCTTCAACCCTTAATTTCTTCCAGGCTATTCTGGGTGTTTTTGTTGCCCATATAAAGCTACCAATCTTCCCTTGAAGACTGGCAATATCTTTAGAGTTAAAGGGTAGTGGAATTGAGTTGAACAGAAAGGTTATTGTAGGAAAAATCGTCATTTTCACAAGAATAACTTCCATAAATATTCAGTGTCAGACTCCCCCATCTCAATAATAACTTACAAACTTCCTTAAATACCTTCTGCCAACTTATCTTAGATATATCTATCAGTTTCTTAGTTAAATAGATCCCAAGATATCTCATCTGTTCTTTGGCTCCCTGTAAGGTTCCTACACTATTCCTACCCATTATATCGGTTTTCTTTGTTGATCTTATAACCAGAGATTTTACTGAATTCCTCAGCCAATTGGAATAACCGTGGGATTGCATCAATAGAGTTTGAGGTATACAAAAGGAGGTCATCTGTGTAGTCAGCGGTTTTAAGCTCCAAATCCGCAATTTTAAAAGGTGTAATGCTACAATCCATTCTAAGTGCGCAAAAAAAATGTTCAATATATGCATTAAACAATAAGGGGAACAGGGGGCAGCCCTGCCTGGTGCCTCTAAAAATACAAAACCACCCTGTTAGGGTACCATTGACTACAACTTTCACCCTAGGATTCAAATAGAGAGATTTAACAGTTTTAGTAAAGTTTAGTGGGAAACCAAACATATTCATCGTCTTCCAGAGATACTCCCAGTTAACCTGCTCAACCGCCTTAGCGGCATCAATTGCAACAATGGTAAATGGCAACTTTTTTCCTCCCCGAAGTCGATTGCGCTGATTACCTGGAAAGTAAGCTCATTGAGCTGTCTCCCTGGTATAAACCCTCTCTGATTGGGGTGTAGAATTGTTTTAATTATTTTGGCCATCCTAGTGGCCAATATCCCTGAGAAAATCTTCAAATCAGAGTTCAGCAATGAAATCGGTCTGTATGATTAGATTTTTTTGAGGATCTTTATTTTGCTTATGGATTAGTGATACCATCGCCTCTGACCACGATGGGGGGATTAATTCACCTTGTATGTATGTTTTATTAAACAGTCTTTTTAATACTGGCACCACCTTCTCTAGAAGGCCTAAATAGACTTCGATTGGTAAACCGTCCGGGCCGGCGGCTTTGCCCGACTCATTTCCCTCAATTGGTCTATAATCTCCCCCTCCGATATGCCGGTAGCTAAATATTCCTTGTCAGATTCAGGCAGTTTTTGGTAGATCCCTAAGGTCTAGCCAGGCCCTAACTTCGTCTGATCAATGAATAATATCCTCTTGATATAGACCCTGCATTGATGACCTTGCCTCCTCTCTAATTTTGTCATCTTCTAATAACAACGCCCCTGACCCTGTTTGTATCAAACTCTTGATGTTATTTTTCACCCTTTCTGTTCTTGATTTGCACGCCAGGAGGGAGCCGCATTTTTTGCCGTAGGCGAAGTTCTTTAATTTGCTGGCATCCCACCTGTCCTTCGTGATCTTTTCTGTTCTTGCATTAAAATCCGCCTGTAAACTAACCAACTCCTTCTCCAACTGAGGAAAAAGTCCCCTAGCTGTCAAGGCAGCTTGTTGCAACTCCAGTTCTTTCTCCTTGATATTCTTGAGGGCCTCTATTTCTCTTTCTTTACTAGTATTCCTCCTATGGATCGTTAAGGGACTCAAGAGCCCACTCCGATAGGCTTTAAAAGCTTCCCAGACCACCTGCTCAGTGGAGGAGCCAATGTTGAAGCTAAAAAAGTCACTTAGCTCCAGCATCACCCTCTCATCCAATAGCAAAGTCCTTTCTAGGGTCTACCCTTTTCTCTAACTCCACTGCAGAGTGATCTGAAATAATTGCTGGAATATAGCTAATGGATCCTACATCTGAGAGCAAACCCTGATCTACTAAGAAGTAGTCTATCCTAGAGTATTGCTTATACTTCTTACTATAGAACAAAAATTCTCTAGCAGTATCTGTCATGTTTATATCTAGGACCCTAATTCGATATTCCTGATTCATGCCCTTATATGGTTATAATCAATAATATCCTGATAAAGGCATAAGAATAAGATCCATATTCAGTAATAGCCCATGCAGTCCAAAGCACAGCACGGCTACTCCCATTGACTCCTAGAAAGCACAACGCGTTCTTTAAACAAACCAAGCCTCCAGCAGCCCGGGAAAACCCCCCCTGCTTTTGTTTTGATTTGAACAAGAACTCCTGGAGTCCAGAAAGAACTGTCAGTTCTTAGTGACGTCTTATGTCTAACCTTACGTCAAACCCGGCACCTTTCAGGTATAAATATTCTAACAGTTGCCTTAAGCAAACACACGGTGGTTTGGAGCAGAGCGGCCATCTACTTGCCCGAGAGCCCAGCTGATGCGAGAGCCCAAGGAAGCCGCCCCTCCCATTTGACGCACTGAGAGAGACGCTGTCTTTTTCTCCAGCCGAGAAAATCCAGCTTCGGTGTTTCCAGCCTACTCTTGCGGGTGGCTGGGATATCGAGTCCTGAGGAAAGAAATACCAGACCTCCCACATTCTATTACCAAGGTACGGAGCTGACTAAACCCTTAAGAGAATTCTTGATGCATATTCTTGGCAAAACAATCTTAACCAACTTAACTTAAACTGCTACTTACTCATCCCTTCCCAAGTAATATGCTTAGGTCAGGTACACCGGGGTAGGCTTAGTTAGAAGCACCAGTTGAGTACGTTAGTCAATGTATTTATGTATGTATATATTTTATCCATTTTAAAGTATCATATGGCTAAGAAACCATATCAATGCTTTTACAGTATTATTTTATAATACTACTTTTACTGTACCCACTTTACTTTATGATAAGTATTGGAATTGTGGCAATTCACTTCTCTTGCATGAGAAAGAAGACTGTTCAATAAATAACACCTTTTTATTGAAAACGCCTGTTTCTCTATTTCTCTGCACTCTATTGAAACTAAGTATGCATGGTTGACTGAGTGAAATAGCTGCCTATTGTTTTCACGCGACTCTTGAGATACACTCTTATTCTGAGGGAGTAAAGTTGTCATGTTTATGCGGTTGTCGGAAACTGAATCCCTTCTTGTCTGAGCCAGGGAAGTTCAGCCCTCCCTATTCATTTAAGAAAGTTTCCAGTGAGCTCTGAGCTAGCTGGCGCAAACCTAAATTAAGTTTAACATAGTCAGTAGAGACCTAGATGACCTCAGTCCTATGTCTACACTGTTGTTTATGTTATTCCGATGCGCAGAGCCTATTGGGGAAATAGGAACTACACTACATGGCGCCCAACGTTTGGTAAGGTGATAATCTAACGCAAGACACTAGAGTAACTCAGGCGTGCTTTTCACACAGACCCCTTTTTCCCGTAAATAATTCCAATAGACGTCTGAAGTGGGTGAAAGGTTAATATCCGCCAGAACTTAGTAGGATGAGAATCCTATGTATTAGTTCTTGGTTTAGTCAACGTTGAAGGAAACAGTGTTCCAAAATATTGTGCAACTAATCTTTGTTTCCTTACAACTTGATCTGCAACAAAACTTTCCGTCAGTAAAATGGGAGAAAGTGAAGATGAAAGAGAGCAAGCTAGAATAACAGCACAGCTCATAGCGGATGACAAAACCATCCAAGAAAATGATCCGAATGCTATACTCATTCCGGTCAATATAAGAAGAACTATAACTCTTAAACTTATAGAAAATGGACTATCACCAAGAGGTGGTACAGTCATATTCGTGATAGAGGCACATGAGTTTCGGCAGACAGAGGTATTCTACACATGGATAAATTTTCCAGCAGCACACGCTGTGACAAAAGATTTCCACTTATACAAAATAGAGGAACTTCCGGATGAATACACTCCTTTCGAGGACGTTGAAATCCCACTAACATACCAAGAGCACCTGCTCTAGTTTAAAGGCGCCCTAAAACATCAAAATCACATCACCAGGCATGGTCCACTAGGTAGACCAGGAGCCACGTGGCCGGTTCTAGCCAGCTACACACCACATCCAGACATTGAAAAAATGTCGAACGTGGAACTTTTAGCTCAGCTAAAAATCTTAATTAAAATACATAGACAATTGGTCCAATATGTCATGCGGACTGCAAAAGTCCAACCGGCAATTAACATCCCACAACTGTCCCCTCATCAAGGGAATACAAACAAAATTACACCACAGAACATGCAATCATGTCTTGGTAAAACACCCATAAAACGGAAACAAATTCCTTTCTGGTTAGCTCAGAAAATAACTCAAATAGAGGCAGTATTTCCTAATACTACACCTCATGAAAAACAGAGACTTCTGACTATCGGCCTCCCAATGGGGGTCGCACCACATGTGGAGGGCTGTGACACTTGGGACACAGTCTTTGCTTCCATCTACACAAAAACACATGGAGTTCCATCTATGGCGGTCACACCAGATGTACTAAGACAAATTCAAAACGAATACGGTCCAGAACCTGCTTTAACTCTGGGTATGAAATTACTAAAAGACTTTAAGCAGGTATCAGCTATATTATTGGCCAACATAAGAGGAGAAGCAGCATGTGTGGCAATCCACCAGAAATTGAAGGAGACAGATATAACAGACCAACCATTTGAACTCGCCAGAGTCATAGAAATATCCTATGAAGAACTAGGAAGAGATAAATTGGGTGGGAAACCAATAAAACCCCAACTAATTAAAAATCCTGAAAAAACATTTATTAAAAATAATCTAAATACTCCAAAAAAGAGTTGGGATGGTAATAAACAATCCACTCCCAAGGAAAAAAGATTCCAGTCCAGAGGAAGGTCTCCTCAACGGAGAGAAATATCTCCTGGCCGAGAAGGCAAGTCTCCCCAAAGGGAACCCTCTGAGAGAAGATACAATCTTAGAGATAGGGATAAATTGAGAAAACCTGATAGATATCAAAATATTGATACACGTCCCTCTCGCTCTTTTCCGACCTCCTCACAGAAATTGGAAAGAAGAGGAAGGTCAGAACACAAGGAAGAGCACGTCAGGTTCAAAGACAAAGAAACTGCTCCTCAAAGTAAAAAATCACAATTTCCCAGAAAGAAGGTAGCAAGTATTAAAATTAAACATGCAGAGGATTCTGAGGACACAACTGAAAAATGGATAGTGGGCCCAGACAATGCTAGACAGCGCAGCACAAGTGACCATAGCTTGCAAGATCCAGATGAATCTTCTGGAGACAGTGGACACAAATGAATACATTCAGGTGGAAACTGCAGACACACGAGTTAGTGTGCCCCATAAACTATATGAAATAACATTACTTATAGAGGAGGATAAAACTAGGAAAATAAAAGGTCTATTTTGGGAGAAACTTTCTAAAGGCTATGACATCCTGTTAGCTGAAAAAGACTGGCCACCAGAGTTTGTCAGGGAATGCCCTCATGGCGAAGAAATGATTATGCCTGCCTTCTCAAATCATATTCCGATTTATAAAAAATACACATTTGCAAGAAAATGGGCAGTGGCCCAAGACCCTGCATTATACAAAGATCATGTAGGATGGGATGAGGACTCTCCTCCCCACAAAATCCAGTTAAAAAATCAACCGACTGCACAAAGGCAGTACCCAGTTAAACAAGAAGCTAAAAAGCAAGTCAGGGAGATCTCAGATCAACTTGAATACCAAGGGGTGATTGAAACATGCACCTCACAAATGAACAATCCTTTGTTCCCTTTCTCCAAGCCAGACGATTCATATCGTCTAGTTTTGGACTACAGACATTTAAACTCCTGCTGTAAAACGTTTGCAGTACAAAATTCACTCAGTGCAGCACTAATGAACAACATCGTGTGCAAAAAATATAAAACTGCATTAGATATCTCTAATGGATTCTTCTGTCAAAACATTGCACCTGAAAGCAGGTATTTGAACACTTTCTCAAAATTGGGATCGCAAAAACAATTTTGCCGACTCCCACAGGGATTCAAGAATAGCCCAGGATTATTCTCAGCAAGGGTAACAGAGTTACTACAAATATATGACGATGAGGCATTATCATATGTCGATGTGATCTATCTTACAGACGATGACCTGGAGACTCACTTAAAAAGAGTGAACACCATAATTCTTGGGTTCGCATCAGAGGGTTACAAATTCAACTTTAAAAAGTCAAAAATTGCCCATTTAACAGTCCTATTTTTAGGATATGAATTATCAAGTGAAGGCAAAAGCCTGGCAGACAACTTCTTAGAGAAGTGTGCAGTACTCCAAGCACCGAAAACGCTGAAAAATTTACAATCAATACTAGGCTTCCTGAATTTCGGTGGAACATACATTCTAAATTATGCGGAGAGGGTTAAACCTCTCTATGAATTAATAAAACCTGCTTTCAAACCAATACATTGGACTCAAAAACACACAGAAATATTTAGATCATTGCAAACAGACATGTTAACTAAAACAAAATTGCAAACTCGCGACAACGTACGCAACCTTGTAATCCGAGTAATCCCAGGAAAAAGCAGATTCACATACCTGACCTCCAATGAGGCAGAAACTTTACCTATAGCTTACAAATCACACTTGTACACTCAAGCTGAAATGAAATTCAGCCCTACAGAAAAAATTCTGACAGCGGTTCAAACTGCTGTAGCAGGAGAAAGAGCCCTAGCCCAAGGCAAAAGAATAACTGCTTATACAGCAGAATCAGCCCATGAGGCATTAACAAGTCCACGTAATCTGAATACAGTGGCATTAGATTCAAAATGGATACAATGGGAAAATGATCTTGCTACAGAAGACGTGAAGTACTATTTTGACCTAAAACTGAAAAAACTAGATTATCTAGAATACGAACAAGAATATCCTCTGCCAATCGAAATTCTGCCTCTAGAACAATATACATGTGTGATCTATATGACAGATTTGCACACCATTAGGATGTAGAGAAAAAATCCTACAATGCAGCATACGTGATTGTTAAAGGTCGCTGGCGCTCTGGTAAATTCAAACCAATGATTACCAAAACTGAATCACTCCGAAACTGTTCAGCTCAGCGAGCTGAAATGAGATCTTTAAAGATGGCGCTTGAAAATGCCGATCGCGAATTCCCCACACTAATAGTGTGCGATTCGCATTACTGCGTCAAGTCATATAACAGTGACATACAGACATGGAGCAAAAACGGTTACAGAGATGACACAGGTGCCACAATAAAACATAAAAAGCTTTGGGAACAAGTAGTTCTTTTACAGAAAGAACTACAAAAGACTCACGTGATACACAAACTGAGTCATAGACGTGATGGTGTTCACGTTGCAGGGAAATCATTGGCTAATAGAGCCACAGCGGAAGCAATTCAACCGGGTTCCGTAGCCACTAAAATGCGTTCAGAAAAACAAATAGATAGAGAAACCATGCTGGCGGTAAAAGCGTCATTGAAAGGCAATTATGCAGCACTACCTCTCAACTATCCACTCAGTAATACATACATAATCGATGCAAACTCCGTTCCTTTTGCTCAAATCCCTGGAGTGGGGATAGACTAATTCCAAACACGAACCGGAGGGTTTTCTTGATTGAAGACGCACACATGGGACTGGGTCCGAGGCACCAACAGATCTTGAAATCTCTAATAGAATTACAATCAGAATATTGGTGGCCTGGGATGAGCTTACAAATTTACAAATTTGCAATGGATTGTCCTGACTGCAACAGAGATCGCAGTTGTGAACCGGAACAGACACCTGCCCAGACACCACTATTGGATAGAATCAGGCTATCTTTGCGCAAAAGTCCCACCGGACAAATGCGGTCCCATAATCATTAAGACTTGATTCACTAAAAATGTAGACCCCAGCGCTCGGCTGACGCAAGAACTGTTATAAAAGATTTGCAAGTCTTTATCGGCACATACGCAATTGGCATGCTACATTCTGACCAGGGTCCTGCGTTTAGCTCTCGAGCTTACAAAGAGGCCATGACCAGCATGGGCATGGCATTGCGGTACTCTTGTCCCTTCCATCCTGAGGGAAATGCGGTAGTGGAAAGAAAAAACCGTGACATAAAGCAATCTATAACGGCAAGTGTATTAGGTTCGGGTGATGGGTGGGTCAAACATCTAATAAGTGTCCAAAGTAGTCTTAATAACATTCCAAGAAATTCTCTAGGAGGTATCAGTCCATTCGAACTTTTGTTCGGTACTAGAATGATTATCCAGGATCTGGATCGTCAGACTTCAGTGGTAGAAGAAAAAACTTTTGATATCAAAGATCGTTTAGCTGTTTTACAGGACTTGAATGAAACAAGAAATAGTCTAAGTAACATAAAGAGTAAGTCAACAACTACTGAAGAACCACCTGTCCCAGCAAGACCTGTCTGGATTCCAAAAATTGGGCCTTCTTACAGAAAAGCAGTACCTGTTTTAGCTGTCAGCGGAACAAGATCAGTAGTACTACCGCCACTTGCTGGTAAAAAGGAAAACAGAATTGTTTCCATCGACCTGGTGAACCACAAACATGTGGCCGATAATAAATAGCAGGCCCAGTGGACTACCAAGAAATAGCAGAAGACCAAACTTTGCTACAATCTAAGAGGTTCAAACTGAAAGACTAATCACATTCGATAAACCTGCAGTAAATAAAAAGGGACTATGCAACAAAGCCATGGAACTTGTGCCTCTTGAAACCCAAATTGCAACAATGCGTGATGATACACCAATCTACAACGATGTAGCATCACAATGTACAAATGTAACAAAAGAAAATGCAAAGATCATTGGAAATCCGGAAGCCATCCCACCAATTGACAGAACTGCATCTGGCTATTTTATCAACTTCAATGACTTTTCCGATGATCCAAGTGAACATGGAGACAAGCCAGCAACAAAAGCAATCAAAGTAAAAATGACCGAGATGTTTCACCAACTAAAAGAGACATATCTGATTTCACCATGGATTGAATTTTGGATTGTGTCAGGTGTACTTTTCCTCCTGCTTTGGCTCATCATGGTTTTATGTTTGGGTAGATTCATTGATGGAAAATATAGTACAATGGACACAGCAAGTCAGAACATCAACTTGGTCTTAAAGTCCCACAGATCATCTCACATCGAGAAAAGAGAACTATCATCAGTGATCATTACAGCCATCCCAATACCTGGGGGTATTGCATGGGACAGAACTGACTATGATATTTATGGCCCGATTGAACTCTTGAAGTATCCACACCAGTTTAAGATTTCCTTAAGCGATTTTGCAAAACCAAGTTCTTTTTCTGATGATTGGGATTTTGAAAATATTAATATAATGATGTCAGATTTAGTAATGTCAGCCACATTTACAGAACATGATTATTTACAGGGTTCATCAAACTATGAAGAATTATACTGTTACAATCACTATGGTCATCACTAATTGCATAAATCTGCACTACCTAGAAATGTTTTTACTTATAATCAATGGGAACATTGTCCAACATTGTCCAACTCCGCCAAAAGGAAGTTCGAAAACATTTTATGAGAAATTTCCATACTTCTCAGGGTTTAATACCAGTGATCCAGAAATGTTTTATTTTAAAATGTTAAATAAGACAGGAATGAAAACAACGTTGACAAATACTAAACTGATTTATTCTGAAAAATTCTATGACAAAATGTCGACATTTGGTTTTGAATTTTGGAAAAACAACATTGAAACAAAAACCATCTGGGGAACACAAGACTGGCAGGTACAAGGTCTTGAATCATTATTTAGAGCCAGCATGATCCCAGAACAAATAATATACCTGAATGATACCATTCAACAAACTACTTATCTTGGTTTAGCTAAGATAAAAGACTTAAATAAACCGATTTCCGAAGCCCATACCTGATGGCAATAGCACTACGGATGTGGAATTAGACGTATCCCATATTTCTCACCAAAACAGAACAAATCCTGATTGGAAAAAAGTGGGTGATCTGGCCCACAGACACAAACAACTGTCAAGATAGATTCCTGAACAAAAGACAGGGTTTCAAAATGACCAGACCAGACCCAAGATATTCCCAAAGACAACATCCAGGGATAGTTACAACATACAGTGTTGGGAAATTATGCCTTGAGTGGCTACAGAAATATACACTGGCTGAAATTAAGCAACACTTGACTTTACTTAAAGAAGGTGCTGACTTGTGAGATTTTATAATGGGACCTTGCAAACAGCGTCAAAAACGTTTCATAGCAGCCGGTATATACGCTGCATACAACGAAGCTTGGAAAGTAATGCAAATTGAAACAGCAGAAAAAATATGAGAAATTGATCGTATACATTTGGAAAAATCACTTTCTGTTGTGGACAATGGGTTAACGACTCTGTCTTCCAGAATTTATTCATTGGACAGTATTGTATCATCTGCCATTGATATAATAGAGCAAGACTTGCTAATGTTACAACATGGTCAGTCCCAATTGCGTTCTATTGTACAGCTTGGCTGGACGTTGCAAAACCTACGTTCAGGCTACGTGCCATGGCGTCTAATCAACATAACGTAATTATTTTCTATCTTTAACCTTACTGATGAACAAATCAGCTTGGCACAAAAAGGAGCAGATTATACGATTCTGAGCATTGAAAAACTTGAGAGATTACCATTGACAATGTCAGAGAGACCTGTCATTGAGTGGATAATACACGGAACAATTACAATTCCAATAACAACTTTCCAGTTTAAATATTGCCAAGAATATATACCAGCAGGCCAGTATGAAAGGTTGGGTAAAGGTTACATCAAATCAACCTGGGATTTACCTTACACACACAAATGTTATAGTGAAAGGAAAAAGGAGGTATTCCTTAAAGGCAATAATTGTAAAAAATCGCTAAGCGGTACACTTCTGTGTCAAGGTATTAACTTGCATGGAGCCTGCGAAGGGTTTTCGAATAACCTTTCATGTCACCTGCAAGGCACTCCTGCAACACAGATAGAACCATTCTTCAGACAACTCTCCAACGGTAGCTACGTTATAATAACTGACCACAGCTGTTGTGGAATGGTGCCAGGAGAATGCTATCTCGTAACTGTTACTTCCAGGGTCATTTGCTGTATGCAAGTATTGTATCCAAACAGCAACCCAGACATGGAGCCGTCAATATGGCCTCATGTGAATATCTTTTCTATTCGAATTAATACTTTAAGCAGAATGAAGTCTATTCTTTTAGAGACAACATTGCCTTTGACCTCGTCCAAAGAAACGTATGAACTGCAAGTTGCAAGGACAGCGGCAGTGATACATACCCTTTTATCGACAAATTGCCCCGTGCATTTCGCAGAAATGTTAAGCCAAATTTTAAACATGTCTGATGCCAGTAGCATCGCACATGTATTTAAGACAATTTTTTCGGGACTGTTAACACCATTTGAAACAGTTCTGGGCATCTTCTCGAATTTTGTCCATTCTGTCTTTGGCGGCCTACCTTTAATTTTGGGACTCGTAGCAGGAATTACATTTTTGTTCCTTCTACTCGGATATGGCAAGCCAATCCACAGACAAGACTCCAGCAACGATGTAAGAAACGATCCTAGAAATACGAAACCGAGATCGTATCACTAAGGTCCTCAGTTTGGCCCGTTTAAGAAATCTGAGTACAACTTGGTTTCTTTCATTCAGACCAATCTGGCAGGATTGCATCTTACCTGTGCTTCGATGTTTGCTATGCAGAGAAGAATGCGTGTTGGACTTCTGTCTTACACTAACCTCAGCAGTACCAATGGATATCGATACTTTGCTTTGTCCTGTAACGACTCATGCAACGTGTTGTCCCCAGCGGCTACCTATTCTGATGACGGCATTCATTGAGACCACCATATGAGTAGGTGGCGGTGAAGTACGAGAGAAAAGCAGCACCAAACAGGTACAACCTTCTGTAAGCATTGCTGATCCAAACATCGATGATAGCAATCACGCACAGAACTGCACAGTTTCAGTATTTTCGAACTTGGTCGAACTTTCACCTGATGTTGTAGACCAATTTTTTGCAAGCCTATCTGATATGATGTTCTCCCCTGAACAACGAGAATAACATTTAAAAACAACATGCACACAGCGTTCCCTGAACTCTGAATTTGGCCTTCAGTTCTGTTAAACAAAGCAAACTGAAACATTTGGAACTATTTTTCCCCTGAAAACGAAATTATTTTTTTTTTCAAATCAAAATATTTACAATTTTCTCCGGCACATGGTACTTTGCTTAGAGTAGAACTATTCTTAGAGAACAGAGCTTCTATTTTTAGAGACATTAGAAACAATATTTTACCTCAGCCTCTAACACATGTACATTATCGTATAGATATGTGATGGAATGGTCTCGACCTTGTTTTCTTTATAGAGAGCCATTTCATGTGTAATTTTCGCAATTCGTTCAGCTGATATATATGCATTTAACTGAATGATAACCCTGCTTAAAAAACGTACAGTACCAATACTCATTTTTGTGTATAAACCGTACACCATTTCAAATGCAGTTATGTAATTTGGGGTGGGTTGGAAAACACACATGCATCGTATGTTTAATATTGCTTATTTTTAGGAATGATGGACATTAATACGTGGAGTGGGTGTTGTATTTCTATCTAGGACCCTAATTCGATATTCCTGATTCATGCCCTTATGTGGTTATAATAAATAATATCCTTATAAAGGCATAAGAATCATATCCATATTTAGTAATAGTCCATGCAGTCCAAAGCACGGCAAGGCTACTCCCATAGACTCCCAGAAAGCGCAATGCGTTCCTTAAACAAACCAAGCCTCCAGCTGCTTGGGGAAAACCCCCTGCTATTGTTTTGATTTGCACAAGAACTCCTGGAGTCCGGAAAGAACGGTTAGTTCTTAGTGTCGTCTTATGTCCAACCTTACGTCAAACCCGGTACCTTTCAGGTATAAATATACCAACGTTGCCTTAAGCAAACACACGGTGGTGGGGAGCAGAGCAACGTTCTACTTGTCCGATAGCCCAGCTGTTGCCGGAGCCGAAGGAAGCCGCCCCTCCCTTTTTGACGCGCTGGAGAAGATGCCTTTTCTCATGCCGAGAAATCCAGCTCCGTTGTCCCCGAGATACCCTCGCAAGTTGCTGGGAGATTGAGTCCTGAGAAGCGAGATACAAGACCTCCTTTATTCTTTAACCAAGGTATGGAGCTGATTAAAACCTTAGAGAGAATTCTTGATTCCGATCCTTGGCAAAAACCTAACTTTAACTTAAAACTGCTACTTGCTTACTCCTTCCCACATATTAGGCTTAGGTCAGGTACACTGGGGTAGGCGTATCTTAGAAACATCAGTTGAGTCTGTTAGCCAATGTTTTTATGTAAGTATATATTTTATCCATTTTAAAGTATCATATGGCTAAGACACCATATCAATGCTTTTACAGTATTATTTCATAATACTACTTTTACAGTACGCACTTTACTTTATCATAAGTATTGCAATTGTGGCGATTCATTTCTCTTGCATGAGAAAGAAGACTGCTCAATAAAATAACACCGTTTTAATGAAAACGCCCGTCTCTTTATTGCTCTGCATTCTGGTGGAACTAAGCATGCAGGATTGACTGAGTGAAATAGCTGTCTATTGTTTTCACACAACTCTAGAGATACACTCTTTATTCTGAGGGAGCAAAGTTGTCATGTTTATGCGGTTGTCAGAAACTGAATCCCTTCTTGTCTAATCAGGGAAGTTCACTCCTCCCTGTTCATTCGAGAAAGTTTCTAGTGACCTCTGAGCTAGCTGGCAAAACCAATTAAGTCTAACATAGTCAGTAGAGACCTAGATGACCTCAGTCCTACGTCTACACTGCAGTTCATGTTATTCCAATGTGCAGAGCCTATTGGGAAAATAGGAACTACACTACATTCCGGCTAGATTCCAGGAAAGATGCTGTAGGCTTGAAGAGCCCACATGAATAACTAATCTAGGGGAATAGATGTCATGGGTCTTTTGGGTGCCCCTCGGGGATTGACAAGCCTCCATTGGCTGCATTGACCTTGGTCTGGTGTTTAGTTCAAGTAGGCCCTTTGCAGCAGAAGGGGGGTTTACTACATCCTGCGGTTCTAAATTGGATGCCAAATGTGAATCTTTTTTTCCCCCGTTTGATTGTCTGCATTTAAGGAGGTGCAATAAGAGGTGAAGATGGAAGTATACATATAAGAATAGCCTGATTTCAGTGCATATCCATGAAAAATGGGGTGTCTTAGCACGCGGGTTAAGTGCTTATCTTTGTTGAGGCTGCTAATGGGAAATGTAGAGGTATTGTGATTTTAGGGGTTTGGGTCTGCAGGTGCACCAACAGTTGAAAGTGTCATAAATTATGGGGTCTAATCTCAATTTAGCAGGTTGGTTGTCCACTGAGGTGATTTTCTAGGGTAGGTGTTTTTTATGCATCGTAGTTTGCAAGACGGTATTCCTGAGGAGTAGACACTGGGTTTTTCCTGCGATCTGTAAATAGATTTAATGGTTTGCAATGTTTTTGTGGTGAGTCCCATAAAAATACTTTTCCTTTTTAAAAGATAAAACAGTTATGTGTTTGTTATTAGTTGATTAACTATTCTCTTCTGAATTTCAAGCCAACAGCAGCACTCCAAGACAGTTCCTCACAAAATATCAAAGTTAAAAAGATAGAAGTAAAAAATATTGATGCAAAATTATAGGATGCAAGAATATCGAATCCCTATACCTAAACATGTAAGAACAAAAATATTCAGAAAAAAAGATCAATATAAAAATATAGTTGTACAAAATATCAAATTTAATATATAAATATATATATATTCACTGATAAACCATAGGTTTCAGCCACGTTATAGTTAGGAATTAGCATTTAAAAAAGCTTAAAAATTCACTGAAAAAAACATCGGTTTCACAAATGTTATAGTTAGCTGGACATTTCACTCATACAAAACTATACAAATTCCCACGATATAGTTAGTTCAGCTAACTATAACTCACGTGCCCGCAATGCACTGCTGATGATGTCACATATTACATCACTCATGACATGGTCAGTGACATCACTCATGACATCACTGATGACATCTCAAATGACATCACTGATGACATCACTGATGACATCATCCAGTAACTCTTTCTCAAAAAGAAATATTTTTTATACATGTATATCTAAAGGTCGGTCGAAGAATAAATGGATAAATAGGTGTCTAAATGGATGTTTTTTTTGGTGTAAAATTGATTGTATAACTGACCTATTAAGTGTATCTTACTGAATACATGTATTAGCGAGTAATGTTTAAATATTTAAATATCTGTATCAGTGTCTTACTTTGTGTACAAGTGGCTGCATGGGTTGGTGAGTAGCTACATGAGTGTCTATATGGGTTATTAGTTAATTTTTTTAGTATCAGTATGAGTGTCTGTATGGTTTGGTGGGGGGTATTACTTAGTGCATCGATGCATGAATGACTGACTCACTGTTTGTGTGTGTTTTGAAGAAAGCATGTGTGCAGGACTGTATGGGTGGATGAGTGTGTGTATGGGTGTGTTAGTCAGTGAATAACTGTCTCAATAGTATCTTTATGACTAACTACATATGTTTTAAACTAGTATTTGTGAGTATTGATGTATATAAGTGAGTAAATGTGAGAGTGAGAGATTGGAAGAGTTTCTGTATAAATAAGTAAGTGTTTCTATAAGTGATTGTTTAAGAGAGTAAGTATGTTTACTTTTCTGTAGAAGTAAGTGTAGTGGTGTGTGTATAGCTGTATATGCAAGAAAATGGATGTTTGATAGTTTATTTGCATGTGAGTATGTGTGTGAATGACTCTATGTATAAGTTTAGGTGTGTAACAGGATGTATGAGTACATGTAAATGTAGAGTATTTATATAGCACACTTCTGCCTCGTAGCGCTGTATTCATACCGCTGTGGAACCCATCCTGGCTTTCCTGTGAAATGTCCACTCCTGGGCACCCCCAAGGTGAAGCCAGGCATCCAAATCACAGCTGGGGCCGTTGTGGATATTAGGCAAGCTATTGCCCAGAGTCACAGAGTGGGACCCATGATTAGACTAGGCACCGAGGAGAGAATTATCAGGTCTGGAGAAATTTAGTCCAAGAGCCGCTGAGGCAGGAATTGAACCCTGGTCCCGGGCCAGACCTCTGCATCAGGGTCTGCTGCTCTAACCATTGAGCCACGCGTCTCCATGATGAGTGAGTACATGTATGAGTGACTATATAGAACTATTGGTGAATGAGTGGATGTGTATGTAGATTTTGGAATTACTTAATAGGTTGTTCTAACTGGTATTGGTATCTCAATTTTTTTAACATTTTATTTTTTATTTTTGAATGTGTGTATCGAGCGTTATATTACGCTGAGAGCAGGTCTGCCACTCTTTCACAAGGATGATGTCATCAGTGATGTCATTTGAGATGTCATCAGTAATGTCATGAGTGATGTCGCTGACCTTGTCATGAGTGATGTAATATGTGACATCATCAGCAGTACATTGCAGGCGCGCAAGGTATAGTTAGCTGAACTAACTATAACGGGGGAATTTCTATGGTTTTGTATGAGTGAAATGTCCAGCTAACTATAACACCTGTGAAACCTATGATTTTTTCAGTGAATTTCAAAGGTTTTTTAAATGCTAATTCCTAACTATACCAGGTGTGAAACCTATGGTTTTTTCAGTGAATTTCAAATGTTTTGTAAATGATAAATATTAAATGTATAAATAATTATATGTATTTCTTTTTATACCAATTTCTTAAATTTTTAATATACATATTTATATTTACCTAATTTGTTACATTATAATTCATATTCTTAATGTAAAATATTAACACTAATAAATTGAAAAATATTTTTTTATTAAATATTTGTTTCCAATATATTAAAATTGAATTCTATATAATTCCTTTATCATTGTATTTTTTTATCATCGTACCGTACGCATACGTTAATGTAATTACACCAAATTTGGCAGAGAGGTAGAGTTTGTTTTGCAGATTGTGCTTTTTGTTAAATTGAGTGAACCCGTTCAGTAGTTCATGAGAAAACCCCAATAGACTCCGCATGTAGTCTTCTATGCACCGGCAAACTTGTCTTTTATACCTTCAATTCTCCAATCTGTATCCTTACACTTCCAGTAAACACTGTCACACTTCTGTTTCAGTATTGTACTGACCATACAGCACTATGTGCTTATTTGTACACTATTCTAAAAGAATCCATTCACTACATTAAAACACTAATCAGCAGATGTACAATAAGTGGTACATTCCCAGAGATATGACAGTTATTATGTACTGTGATATCACCTCCTTTTGGCGCAGGGCTTTATAATGTGAATCACCTTCTACACACCATGGCACATCTTTTACACTACCAGTGCATCACAAAAGTGACGTAACGGTTGTGTTAAAAGAGGCACAAGGGGGTTTTATATTGACCCCTAACATATACAAATTCACCCAGGCAGTTTCACCAGCAGTGCAACTTGAACCATAGACTTGTAACATTTATATGGATATGTTACATTCAAGTGCTTCAGAGGCACTACAGTATACTATAGGTAAACACCTTATAGATATATGCTGTAGCACTTCCTTATAGTTCTGCACTTTCACATTCACCATACACTAGAAATTTTTTCATTCATTCATTTATGAACTACACATTCATTCTGAGAAACTTTTATACACTAACATAGAAATATAGGGGCATATTACCAAGCAATAGCGATAATTATCGCTATTTCTTGGTTAGCGTGAAAAAATTACCGCTGAGCTGCGGCGATATTTATCGCAGATAAACCTTGGTATTACCAAGGTTTATCGCAAATGCGATAAAAATCGGCTGCAATGCATGAATATCGCTGAAAAGTCAGCGATATTCATGCACTGGCGAGCTAATGCTCTTAGCCATGTTATCCACCTCCCATTGGATAACATGGCTAAGAACTGCTCACGGCAGGTGTTAGCTTTTGGAGATATTCGCGCTAAGCACGAATATCTCCAAAAGTTGGTAATAGGAGATAGCGATGTAAGCGACTGTTTCCAATCGCTAACATCTTGGCACGCCCACTTTGCATGTCATTAGTGATAAATATCACTGACATGCAAAGTGGGGCCCAAGATGGTCGCTATCTCCTACTAACTGTCGCTAACTGGTGTTAGCGACAGCTAGGTAATAGGGAGATAATTTTATCTCGGCTTTCTTGGCTTTTAAAGCCAAAAAAGCGGAGATAAACCCCCTTGATAATATGCCCCCTAGTTCTTTCTTTGACCAGTGGAGGTAGTTCTAAAAAGAACTTTTTTTTTTGTCTTTTTAGTTTTTTTTTTTGTGTTTTGTCAACAAGTTTTTTTTAAAACCCAAAAAATGGAACTGGAACCCAAAAAATGTCCAACTGGAACAAAAGAATGAAAAAAAAACTAACGTTGAGGACACCGATGCTGCTGCATCCTGCGTTTTATCAGATCAATAGACTGTCCCTATAACACAAAAGTTTATTGCAATAAATGCATACAAGTTTAACGTCAGCAAAATTAGGATCAATTTGTGGGTGTGGACTGCTTGCTGAAAATTCTGCTGCAGTAGTTGATGTGCTTGGTGCAGAAGCAGGTGGGTTGTCCTGCAACCTCCATGTTGCAGCTCGAGCAAAGTTATTGGGGTGCAAGTTCTTTATGTGTTGCACCATATTTGCTGTGCCAAAGGAGTATTTTTTAGATGGATCACTCCTTGAAAGACTTGTTTGGCAGATTTTACAGGTTACTTTTGAAGCATTAACCTTTCTTCGCCCTTCTGGAAAAGTAAAAAATTGCCAAATTAGAGCTTCTTTCCTCTTCTTTGGAGGTTTTTCAGGAATGAAATATTCCTCTGAAGAATGGCTGGAAGATAAGTCCATTGCTGTTATTATGGTAATCTTCCTTCTATTTGACAGGATTCTCAGAACAGATGCTTATTCTTTGAAAGACAAAGTAGAATCATGAAAATGGGACGGAACTTTCAACAATCGGAATAGGAACTATTATGAACCAATCAAATTCCTTCTTTTAAAGTCACATGGCTTTGCATACGCTTACGTGGAGGTAACAGTGCTCTTACGAAGCGAGTACACATAATGTTCCACCGCGATTTGTGTAATTGCTTTTAAAAGTAATATACGATTGTTTAAAGTTTTAAAAAAACAATTTTCATAACTATTCTACATAATGTATTCTGCTACTATGTTCAATGAATACATAAATGTATGTTTTTAAACAATTAAAAACATTTGAGCCTTTCGCGTACAGGGCGCCGAACATGACGTCACACGGAAGCTTTGATACGACACGTAACATCGAAGTGTATTCATAGCATATGCGCGAGTACGCGCTGAGAATGATTAGCAATACAAACTATGGTGCAATCACTCTCTCACTGTCAAATCAGAGGACAGGGTGTGCTACGAGAATAGTTAAAAGTGGTCACGCATTGGAGATCCGATTCTGGGCCTGCCTCTGCGCACATGAAAACCTTGCCCCCGTCTCTCTCTGTTGATAATTATTGGTACACACACTCACACTTGTGCAGTGCACACCTGCCCACACTTTCTCACATATCACCACGTACCTTTCTTGCTAATACTAAGCCTGGAAGCCAATAAATTAGCCAATTGGAGGTCCCCCAAGTCCGTCATTCTTCTAGACCTCAAAAACGCTACCAATGACGGCCCTGGACTTAATTTGGTTAGCCCCCGCGGTTCCCATATAAAACAAATAGTGACCTAACCACACTCTCTTTTGCTTCCGCTGCGGTGACAGACAAGACTCTTGTCATCGTCGATGGTACTGCAAACTGTTTGCTCGAGCGGAGGAGGATTCGTGACACTCGACGTGGTGTTACTGCTGCTGCCTTCCAGCCAGGCCATCATAGCCGCAATGCCGGTGTGGCCCGCGCCCACCCACCCAGGCCCAGCCAAAGCCCCAGCCTTTGAAGACAAGACAAGAGACGACAAAAGCAAAGATAGGAGAAGCCGCTGTAAATTGTACCTGCATGATAGTATTTTTTTTCTTTTTTTTATAGTGTCACGTGGCCCTCCAAGCTCTGGTTTGCTTTATTTTTGTGCGACACATACTTTGTACTTCATTGTATTTGCTCCCTCCTAATCCTCCCGTGGCTTTTGATATTTATTGCTACCTGACGTGGCCTTCCCAGGCCTCTATTCTTATTGATCGTATATGGTTGATCGTAATATTACCTTCTGCGTCACGGGCCCCTACTAGGCCTTTTCTAAATAAATTGTGCGTGCATGAATTTCTGTGTACTATTTTTGAACTGTGCCCCGTGCTTTAGCCTGTATTGGTCCAATTTGTGCATTGATATTAGTATTATTTTTTTACTGCGTCACATGCCCCTCCCAGCCATTTTGCTCTACTTTTCTGTGGCACATGCTCTGTGCTTCATCGTATTTGCTCCCTCCTAATCCTCCTGTGATTTTTAATGTTTATTGCTACCTCACGTGGCCTTACCAGGCCTCTATTATTATTCATCATATATAATTGATCATAATATTTCCTTCTGCATCACAGAGCCCTCTTTGGCATTTTCTAAATAAATTGTACGTGCATGAATTTCTGTGTTGTATTTTTGAAGTGTCACGTGCTTTAGCCTGTATTCTTATAAATTGTGCGTTCATAATAGTATTATTTTTTGACTGCGTCATGTGCCCCTCCCAACTCTGTTTTGCTTTGTTTTTTTGCTCAATGTGATTTGTACTTCATCGTATTTGTTCCCTCCTAATCGTCCTGTAACTTTTAATAATTATTGATACCTCACGTGGCCTTCCCAGGCCTCTATTCTTATTGATCGTGTATGGTTGATCGTAATATTACCTTCTGCGTCACAGGGAGGGCCCTACTAGGCTTTTTCTAAATAAACTGTGCATGCATGAATTTCTGTGTACTATTTTTGAACTGTGCCCCGTGCTTTAGCCTGTTTTGGTTCAATTTGTGTTTTCATATTAGTATTATTTTTTTACTGCGTCACGTGACCCTGCCAGCTCTGTTTTGCTTTATTTTTGTGCTCGACATGCTTTGTGCTTCATAGTATTTGCTCCCTCCTAATCCACCCGTGAATTTTAATATTTATTGCTAACTCACGTGGCCTTCCCAGGCCTCTATTCTTATTGATCGTATATGGCTGATAGTAGTAATACCTTCTGTGTCACAGGGCCCTACTAGGCCTTTTCTAAATAAATTGTGCGTGCAAGAATTTCTGTGTCATGTTTGAACTGTGCCCTGTGCTTTAGCTTGTATTGGTCCAATTTGTGCATTCATATTAGTATTATTTTTTTACTGCGTTATGTGCCCCTCCCAGCCGTTTTGCTTTACTTTTCTGCGGCACATGCTTTGCACTTCATCGTATTTGTTCCCTCCTAATCGTCCTCTAACTTTTTATATTTATTGCTACCTCACGTGGCCTTCCCAGGTCTCTATTCTTATTTATCACATATGGTTGATCATATTATTTCCTTCTGCGTGACAGGGTCGTTCTAGGCCTTTTTTAAATAAATTGTGTTTGCACAAATTTCTGTGTCGTGTTTGATCTGTGCCCTGTGCTTTAGCCTGTATTGGTCCAATTTGTGTATTATATTAACATTATTTTTTTACTGCGTCACGTGGCCCTCCCAGCTCTATTTTCCTTTTTTTTCTCCGATGAATTTTAATATTTATTTCTGCCTCACATGGCCTTTCCAGGCCTGTTTTTTTACATATTGTGCTTTCATAAATATATATGTTGCATTTTTGTGCTACGCCACGTGCTATGTATTTCAACATACGTACTCTCTCCTAATCATCATATTTGCTCCCTTTTAATCCTCCACTGACTTAACATTTCTTGCTTCCTCACGTGACCTATAGTTTTGCCTCCTTAGACTACCATAGTTTTAATTCATAATAATTGTTGGATTTATAACTTTGACACTAGGGTGTTGTACTAGCCCTTTATTTGGCTTAGGTTACCTAACCATTTTTCCCTCTATCGTACATCTTTTTATAACATTCTTTCACCAAAATACATGTTTTAGACACTTCACCACTTCATGATCAGTCTTTAAGTGCAATTGCTGCCTTTTTTGAAAGTGTAATGGTAATTGTTTGTCCATGATTTAAATGTTACTCTTGATAGTTACGTATACCAAGGCTGCTCATTCACATGCTACTACTGGACCTACAACAGTAACTGTGCCACCCACACAAGAAACTCTAAATATAAAAATAAAGCTTATCACTGCAGGGCCTGAGCGCCCTTTGTTAAACTGTCATGTTTTCAAACTGCATCCATTTGACAGGCCTTACCTCTATATTCGTATAGATTGTACTCTATATCCCTCGCTTAAACTTTCTGCACACAACATATTTTTCAAACTACATTAATATAAGAAAGTTATTTTGGATTAACGGTTTGTGTTTAAGAAACTTTTTTGTTAGGTTGTTAAACTAATTTCTTCTTTAAGAAATGTTACTTTTTCAAAATTAATTTGCAGGAAGCAGAGCCAGTGATAATTCACCAGCACAGGATTAATCTCCACAACGTGATCAATCTTCACAACGTGATCAATCTTCACAACCTGTACCAGGTACACCACGTTCTGCTACATGTAAATTGTGTATACTATACCTAATAGCATATGATGTTCATTACCTGTTCCTCTTTAGAAGCTCGTGTGCTTTCATATATTTCTACAAGTAATTGATACCTTCCTCTCAAACATATGTCTCTCAACACAAAATATATGTATATTTTCATTCCTATTACAGTTACTTATCTTTAAGTAATAATGTCCCATCAATGTGTGTACTGAAATTCTCTACTCTGAAACCTATGATTGGTATGACATTCAGGTTCGACTTTTGCTCAACATATACATTTGTGATTATGTTTTCAGTTTGCAGAATGCTACCCAACTCGGCAGCCAGTAGCCCAGATTTTTACTAATGTAATATTTTTGAAGAATTATGGACTGAAAATTGCAATGAACCTAATGGAGTCATCACGTTTGACTTTAAACAATAATATGACACAAGTTGTGGGTTTGCTGTATGGTCTCCACATCTTGGGACATTCTAAGTCTATATATCCAGTGTATAATCCTATTGGTTGGAGGTGCTCAAAAGATGGTGTTTACGTACCCATCCACCAGGGCAACAATAATATTCAAGACCAAAGAACGCCCAGAACAAAAAATTATTACAGCTACACCAGAGCACAGTCTATCATTATATCTGTAATCCTAAACACAACCCAGCTCAGTCCAGAGAACAGAGATCACTGTGGGGCAGTCTCCTACCAGAAGTACACTGGTGGGAGACTGCCCCACAGTGATCTCTGTTCTCTGGACTGACCTGGTTTAGGATTACAGATATAATGATAGAGTGTGCTCTGGTGTAGCTTTAATATATGTGTTTGACTTTAACATTTCAATGATAAATACGGTCTCACACTCTAGTGTTGTCCCCAACATTGGATTCTTCTTTATTTTGTTTTTCATACAAGATCTTTCATAGCTAGAGACATATCATTACTTTTTAACATAGTATATTAGGATATTGTCATTATAGTCGTGAATTTTCAATATTGTTTGTAGTAAAGCCATTTGAATATGTTTGCAACAGTTGTAACTGTCTCTAATCCTGGATCTAAAAACACCTAGACTCATGCATAATATATTGCAAGCTAAGTTTTTAATTGTTAGCATTGCTGTTATGATGTCCTAATGTACATCTTTTTTTACATTTAGAGTCTGTTGAAAAGTATTGTTCTCTGCAACCAAGATACTTCAACAACATACATGCAAAAGTTAATGGTAAGTACCCTCAATAACTGTAAATGCAGAATATAAAAATTAAGTGATATAAGTCCTTGGAGTCTTTAGAACGCATTAACTGTCCAGTTGACATTTGTCTAATACAGGAACTTTGTTACTCTCCCTCAGATAACTAAGGCATTTGCAAGGGTCTTTTTAGAGTTACGTCCACCATGTTGGAAAACTGGCTATGCACCCTTCAAATTCATGGAGTCATTACCACGTTTTCACTAAGTGATGAGAGATAACTATGTTTACCATGTAAATACATATAAAGTTTTCATTTCAAAAAGCTATTGACCTTTAAACAATGCAACCTTAATACCAAGTTACTTTTCACTATATTCCCAAACGGCCCAATGTTTCGAATGCAGCAGATGACTCCACCTTGACTTTATAAAACCAAATGTAAATCTTACTTACCTTTTACTGGTTAGATATGTAAAAAAAGTATCTTTTTAAGTAACATATGATCGCATGCAACATGTCTAAGTAGACATGCACACTCCTGCAATCTAGTGTTGTGTCTGAATTATGTTAAAAACTAATGTTGAGTCAAACTTCTTTCAGCTGTCACGATTTGCACAATCCTTTTACAGTTGGACCAGACTTCCTCTAACATTCCTACTTAATTTTCTTTTTGAAATTCAGCAATTATTTTGTTTAGGTGTTGAAATATAAATTTAAATATTCCTCCTCTTTGAAGGTCAAGAAGCAATAATGCTCCTCTACACACGATTGTTCAATGGTAGTCTAAAAAGTAGTGGTAATTCCACTATCACTATGGTAGATATCTGACTACAGAATCTATGATATAGTTACGCCACTATTCCATGGTCATAATCAAAAATTTGTGTTTACACTCAACAAAAAGAACAATTGAGCATTTTTTATGCTGGACAGTATTGTTTCTAACACTGCTTTCTTTCATACCTTCAAAAAAGATGTCATGCATTGACATGCATATTCTTTCTTGTCTGTATATCTCTAATGTAAAACAAGCATACTTGTTTTTCTTTTCTCACTGACATATATAAACTCATCAGTCACTCCTATTGCAAGCTTTTACAATCCTGAATACTGAGCACTACGTTTTGTGTGAGAGGGTGCCCATGCATAACCATGCTAAGTTTTCTTTAGCTGCATGGACACATGTAGTGTAACCTGTCAAACATGTTAAAATACTATTTCTCCCACTAGTCCCAAAGGCGGATGTAGAATTCACCCGTTCATCATAAAATAGAATTGGATGTCACTAAGTACAAAGTATTTCTGTATTTTGTAAACCCTAATGTGTCCCTTAAAGATTCCAGCGAAGTCTAGACACATACTAACTGAAACACACCAACCATTAGTAACCTGTCAAATTTGCCAAACAACTCTTTCTAGGTGTGATCAATCCAAAAAATAATCCTTTGGCACAGCAAATATAGTGCAACACGTAAACATCTTGCACCCCAACAACTTTGCTTGAGCTGCAACACAGAGATTGCAGGACATCCCACTTGGTGCTGCACTAAGCACATCAACTGCTTCAACAGCATCTTCAGCAAACAGCCCATACTCACATATTGATCTTGAATTTGGTAAACTTACATTTCTATGCATTTATTGGGATCAACTTTTGTGTTACGTGAAACAGTTTATCAACCTCATCAAAAACAGGAAACGGGACCATCGCTGTCCTCAACATTAGTCATTAGACATTTATCAAGCTTTTTTAGTTGTAAGAACTACCCCCATCCGAAGGCAGTGAGAAGTTTGCACACTTGCAACCTTTCTTGCGTCCTTTTTATCACACAGTGTGAGTACTTTGTCCAATTGCATTGGTTACTTAGATGTTCTAACCATTTCTCAGGATCCCACTGCAGAATCTGATGCAAAGTCTGTGTAATGGACTGGAAATCCAAACATCCACTTCCCTCACAAGGCAGTGGGTACTTTGCGCATCTGTAGCCTTTCTTATTTTTTACCTTTTTTATCACTTTTTCCACTCAATCAACACATCATTCTCACATAACACACACCAACTTGCTACCGTTTTTGGCTGGGGTTATCAGTTATTCTTGAATTTCATATTCTGATTCAAACTTGTGGCCCTTTGTTGAGCCTTTTTGTAAATTTGGACACTTACTGCCTTTCTTGGCTGGGGTTATCAATTATCGTTCATTTTCATATTCTTATTCAAAGTCAAGGCCCTTTATTGAGCCTTAGTGTTGTAGCTACTACCCCTGCCAAAGGCAGTGGGAAATTTGCACACTTGCTGCCTTTCTTGGCTGGGGTTATCAATTATCCTTCTTGTAATACAAACAAACAAAGGTCTACCAATATTAAAAAAGAGCCAGTATAGTCTATGGTTATCAAATCTTCTGTTTATTATTCTAATTCAAAGTACAGGCTCTTTATTGAGCCTTCTTGATAACTACTACCCTTTAATGGCAGTGGATAAATTGCACACTTGCTGCCTTCGTTAATTTTTACATTATTTATCTACCACTCAATCAACACATACTTGTTGTACCTACTACCCCAGCCGAAGGTTAACACTGCAAAAGTAATGTTTAAAATTTCCCAAACAACTCTTTCAAAGGGTAATCCATCCAAAAAATACTTATTTAGCACAGCAAATATAGTGCGACACGTGAAGAACTCGCACCTCAACAACTTTGCTTGAGCTGCAACACAAAGATTGAAGGGCAACCCACTTCCTGCTGCACCAAGCACATCCACCGCTGCAACAGCATCTTCAGCAAGCAGTCCATACTCACATATAAATCTTGATTTTGTTCAACCTAAATTTCTATGCATTTATTGCAATGAACTTTTCTGTTATGTGAAACAGCCTATCAACCTCACCCAAAACAAACAGGAGCATCTCTGTCTCAACATTAGTCATTAGACATTTATCAAGCTTTTTTGTTGTAAGGACTACCCAGTCCGAAGTCAGTAGGAAATGTGCACACTTGCTGCCTTCCTTGACTGGAGTTGTCAATTATTGTTCAATTTGATTTTCTGATTCAAAGTCAAGGCCCTTTATCAAGCCTTTTTCATGTAGATACTACCCCGGCAGAAGCAAATGGGAAATTTGCACATTTGCAGCCTTTATTGGCTGGGGTTATGAATTATTCTTGAATTTCATATTCTGATGCAAAGTCATGGCCCTTTATCGAGCCTTTTTGTTGTAACAACTACTCCATCCGAAGGCAGTAAGAAATTTGCACAATTGCTGCCTTTCTTGGCTGGGGTTATCAATTATTCTTTAATTTCATATTTTGATTAACCCTTTCGATGCTGATGACGAGCTCAGCTCGTCATCACCCAAAGGTGTCGTGTGCTGATGACGAGCTGAGCTCGTCATGGTGCCACTAAAATGGCATTTTCCAGCACAGGGGGGGAAAACGCCCAGCAGCCTTGTGGTTAAAAGTCAAGGCCCTTTATCGAGCCTTTTTGTTGTAGCTAACACCCCGGCTGAATGCAGTAGGACATTTTCACTCTTGCTGCTTCTCTTGGTTGGGGTTATCAATTATTCTTCAAGTAATTCAAAGTTAACTGCTACCCATGAATGGCAGTGGGTAATTTGCACACTTGCGTCCTTTCCACCGCACAGTGTGTGCACTTTGTGCACTTGCTTAACTCCTTAGATGAGATACACGTTTCTCAGGCTCCCACTGCGGAATCCGACTCACAGTCTGTAATGCACGAGAAAACAAAACACCCATTTCCTTTACAACGTAGTGGAGCCAAGTATTATTCTAATTCAAAGTAGAGTCCCTGAAATGGGCCAGGTGTTCTTATTTTTCAGCCCTACCACCCACAGTGGTAACTTAATGCACTTACATTGCTTTCTTCAATGTGGTAGCCATTTCTTAGGATCCCACTGCAAAATTCGACGCCCTATCCGTATAATGAGGTGGAAATCCAAAGATCCACTTCCCTGACAAGTCAGTGGATAGTTTGCACATCTGCAGCCTTTCTAATTTTTCACCTTTTTTATCTTCCACTCAATCAGCACATCATCTACACATAACACACATCAACTTGCTACCACTTTTGGCTGGGGTTATCAATTATTCTTGAATTTCATATTCTGATTCAAACTCGTGGCCCTTTATTGAGCCATTTTGTAGTAGCTACTACCCTGGCCCTTTTTATTCATTCTACTTTGAGTTCCTAAGAAGGACCATCTCTTCCGAGAATCCTGTCAAATAGAAAGAAGATCACCATAATAACATAAATGCACTCATCTTCCAGCTTTTCTACAAAAAGAGTTTTAATTCCTGAAGACCTACCAAAGAAGAAGAAAAAAGCTCTAATTTAGAACTTATTTAATATCCCTGAAGAGCAAAAAAAGGTTAATGCTCCGTTAGTAACCTGTAAAATTTGCCAAAAAAATCTTTAAAGGAGTGATGCATGCAAACGATACTCCTTTGGCACACCAAGTATGGTACGATATATCAAGAACTTGCACCCCAATAACTTTGCTCGAGCTCCAACATGGATGTTGCAGGAAAACCCACCCATATTCAGCAAGCAATACACACCCACAAATTGATCCTCATTTCAGTGAAATTAACATTCTATGCATTTATTGTGATAAGCTTTTGTTTTACGGGGAACCGTCTATCGACCTAATAAAATGCAGGGAACAGGAGCATCACTATGCTCAACGTTACTTTTTTGACATTATCTTGTAATTGGTACCAACTACCCCAGCCGGAAGCAGTGCTTAATTTGCACACTTTCTGCCTTTCTTGACTGGAATTATCAATTATTCTTCAATTTCATATTCTGATTGAACGTCAAGGATCATTATTGAACCTTTTTGTCGTACCTACTACTCCAGCCGAAGGTTAATGCTCCAAAAGTAATTTACCAAACAACTCTTTCAAAGGGTAATCCATCCAAAAAAGACTTATTTGACACAGCAAATATAGTGCGGCGCGTGAAGAACCTGCACCACAACAACTTTGCTTGAGCTGCAACATAAAAATTGCAGGGCAACCCACCTGCTGCTGCACCAAGCACATAAACTGCTGCAACGGCATCTTCGGCAAGCAGGCCATACTCACATATTAATCTTGATTTTAGTAAACTTACATTTCTATACATTTATTGCGATAAACTTTTCTGTTGCGTGAAACAGTCTATCAACTTCATAAAAAACAAGAACACATCTGTCCTCAACATTACTCATTAGACATTTATAAACCTTTCTTGTTGTGACTACTCCCACCAAAGGCAGTTGGAAATAGGCACACTTGCTGCCTTTCTAAACTGGGGTTATCAATTATTCTTCTTGTAATACAAATTAAAAGTACAGGCCCTTTATTGAGCCTTCTTGGTAACTATTACTCGTGAATGGCAATGGGTAATTTGCACACTTCCTGTCGTTCATGTATAACAAAAAGCTTAATAAAAGTCTACCAATATTAAAAAAGAGACAGTTTGGTCCAAAGTTATCAAATCTTCTGTTTGTTATTCTAATTCAAAGTACAGGCCTTTTATTGAGCCTTCTTGGTAACTACTACCCGTGAATGGCAGTGGGTAATTTGCACACTTGCAGCCTTTCTTATTTTTACATTATTCATCTTCCACTCAATCAACACACCATCTACAAGTACACACACCTACTTGCTGCCTTTTCTTGGCTATTGTTATCAACTATTCTATTTCATATTCGTATTCAAAGTGCAGGCCCTTTATCAAGCAGAAGGCAGTAAAAAATGTGCACATTTGCTGCCTTTCTAGAAGTGTGTTAGGGTCTCCTGGAAGTGTAAGGAAAGAGACCGGGCAATTAAAGGTATAAAAGACAAATTTGCCGGTGCATGGAAGAGTGCATACATAGACTATAGGGGTTTGAAGCAATCCATGCCCTAAGGCCCACTTTGCAACATGAGTACTTCAGTACTAGCTGAATGATTACAATTCTGCAAGAAGAATATCTCAAACCATTGTAATAAATGTATTCTTATAACAACTCATAACTTAATAGAGCTTCTAAAATAATGTCATCATGTATTTCATGTTCCTGATTATCAATTTCAAAAGTCATATGATCATACTCGATGTCATCTAATGCTTCCAGAAAATCAACTTCTAAGGTTTAGTCTAGGAAATCACAGTTAATATCTGCAGCATTTATATCTTCCTTTTCATTCTCGCTACTTGTAAAAAGTATGTTCAGCTCTTCTATGACACTGTTACTAATTTCAAAACTGTCTTCAATATAGTTTTGTTGATTTTCCATACTGAATTTCTTATGTTGTAGCTCCTTGTACAAAAACATAAACACTTCATTTTATCTTTACTGTAAAAACAGCATATGTGGTGATTCATATGAATTATATTAAAAATGTATCTTGCAAATGAAGCAACAATATTTTGTACATGCGTGTAACTGTCTTCCGGATTGTTTTGTTGATGTTCCATACTAAATTTCTTATGTTGTAGGTCCTTGTGCAAAAACATAAACACTTCATTTTGTCTTTACTGTAATATCAATGGTGATTCATATGAATTATATTAGATACTTATCTTGCAAATAAAGCAACAATATTTTGTACATGAGTGTATTTTATTTTGAAAACATTTGAAAATTAAATACAATAAATATTGTCACTCTACATTGTGTCAAGTGCTTTATTTATTGATGTATCCTACCTACTGTGTTGCAAACTTAAAACAGTGACAACAGCAGTGCCTTAGTTTGACTCACCCCATTATGTTGTCAATTAGGGTGGAGGGAGGCAAAGAAAAGGAGTAAAGTACATGTCTACAGATGTTTAAGTCCAATTGGTCGCATACTGCTTGTCCTATCAGCGTGTTGCCCCAAAGCATCGTGGTCTATGTAGTTAGCATCAGCGGGTACGCCTCTGCCAGGGTCTTGAGCAAAAAATCCAAATCGCTTTGGCCATCCCTGGACACGTGTTTCGAGGTTGTTGCCTCTCGTCAGCAGGGAGTAGGACTGTGTGAAGGGGTGCTGCATAGGCTGCCAAAAAATATCTTCAGGTTCGGTACCACTCATGGCACGCAGGTGCGTAACCCGGCTCGTCAGCCCCACCAGCTCCAAGGAGCTTGAATATAAGTTTAAGTCCAATTGGTCGCACACTGCTTGTCCTATCAGCGTGTTGCCCCAAAGCATCGTGGTCTATGTAGTTAGCATCAGCAGGTACGCCTCTGCCAGGGTCTTGAGCAAAAAATCCAAATCGCGTTGGCCATCCCTGGACACGTGTTTCGAGGTTGTTGCCTCTCGTCAGCAGGGAGTAGGACTGTGTGAAGGGGTGCTGCATAGGCTGCCAAAAAATATCTTCAGGTTCGGTACCACTCATGGCACTCAGGTGCGTAACCCGGCTCGTCAGCCCCACCAGCTCCAAGGAGCTTGAATATAAGTTTAAGTCCAATTGGTCGCACACTGCTTGTCCTATCAGCGTGTTGCCCCAAAGCATCGTGGTCTATGTAGTTAGCATCAGCGGGTACGCCTCTGCCAGGGTCTTGAGCAAAAAATCCAAATCGCGTTGGCCATCCCTGGACACGTGTTTCGAGGTTGTTGCCTCTCGTCAGCAGGGAGTAGGACTGTGTGAAGGGGTGCTGCATAGGCTGCCAAAAAATATCTTCAGGTTCGGTACCACTCATGGCACGCAGGTGCGTAACCCGGCTCGTCAGCCCCACCAGCTCCAAGGAGCTTGAATATAAGTTTAAGTCCAATTGGTCGCACACTGCTTGTCCTATCAGCGTGTTGCCCCAAAGCATCGTGGTCTATGTAGTTAGCATCAGCGGGTACGCCTCTGCCAGGGTCTTGAGCAAAAAATCCAAATCGCGTTGGCCAACCCTGGACACGTGTTTCGAGGTTGTTGCCTCTCGTCAGCAGGGAGTAGGACTGTGTGAAGGGGTGCTGCATAGGCTGCCAAAAAATATCTTCAGGTTCGGTACCACTCATGGCACGCAGGTGCGTAACCCGGCTCGTCAGCCCCACCAGCTCCAAGGAGCTTGAATATAAGTTTAAGTCCAATTGGTCGCACACTGCTTGTCCTATCAGCATGTTGCCCCAAAGCATCGTGGTCTATGTAGTTAGCATCAGCGGGTACGCCTCTGCCAGGGTCTTGAGCAAAAAATCCAAATCGCGTTGGCCATCCCTGGACACGTGTTTCGAGGTTGTTGCCTCTCGTCAGCAGGGAGTAGGACTGTGTGAAGGGGTGCTGCATAGGCTGCCAAAAAATATCTTCAGGTTCGGTACCACTCATCGCACACAGGTGCGTAACCCGGCTCGTCAGCCCCACCAGCTCCAAGGAGCTTGAATATGAGCTTAAGTCCAATCGGTCGCACACTGCTTGTCCTATCAGCGTGTTGCCCCAAAGCATTGTGGTCTATGTAGTTAGCATCAGCCGGTACGCCTCTGCCAGGGTCTTGAGCAAAAAATCCAAATCGCGTTGGCCATCCCTGGACACGTGTTTCGAGGTTGTTGCCTCTCGTCAGCAGGGAGTAGGACTGTGTGAAGGGGTGCTGCATAGGCTGCCAAAAAATATCTTCAGGTTCGGTACCACTCATGGCACGCAGGTGCGTAACCCGGCTCGTCAGCCCCACCAGCTCCAAGGAGCTTGAATATAAGTTTAAGTCCAATTGGTCGCACACTGCTTGTCCTATCAGCGTGTTGCCCCAAAGCATCGTGGTCTATGTAGTTAGCATCAGCGGGTACGCCTCTGCCAGGGTCTTGAGCAAAAAATCCATATTGCGTTGGCCATCCCTGGACACGTGTTTTGAGGTTGTTGCCTCTCGTCAGCAGGGAGTAGGACTGTGTGAAGGGGTGCTGCATAGGCTGCCAAAAAATATCTTCAGGCTCGGTACCACTCATGGCACGCAGGTGCGTAACCCGGCTCGTCAGCCCCACCAGCTCCAAGGAGCTTGAATATAAGTTTAAGTCCAATTGGTCGCACACTGCTTGTCCTATCAGCGTGTTGCCCCAAAGCATCGTGGTCCATGTAGTTAGCATCAGCGGGTACGCCTCTGCCAGGGTCTTGAGCAAAAAATCCAAATCGCGCTGGCCATCCCTGGACACGTGTTTCGAGGTTGTTGCCTCTCGTCAGCAGGGAGTAGGACTGTGTGAAGGGGTGCTGCATAGGCTGCCAATAAATATCTTCAGGTTCGGTACCACTCATGGCACGCAGGTGCGTAACCCGGCTCGTCAGCCCCACCAGCTCCAAGGAGCTTGAATATAAGTTTAAGTCCAATTGGTCACACACTGCTTGTCCTATCAGCGTGTTGCCCCAAAGCATCGTGGTCTATGTAGTTAGCATCAGCGGGTACGCCTCTGCCAGGGTCTTGAGCAAAAAATCCAAATCGCGTTGGCCATCCCTGGACACGTGTTTCGAGGTTGTTGCCTCTCGTCAGCAGGGAGTAGGACTGTGTGAAGGGGTGCTGCATAGGCTGCCAAAAAATATCTTCAGGTTCGGTACCACTCATGGCACGCAGGTGCGTAACCCGGCTCGTCAGCCCCACCAGCTCCAAGGAGCTTGAATATAAGTTTAAGTCCAATTGGTCGCACACTGCTTGTCCTATCAGCGTGTTGCCCCAAAGCATCGTGGTCTATGTAGTTAGCATCAGCGGGTACGCCTCTGCCAGGGTCTTGAGCAAAAAATCCAAATCGCGTTGGCCATCCCTGGACACGTGTTTCGAGGTTGTTGCCTCTCGTCAGCAGGGAGTAGGACTGTGTGAAGGGGTGCTGCATAGGCTGCCAAAAAATATCTTCAGGTTCGGTACCACTCATGGCACGCAGGTGCGTAACCCGGCTCGTCAGCCCCACCAGCTCCAAGGAGCTTGAATATAAGTTTAAGTCCAATTGGTCGCACACTGCTTGTCCTATCAGCGTGTTGCCCCAAAGCATCGTGGTCTATGTAGTTAGCATCAGCGGGTACGCCTCTGCCAGGGTCTTGAGCAAAAAATCCAAATCGCGTTGGCCATCCCTGGACACGTGTTTCGAGGTTGTTGCCTCTCGTCAGCAGGGAGTAGGACTGTGTGAAGGGGTGCTGCATAGGCTGCCAAAAAATATCTTCAGGTTCGGTACCACTCATGGCACGCAGGTGCGTAACCCGGCTCGTCAGCCCCACCAGCTCCAAGGAGCTTGAATATAAGTTTAAGTCCAATTGGTCGCACACTGCTTGTCCTATCAGCGTGTTGCCCCAAAGCATCGTGGTCTATGTAGTTAGCATCAGCGGGTACGCCTCTGCCAGGGTCTTGAGCAAAAAATCCAAATCGCGTTGGCCATCCCTGGACACGTGTTTTGAGGTTGTTGCCTCTCGTCAGCAGGGAGTAGGACTGTGTGAAGGGGTGCTGCATAGGCTGCCAAAAAATATCTTCAGGTTCGGTACCACTCATGGCACGCAGGTGCGTAACCCGGCTCGTCAGCCCCACCAGCTCCAAGGAGCTTGAATATAAGTTTAAGTCCAATTGGTCGCACACTGCTTGTCCTATCAGCGTGTTGCCCCAAAGCATCGTGGTCTATGTAGTTAGCATCAGCGGGTACGCCTCTGCCAGGGTCTTGAGCAAAAAATCCAAATCGCGTTGGCCATCCCTGGACACGTGTTTCGAGGTTGTTGCCTCTCGTCATCAGGGAGTAGGACTGTGTGAAGGGGTGCTGCGTAGGCTGCCAAAAAATATCTTCAGGTTCGGTACCACTCATGGCACGCAGGTGCGTAACCCGGCTCGTCAGCCCCACCAGCTCCAAGGAGCTTGAATATAAGTTTAAGTCCAATTGGTCGCTCACTGCTTGTCATATCAGCGTGTTGCCCCAAAGCATTGTGGTCTATGTAGTTAGCATCAGCGGGTACGCCTCTGCCAGGGTCTTGAGCAAAAAATCCAAATTGCGTTAGCCTCCCTGGACACGTGTTTCGAGGTTGTTGCCTCTCGTCAGCAGGGAGTAGGACTGTGTGAAGGGGTGCTGCATAGGCTGCCAAAAAATATCTTCAGGTTCGGTACCACTCATGGCACGCAGGTGCGTAACCCGGCTCGTCAGCCCCACCAGCTCCAAGGAGCTTGAATATAAGTTTAAGTCCAATTGGTCGCACACTGCTTGTCCTATCAGCGTGTTGCCCCAAAGCATCGTGGTCTATGTAGTTAGCATCAGCGGGTATGCCTCTGCCAGGGTCTTGAGCAAAAAATCCAAATCGCGTTGGCCATCCCTGGACACGTGTTTCGAGGTTGTTGCCTCTCGTCAGCAGGGAGTAGGACTGTGTGAAGGGGTGCTGCATAGGCTGCCAAAAAATATCTTCAGGTTCGGTACCACTCATGGCACGCAGGTGCGTAACCCGGCTTGTCAGCCCCACCAGCTCCAAGGAGCTTGAATATAAGTTTAAGTCCAATTGGTCGCACACTGCTTGTCCTATCAGCGTGTTGCCCCAAAGCATCGTGATCTATGTAGTTAGCATCAGCGGGTACGCCTCTGCCAGGGTCTTGAGCAAAAAATCCAAATCGCGTTGGCCATCCCTGGACACGTGTTTCGAGGTTGTTGCCTCTCGTCAGCAGGGAGTAGGACTGTGTGAAGGGGTGCTGCATAGGCTGCCAAAAAATATCTTCAGGTTCGGTACCACTCATGGCACGCAGGTGCGTAACCCGGCTCGTCAGCCCCACCAGCTCCAAGGAGCTTGAATATAAGTTTAAGTCCAATTGGTCGCACACTGCTTGTCCTATCAGCGTGTTGCCCCAAAGCATCATGGTCTATGTAGTTAGCATCAGCGGGTACGCCTCTGCCAGGGTCTTGAGCAAAAAATCCAAATCGCGTTGGCCATCCCTGGACACGTGTTTCGAGGTTGTTGCCTCTCATCAGCAGGGAGTAGGACTGTGTGAAGGGGTGCTGCATAGGCTGCCAAAAAATATCTTCAGGTTCGGTACCACTCATGGCACGCAGGTGCGTAACCCGGCTCGTCAGCCCCACCAGCTCCAAGGAGCTTGAATATAAGTTTAAGTCCAATTGGTCGCACACTGCTTGTCCTATCAGCGTGTTGCCCCAAAGTATCGTGGTCTATGTAGTTAGCATCAGCGGGTACGCCTCTGCCAGGGTCTTGAGCAAAAAATCCAAATCGCGTTGGCCATCCCTGGACACGTGTTTCGAGGTTGTTGCCTCTCGTCAGCAGGGAGTAGGACTGTGTGAAGGGGTGCTGCATAGGCTGCCAAAAAATATCTTCAGGTTCGGTACCACTCATGGCACGCAGGTGCGTAACCCGGCTCGTCAGCCCCACCAGCTCCAAGGAGCTTGAATATAAGTTTAAGTCCAATTGGTCGCACACTGCTTGTCCTATCAGCGTGTTGCCCCAAAGCATCGTGGTCTATGTAGTTAGCATCAGCGGGTACGCCTCTGCCAGGGTCTTGAGCAAAAAATCCAAATCGCGTTGGCCATCCCTGGACACGTGTTTCGAGGTTGTTGCCTCTCGTCAGCAGGGAGTAGGACTGTGTGAAGGGGTGCTGCATAGGCTGCCAAAAAATATCTTCAGGTTCGGTACCACTCATGGCACGCAGGTGCGTAACCCGGCTCGTCAGCCCCACCAGCTCCAAGGAGCTTGAATATAAGTTTAAGTCCAATTGGTCGCACACTGCTTGTCCTATCAGCGTGTTGCCCCAAAGCATCGTGGTCTATGTAGTTAGCATCAGCGGGTACGCCTCTGCCAGGGTCTTGAGCAAAAAATCCAAATCGCGTTGGCCATCCCTGGACACGTGTTTCGAGGTTGTTGCCTCTCGTCAGCAGGGAGTAGGACTGTGTGAAGGGGTGCTGCATAGGCTGCCAAAAAATATCTTCAGGTTCGGTACCACTCATGGCACGCAGGTGCGTAACCCGGCTCGTCAGCCCCACCAGCTCCAAGCAGCTTGAATATAAGTTTAAGTCCAATTGGTCGCACACTGCTTGTCCTATCAGCGTGTTGCCCCAAAGCATCGTGGTCTATGTAGTTAGCATCAGCGGGTACGCCTCTGCCAGGGTCTTGAGCAAAAAATCCAAATCGCGTTGGCCATCCCTGGACACGTGTTTTGAGGTTGTTGCCTCTCGTCAGCAGGGAGTAGGACTGTGTGAAGGGGTGCTGCATAGGCTGCCAAAAAATATCTTCAGGTTCGGTACCACTCATGGCACGCAGGTGCGTAACCCGGCTCGTCAGCCCCACCAGCTCCAAGGAGCTTGAATATAAGTTTAAGTCCAATTGGTCGCACACTGCTTGTCCTATCAGCGTGTTGCCCCAAAGCATCGTGGTCTATGTAGTTAGCATCAGCGGGTACGCCTCTACCAGGGTCTTGAGCAAAAAATCCAAATCGCGTTGGCCATCCCTGGACACGTGTTTCGAGGTTGTTGCCTCTCGTCATCAGGGAGTAGGACTGTGTGAAGGGGTGCTGCATAGGCTGCCAAAAAATATCTTCAGGTTCGGTACCACTCATGGCACGCAGGTGCGTAACCCGGCTCGTCAGCCCCACCAGCTCCAAGGAGCTTGAATATAAGTTTAAGTCCAATTGGTCGCTCACTGCTTGTCCTATCAGCGTGTTGCCCCAAAGCATCGTGGTCTATGTAGTTAGCATCAGCGGGTACGCCTCTGCCAGGGTCTTGAGCAAAAAATCCAAATTGCGTTGGCCTCCCTGGACACGTGTTTCGAGGTTGTTGCCTCTCGTCAGCAGGGAGTAGGACTGTGTGAAGGGGTGCTGCATAGGCTGCCAAAAAATATCTTCAGGTTCGGTACCACTCATGGCACGCAGGTGCGTAACCCGGCTCGTCAGCCCCACCAGCTCCAAGGAGCTTGAATATAAGTTTAAGTCCAATTGGTCGCACACTGCTTGTCCTATCAGCGTGTTGCCCCAAAGCATCGTGGTCTATGTAGTTAGCATCAGCGGGTACGCCTCTGCCAGGGTCTTGAGCAAAAAATCCAAATCGCGTTGGCCATCCCTGGACACGTGTTTCGAGGTTGTTGCCTCTCGTCAGCAGGGAGTAGGACTGTGTGAAGGGGTGCTGCATAGGCTGCCAAAAAATATCTTCAGGTTCGGTACCACTCATGGCACGCAGGTGCGTTAACCCGGCTCGTCAGCCCCACCAGCTCCAAGGAGCTTGAATATAAGTTTAAGTCCAATTGGTCGCACACTGCTTGTCCTATCAGCGTGTTGCCCCAAAGCATCGTGGTCTATGTAGTTAGCATCAGCGGGTACGCCTCTGCCAGGGTCTTGAGCAAAAAATCCAAATCGCGTTGGCCATCCCTGGACACGTGTTTCGAGGTTGTTGCCTCTCGTCAGCAGGGAGTAGGACTGTGTGAAGGGGTGCTGCATAGGCTGCCAAAAAATATCTTCAGGTTCGGTACCACTCATGGCACGCAGGTGCGTAACCCGGCTTGTCAGCCCCACCAGCTCCAAGGAGCTTGAATATAAGTTTAAGTCCAATTGGTCGCACACTGCTTGTCCTATCAGCGTGTTGCCCCAAAGCATCGTGGTCTATGTAGTTAGCATCAGCGGGTACGCCTCTGCCAGGGTCTTGAGCAAAAAATCCAAATCGCGTTGGCCATCCCTGGACACGTGTTTCGAGGTTGTTGCCTCTCGTCAGCAGGGAGTAGGACTGTGTGAAGGGGTGCTGCATAGGCTGCCAAAAAATATCTTCAGGTTCGGTACCACTCATGGCACGCAGGTGCGTAACCCGGCTCGTCAGCCCCACCAGCTCCAAGGAGCTTGAATATAAGTTTAAGTCCAATTGGTCGCACACTGCTTGTCCTATCAGCGTGTTGCCCCAAAGCATCGTGGTCTATGTAGTTAGCATCAGCGGGTACGCCTCTGCCAGGGTCTTGAGCAAAAAATCCAAATCGCGTTGGCCATCCCTGGACACGTGTTTCGAGGTTGTTGCCTCTCATCAGCAGGGAGTAGGACTGTGTGAAGGGGTGCTGCATAGGCTGCCAAAAAATATCTTCAGGTTCGGTACCACTCATGGCACGCAGGTGCGTAACCCGGCTCGTCAGCCCCACCAGCTCCAAGGAGCTTGAATATAAGTTTAAGTCCAATTGGTCGCACACTGCTTGTCCTATCAGCGTGTTGCCCCAAAGTATCGTGGTCTATGTAGTTAGCATCAGCGGGTACGCCTCTGCCAGGGTCTTGAGCAAAAAATCCAAATCGCGTTGGCCATCCCTGGACACGTGTTTCGAGGTTGTTGCCTCTCGTCAGCAGGGAGTAGGACTGTGTGAAGGGGTGCTGCATAGGCTGCCAAAAAATATCTTCAGGTTCGGTACCACTCATGGCACGCAGGTGCGTAACCCGGCTCGTCAGCCCCACCAGCTCCAAGGAGCTTGAATATAAGTTTAAGTCCAATTGGTCGCACACTGCTTGTCCTATCAGCGTGTTGCCCCAAAGCATCGTGGTCTATGTAGTTAGCATCAGCGGGTACGCCTCTGCCAGGGTCTTGAGCAAAAAATCCAAATCGCGTTGGCCATCCCTGGACACGTGTTTCGAGGTTGTTGCCTCTCGTCAGCAGGGAGTAGGACTGTGTGAAGGGGTGCTGCATAGGCTGCCAAAAAATATCTTCAGGTTCGGTACCACTCATGGCATGCAGGTGCGTAACCCGGCTCGTCAGCCCCACCAGCTCCAAGGAGCTTGAATATAAGTTTAAGTCCAATTGGTCGCACACTGCTTGTCCTATCAGTGTGTTGCCCCAAAGCATCGTGGTCTATGTAGTTAGCATCAGCGGGTACGCCTCTGCCAGGGTCTTGAGCAAAAAATCCAAATCGCGTTGGCCATCCCTGGACACGTGTTTTGAGGTTGTTGCCTCTCATCAGCAGGGAGTAGGACTGTGTGAAGGGGTGCTGCATAGGCTGCCAAAAAATATCTTCAGGTTCGGTACCACTCATGGCACGCAGGTGCGTAACCCGGCTCGTCAGCCCCACCAGCTCCAAGGAGCTTGAATATAAGTTTAAGTCCAATTGGTCGCACACTGCTTGTCCTATCAGCGTGTTGCCCCAAAGCATCGTGGTCTATGTAGTTAGCATCAGCGGGTACGCCTCTGCCAGGGTCTTGAGCAAAAAATCCAAATCGCGTTTTCCATCCCTGGACACGTGTTTCGAGGTTGTTGCCTCTCGTCAGCAGGGAGTAGGACTGTGTGAAGGGGTGCTGCATAGGCTGCCAAAAAATATCTTCAGGTTCGGTACCACTCATGGCACGCAGGTGCGTAACCCGGCTCGTCAGCCCCACCAGCTCCAAGGAGCTTGAATATAAGTTTAAGTCCAATTGGTCGCACACTGCTTGTCCTATCAGCGTGTTGCCCCAAAGCATCGTGGTCTATGTAGTTAGCATCAGCGGGTACGCCTCTGCCAGGGTCTTGAGCAAAAAATCCAAATCGCGTTGGCCATCCCTGGACACGTGTTTCGAGGTTGTTGCCTCTCGTCAGCAGGGAGTAGGACTGTGTGAAGGGGTGCTGCATAGGCTGACAAAAAATATCTTCAGGTTCGGTACCACTCATGGCACGCAGGTGCGTAACCCGGCTCGTCAGCCCCACCAGCTCCAAGGAGCTTGAATATAAGTTTAAGCCCAATTGGTCGCACACTGCTTGTCCTATCAGCGTGTTGCCCCAAAGCATCGTGGTCTATGTAGTTAGCATCAGCGGGTACGCCTCTGCCAGGGTCTTGAGCAAAAAATCCAAATCGCGTTGGCCATCCCTGGACACGTGTTTCGAGGTTGTTGCCTCTCGTCAGCAGGGAGTAGGACTGTGTGAAGGGGTGCTGCATAGGCTGCCAAAAAATATCTTCAGGTTCGGTACCACTCATGGCACGCAGGTGCGTAACCCGGCTCGTCAGCCCCACCAGCTCCAAGGAGCTTGAATATAAGTTTAAGTCCAATTGGTCGCACACTGCTTGTCCTATCAGCGTGTTGCCCCAAAGCATCGTGGTCTATGTAGTTAGCATCAGCGGGTACGCCTCTGCCAGGGTCTTGAGCAAAAAATCCAAATCGCGTTGGCCATCCCTGGACACGTGTTTCGAGGTTGTTGCCTCTCGTCAGCAGGGAGTAGGACTGTGTGAAGGGGTGCTGCATAGGCTGCCAAAAAATATCTTCAGGTTCGGTACCACTCATGGCACGCAGGTGCGTAACCCGGCTCGTCAGCCCCACCAGCTCCAAGGAGCTTGAATATAAGTTTAAGTCCAATTGGTCGCACACTGCTTGTCCTATCAGCGTGTTGCCCCAAAGCATCGTGGTCTATGTAGTTAGCATCAGCGGGTACGCCTCTGCCAGGGTCTTGAGCAAAAAATCCAAATCGCGTTGGCCATCCCTGGACACGTGTTTTGAGGTTGTTGCCTCTCGTCAGCAGGGAGTAGGACTGTGTGAAGGGGTGCTGCATAGGCTGCCAAAAAATATCTTCAGGTTCGGTACCACTCATGGCACGCAGGTGCGTAACCCGGCTCGTCAGCCCCACCAGCTCCAAGGAGCTTGAATATAAGTTTAAGTCCAATTGGTCGCACACTGCTTGTCCTATCAGCGTGTTGCCCCAAAGCATCGTGGTCTATGTAGTTAGCATCAGCGGGTACGCCTCTACCAGGGTCTTGAGCAAAAAATCCAAATCGCGTTGGCCATCCCTGGACACGTGTTTCGAGGTTGTTGCCTCTCGTCATCAGGGAGTAGGACTGTGTGAAGGGGTGCTGCATAGGCTGCCAAAAAATATCTTCAGGTTCGGTACCACTCATGGCACGCAGGTGCGTAACCCGGCTCGTCAGCCCCACCAGCTCCAAGGAGCTTGAATATAAGTTTAAGTCCAATTGGTCGCTCACTGCTTGTCCTATCAGCGTGTTGCCCCAAAGCATCGTGGTCTATGTAGTTAGCATCAGCGGGTACGCCTCTGCCAGGGTCTTGAGCAAAAAATCCAAATTGCGTTGGCCTCCCTGGACACGTGTTTCGAGGTTGTTGCCTCTCGTCAGCAGGGAGTAGGACTGTGTGAAGGGGTGCTGCATAGGCTGCCAAAAAATATCTTCAGGTTCGGTACCACTCATGGCACGCAGGTGCGTAACCCGGCTCGTCAGCCCCACCAGCTCCAAGGAGCTTGAATATAAGTTTAAGTCCAATTGGTCGCACACTGCTTGTCCTATCAGCGTGTTGCCCCAAAGCATCGTGGTCTATGTAGTTAGCATCAGCGGGTACGCCTCTGCCAGGGTCTTGAGCAAAAAATCCAAATCGCGTTGGCCATCCCTGGACACGTGTTTCGAGGTTGTTGCCTCTCGTCAGCAGGGAGTAGGACTGTGTGAAGGGGTGCTGCATAGGCTGCCAAAAAATATCTTCAGGTTCGGTACCACTCATGGCACGCAGGTGCGTTAACCCGGCTCGTCAGCCCCACCAGCTCCAAGGAGCTTGAATATAAGTTTAAGTCCAATTGGTCGCACACTGCTTGTCCTATCAGCGTGTTGCCCCAAAGCATCGTGGTCTATGTAGTTAGCATCAGCGGGTACGCCTCTGCCAGGGTCTTGAGCAAAAAATCCAAATCGCGTTGGCCATCCCTGGACACGTGTTTCGAGGTTGTTGCCTCTCGTCAGCAGGGAGTAGGACTGTGTGAAGGGGTGCTGCATAGGCTGCCAAAAAATATCTTCAGGTTCGGTACCACTCATGGCACGCAGGTGCGTAACCCGGCTTGTCAGCCCCACCAGCTCCAAGGAGCTTGAATATAAGTTTAAGTCCAATTGGTCGCACACTGCTTGTCCTATCAGCGTGTTGCCCCAAAGCATCGTGGTCTATGTAGTTAGCATCAGCGGGTACGCCTCTGCCAGGGTCTTGAGCAAAAAATCCAAATCGCGTTGGCCATCCCTGGACACGTGTTTCGAGGTTGTTGCCTCTCGTCAGCAGGGAGTAGGACTGTGTGAAGGGGTGCTGCATAGGCTGCCAAAAAATATCTTCAGGTTCGGTACCACTCATGGCACGCAGGTGCGTAACCCGGCTCGTCAGCCCCACCAGCTCCAAGGAGCTTGAATATAAGTTTAAGTCCAATTGGTCGCACACTGCTTGTCCTATCAGCGTGTTGCCCCAAAGCATCGTGGTCTATGTAGTTAGCATCAGCGGGTACGCCTCTGCCAGGGTCTTGAGCAAAAAATCCAAATCGCGTTGGCCATCCCTGGACACGTGTTTCGAGGTTGTTGCCTCTCATCAGCAGGGAGTAGGACTGTGTGAAGGGGTGCTGCATAGGCTGCCAAAAAATATCTTCAGGTTCGGTACCACTCATGGCACGCAGGTGCGTAACCCGGCTCGTCAGCCCCACCAGCTCCAAGGAGCTTGAATATAAGTTTAAGTCCAATTGGTCGCACACTGCTTGTCCTATCAGCGTGTTGCCCCAAAGTATCGTGGTCTATGTAGTTAGCATCAGCGGGTACGCCTCTGCCAGGGTCTTGAGCAAAAAATCCAAATCGCGTTGGCCATCCCTGGACACGTGTTTCGAGGTTGTTGCCTCTCGTCAGCAGGGAGTAGGACTGTGTGAAGGGGTGCTGCATAGGCTGCCAAAAAATATCTTCAGGTTCGGTACCACTCATGGCACGCAGGTGCGTAACCCGGCTCGTCAGCCCCACCAGCTCCAAGGAGCTTGAATATAAGTTTAAGTCCAATTGGTCGCACACTGCTTGTCCTATCAGCGTGTTGCCCCAAAGCATCGTGGTCTATGTAGTTAGCATCAGCGGGTACGCCTCTGCCAGGGTCTTGAGCAAAAAATCCAAATCGCGTTGGCCATCCCTGGACACGTGTTTCGAGGTTGTTGCCTCTCGTCAGCAGGGAGTAGGACTGTGTGAAGGGGTGCTGCATAGGCTGCCAAAAAATATCTTCAGGTTCGGTACCACTCATGGCATGCAGGTGCGTAACCCGGCTCGTCAGCCCCACCAGCTCCAAGGAGCTTGAATATAAGTTTAAGTCCAATTGGTCGCACACTGCTTGTCCTATCAGTGTGTTGCCCCAAAGCATCGTGGTCTATGTAGTTAGCATCAGCGGGTACGCCTCTGCCAGGGTCTTGAGCAAAAAATCCAAATCGCGTTGGCCATCCCTGGACACGTGTTTTGAGGTTGTTGCCTCTCGTCAGCAGGGAGTAGGACTGTGTGAAGGGGTGCTGCATAGGCTGCCAAAAAATATCTTCAGGTTCGGTACCACTCATGGCACGCAGGTGCGTAACCCGGCTCGTCAGCCCCACCAGCTCCAAGGAGCTTGAATATAAGTTTAAGTCCAATTGGTCGCACACTGCTTGTCCTATCAGCGTGTTGCCCCAAAGCATCGTGGTCTATGTAGTTAGCATCAGCGGGTACGCCTCTGCCAGGGTCTTGAGCAAAAAATCCAAATCGCGTTTTCCATCCCTGGACACGTGTTTCGAGGTTGTTGCCTCTCGTCAGCAGGGAGTAGGACTGTGTGAAGGGGTGCTGCATAGGCTGCCAAAAAATATCTTCAGGTTCGGTACCACTCATGGCACGCAGGTGCGTAACCCGGCTCGTCAGCCCCACCAGCTCCAAGGAGCTTGAATATAAGTTTAAGTCCAATTGGTCGCACACTGCTTGTCCTATCAGCGTGTTGCCCCAAAGCATCGTGGTCTATGTAGTTAGCATCAGCGGGTACGCCTCTGCCAGGGTCTTGAGCAAAAAATCCAAATCGCGTTGGCCATCCCTGGACACGTGTTTCGAGGTTGTTGCCTCTCGTCAGCAGGGAGTAGGACTGTGTGAAGGGGTGCTGCATAGGCTGACAAAAAATATCTTCAGGTTCGGTACCACTCATGGCACGCAGGTGCGTAACCCGGCTCGTCAGCCCCACCAGCTCCAAGGAGCTTGAATATAAGTTTAAGCCCAATTGGTCGCACACTGCTTGTCCTATCAGCGTGTTGCCCCAAAGCATCGTGGTCTATGTAGTTAGCATCAGCGGGTACGCCTCTGCCAGGGTCTTGAGCAAAAAATCCAAATCGCGTTGGCCATCCCTGGACACGTGTTTCGAGGTTGTTGCCTCTCGTCAGCAGGGAGTAGGACTGTGTGAAGGGGTGCTGCATAGGCTGCCAAAAAATATCTTCAGGTTCGGTACCACTCATGGCACGCAGGTGCGTTAACCCGGCTCGTCAGCCCCACCAGCTCCAAGGAGCTTGAATATAAGTTTAAGTCCAATTGGTCGCACACTGCTTGTCCTATCAGCGTGTTGCCCCAAAGCATCGTGGTCTATGTAGTTAGCATCAGCGGGTACGCCTCTGCCAGGGTCTTGAGCAAAAAATCCAAATCGCGTTGGCCATCCCTGGACACGTGTTTCGAGGTTGTTGCCTCTCGTCAGCAGGGAGTAGGACTGTGTGAAGGGGTGCTGCATAGGCTGCCAAAAAATATCTTCAGGTTCGGTACCACTCATGGCACGCAGGTGCGTAACCCGGCTCGTCAGCCCCACCAGCTCCAAGGAGCTTGAATATAAGTTTAAGTCCAATTGGTCGCACACTGCTTGTCCTATCAGCGTGTTGCCCCAAAGCATCGTGGTCTATGTAGTTAGCATCAGCGGGTACGCCTCTGCCAGGGTCTTGAGCAAAAAATCCAAATCGCGTTGGCCATCCCTGGACTCGTGTTTCGAGGTTGTTGCCTCTCGTCAGCAGGGAGTAGGACTGTGTGAAGGGGTGCTGCATAGGCTGCCAAAAAATATCTTCAGGTTCGGTACCACTCATGGCACGCAGGTGCGTAACCCGGCTCGTCAGCCCCACCAGCTCCAAGGAGCTTGAATATAAGTTTAAGTCCAATTGGTCGCACACTGCTTGTCCTATCAGCGTGTTGCCCCAAAGCATCGTGGTCTATGTAGTTAGCATCAGCGGGTACGCCTCTGCCAGGGTTTTGAGCAAAAAATCCAAATCGCGTTGGCCATCCCTGGACACGTGTTTCGAGGTTGTTGCCTCTCGTCAGCAGGGAGTAGGACTGTGTGAAGGGGTGCTGCATAGGCTGCCAAAAAATATCTTCAGGTTCGGTACCACTCATGGCACGCAGGTGCGTAACCCGGCTCGTCAGCCCCACCAGCTCCAAGGAGCTTGAATATAAGTTTAAGTCCAATTGGTCGCACACTGCTTGTCCTATCAGCGTGTTGCCCCAAAGCATCGTGGTCTATGTAGTTAGCATCAGCGGGTACGCCTCTGCCAGGGTCTTGAGCCAGGGTCTTGAGCAAAAAATCCAAATCGCGTTGGCCAACGCGATTTGGATTTTTTGCTCAAGACCCTGGCAGAGGCGTACCCGCTGATGCTAACTACATAGACCACGATGCTTTGGGGCAACAAGCTGATAGGACAAGCAGTGTGCGACCAATTGGACTTAAACTTATATTCAAGCTCCTTGGAGCTGATGGGGCTGACGAGCCGGGTTACGCACCTGCGTGCCACGAGTGGTACCGAACCTAATGATATTTTTTGGCAGCCTATGCAGCACCCCTTCACACATTCCTACTCCCTGCTGACGAGAGGCAACAACCTCGAAACACGTGTCCAGGGATGGCCAACGCGATTTGGATTTTTTGCTCAAGACCCTGGCAGAGGCGTACCTGCTGATGCTAACTACATAGACCACGATGCTTTGGGGCAACACGCTGATAGGACAAGCAGTGTGCGACCAATTGGACTTAAACTTATATTCAAGCTCCTTGGAGCTGGTGGGGCTGACGAGCCGGGTTACGCACCTGCGTGCCACAAGTGGTACCGAACCTGAAGATATTTTTTGGCAGCCTATGCAGCACCCCTTCACACATTCCTACTCCCTGCTGACGAGAGGCAACAACCTCGAAACACGTGTCCAGGGATGGCCAACGCGATTTGGATTTTTTGCTCAAGACCCTGGCAGAGGCGTACCCGCTAATGCTAACTACATAGACCACGATGCTTTGGGGCAACACGCTGATAGGACAAGCAGTGTGCGACCAATTGTACTTAAACTTATATTCAAGCTCCTTGGAGCTGGTGGGGCTGACGAGCCGGGTTATGCACCTGCGTGCCACGAGTGGTACCGAACCTGAAGATATTTTTTGGCAGCCTATGCAGCACCCCTTCACACATTCCTACTCCCTGCTGATGAGAGGCAACAACCTCGAAACACGTGTCCAGGGATGGCCAACGCGATTTGGATTTTTTGCTCAAGACCCTGGCAGAGGCGTACCCGCTGATGCTAACTACATAGACCACAATGCTTTGGGGCAACACGCTGATAGGACAAGCAATGTGCGACCAATTGGACTTAAACTTATATTCAAGCTCCTTGGAGCTGGTGGGGCTGACGAGCCGGGTTACGCACCTGCGTGCCACGAGTGGTACCGAACCTGAAGATATTTTTTGGCAGCCTATGCAGCACCCCTTCACACATTCCTACTCCCTGCTGACGAGAGGCAACAACCTCGAAACACATGTCCAGGGATGGCCAACGCCATTTGGATTTTTTGCTCAAGACCCTGGCAGAGGCGTACCCGCTGATGCTAACTACATAGACCACGATGCTTTGGGGCAACACGCTGATAGGAGAAGCAGTGTGCGACCAATTGGACTTAAACTTATATTCAAGCTCCTTGGAGCTGGTGGGGCTGACGAGCCGGGTTACGCACCTGCGTGCCACAAGTGGTACCGAACCTGAAGATATTTTTTGGCAGCCTATGCAGCACCCCTTCACACATTCCTACTCCCTGCTGGCGAGAGGCAACAACCTCGAAACACGTGTCCAGGGATGGCCAACGCGATTTGGATTTTTTGCTCAAGACCCTGGCAGAGGCGTACCCGCTGATGCTAACTACATAGACCACGATGCTTTGGGGCAACACGCTGATAGGACAAGCAGTGTGCGACCAATCGGACTTAAACTTATATTCAAGCTCCTTGGAGCTGGTGGGGCTGACGAGCCGGGTTACGCACCTGCGTGCCACGAGTGGTACCGAACCTGAAGATATTTTTTGGCAGCCTATGCAGCACCCCTTCACACATTCCTACTCCCTGCTGATGAGAGGCAACAACCTCGAAACACGTGTCCAGGGATGGCCAATGCGATTTTGATTTTTTGCTCAAGACCCTGGCTGAGGCGTACCCGCTGATGCTAACTACATAGACCACGATGCTTTGGGGCAACACGCTGATAGGACAAGCAGTGTGCGACCAATTGGACTTAAACTTATATTCAAGCTCCTTGGAGCTGGTGGGGCTGACGAGCCGGGTTACGCACCTGCGTGCCACGAGTGGTACCGAACCTGAAGATATTTTTTGGCAGCCTATGCAGCACCCCTTCACACATTCCTGCTCCCTGCTGACGAGAGGCAACAACCTCGAAACACGTGTCCAGGGATGGCCAACGCGATTTGGATTTTTTGCTCAAGACCCTGGCAGAGGCGTACCCGCTGATGCTAACTACATAGACCACGATGCTTTGGGGCAACACGCTGATAGGACAAGCAGTGTGCGACCAATTGGACTTAAACTTATATTCAAGCTCCTTGGAGCTGGTGGGGCTGACGAGCCGGGTTACGCACCTGCGTGCCACGAGTGGTACCGAACCTAATGATATTTTTTGGCAGCCTATGCAGCACCCCTTCACACATTCCTACTCCCTGCTGACGAGAGGCAACAACCTCGAAACACGTGTCCAGGGATGGCCAACGCGATTTGGATTTTTTGCTCAAGACCCTGGCAGAGGCGTACCCGCTGATGCTAACTACATAGACCACGATGCTTTGGGGCAACACGCTGATAGGACAAGCAGTGTGCGACCAATTGGACTTAAACTTATATTCAAGCTCCTTGGAGCTGGTGGGGCTGACGAGCCGGGTTACGCACCTGCGTGCCACGAGTGGTACCGAACCTGAAGATATTTTTTGGCAGCCTATGCAGCACCCCTTCACACATTCCTACTCCCTGCTGACGAGAGGCAACAACCTCGAAACACGTGTCCAGGGATGGCCAACGCGATTTGGATTTTTTGCTCAAGACCCTGGCAGAGGCGTACCCGCTAATGCTAACTACATAGACCACGATGCTTTGGGGCAACACGCTGATAGGACAAGCAGTGTGCGACCAATTGGACTTAAACTTATATTCAAGCTCCTTGGAGCTGGTGGGGCTGACGAGCCGGGTTACGCACCTGCGTGCCACGAGTGGTACCGAACCTGAAGATATTTTTTGGCAGCCTATGCAGCACCCCTTCACACATTCCTACTCCCTGCTGATGAGAGGCAACAACCTCGAAACACGTGTCCAGGGATGGCCAACGCGATTTGGATTTTTTGCTCAAGACCCTGGCAGAGGCGTACCCGCTGATGCTAACTACATAGACCACAATGCTTTGGGGCAACACGCTGATAGGACAAGCAGTGTGCGACCAATTGGACTTAAACTTATATTCAAGCTCCTTGGAGCTGGTGGGGCTGACGAGCCGGGCTACGCACCTGCGTGCCACGAGTGGTACCGAACCTGAAGATATTTTTTGGCAGCCTATGCAGCACCCCTTCACACATTCCTACTCCCTGCTGACGAGAGGCAACAACCTCGAAACACGTGTCCAGGGATGGCCAACGCGATTTGGATTTTTTGCTCAAGACCCTGGCAGAGGCGTACCCGCTGATGCTAACTACATAGACCACGATGCTTTGGGGCAACACGCTGATAGGACAAGCAGTGTGCGACCAATTGGACTTAAACTTATATTCAAGCTCCTTGGAGCTGGTGGGGCTGACGAGCCGGGTTACGCACCTGCGTGCCACGAGTGGTACCGAACCTGAAGATATTTTTTGGCAGCCTATGCAGCACCCCTTCACACATTCCTGCTCCCTGCTGACGAGAGGCAACAACCTCGAAACACGTGTCCAGGGATGGCCAACGCGATTTGGATTTTTTGCTCAAGACCCTGGCAGAGGCGTTCCCGCTGATGCTAACTACATAGACCACGATGCTTTGGGGCAACACGCTGATAGGACAAGCAGTGTGCGACCAATTGGACTTAAACTTATATTCAAGCTCCTTGGAGCTGGTGGGGCTGACGAGCCGGGTTACGCACCTGCGTGCCACGAGTGGTACCGAACCTGAAGATATTTTTTGGCAGCCTATGCAGCACTCCTTCACACATTCCTACTCCCTGCTGACGAGAGGCAACAACCTCGAAACACGTGTCCAGGGATGGCCAACGCGATTTGGATTTTTTGCTCAAGACCCTGGCAGAGGCGTACCCGCTGACGCTAACTACATAGACCACGATGCTTTGGGGCAACACGCTGATAGGACAAGCAGTGTACGACCAATTGGACTTAAACTTATATTCAAGCTCCTTGGAGCTGGTGGGGCTGACGAGCCGGGTTACGCACCTGCGTGCCACGAGTGGTACCGAACCTGAAGATATTTTTTGGCAGCCTATGCAGCACCCCTTCACACATTCCTACTCCCTGCTGATGAGAGGCAACAACCTCGATACACGTGTCCAGGGATGGCCAATGCGATTTTGATTTTTTGCTCAAGACCCTGGCAGAGGCGTACCCGCTGATGCTAACTACATAGACCACGATGCTTTGGGGCAACACGCTGATAGGACAAGCAGTGTGCGACCAATTGGACTTAAACTTATATTCAAGCTCCTTGGAGCTGGTGGGGCTGACGAGCCGGGTTACGCACCTGCGTGCCACGAGTGGTACCGAACCTGAAGATATTTTTTGGCAGCCTATGCAGCACCCCTTCACACATTCCTGCTCCCTGCTGACGAGAGGCAACAACCTCGAAACACGTGTCCAGGGATGGCCAACGCGATTTGGATTTTTTGCTCAAGACCCTGGCAGAGGCGTTCCCGCTGATGCTAACTACATAGACCACGATGCTTTGGGGCAACACGCTGATAGGACAAGCAGTGTGCGACCAATTGGACTTAAACTTATATTCAAGCTCCTTGGAGCTGGTGGGGCTGACGAGCCGGGTTACGCACCTGCGTGCCACGAGTGGTACCGAACCTGAAGATATTTTTTGGCAGCCTATGCAGCACTCTCCACACATTCCTACTCCCTGCTGACGAGAGGCAACAACCTCAAAACACGTGTCCAGGGATGGCCAACGCGATTTGGATTTTTTGCTCAAGACCCTGGCAGAGGCGTACCCGCTGACGCTAACTACATAGACCACGATGCTTTGGGGCAACACGCTGATAGGACAAGCAGTGTGCGACCAATTGGACTTAAACTTATATTCAAGCTCCTTGGAGCTGGTGGGGCTGACGAGCCGGGTTACGCACCTGCGTGCCACGAGTGGTACCGAACCTGAAGATATTTTTTGGCAGCCTATGCAGCACCCCTTCACACATTCCTACTCCCTGCTGACGAGAGGCAACAACCTCGACACACGTGTCCAGGGATGGCCAACGCGATTTGGATTTTTTACTCAAGACCCTGGCAGAGGCGTACCCGCTGATGCTAACTACATAGACCACGATGCTTTGGGGCAACACGCTGATAGGACAAGCAGTGTGCGACCAATTGGACTTAAACTTATATTCAAGCTCCTTGGAGCTGGAGGGGCTGACGAGCCGGGTTACGCACCTGCGTGCCACGAGTGGTACCGAACCTGAAGATATTTTTTGGCAGCCTATGCAGCACCCCTTCACACATTCCTACTCCCTGCTGACGAGAGGCAACAACCTCGAAACACGTGTCCAGGGATGGCCAACGCGATTTGGATTTTTTGCTCAAGACCCTGGCAGAGGCGTACCCGCTGATGCTAACTACATAGACCACGATGCTTTGGGGCAACACGCTGATAGGACAAGCAGTGTGCGACCAATTGGACTTAAACTTATATTCAAGCTCCTTGGAGCTGGTGGGGCTGACGAGCCGGGTTATGCACCTGCGTGCCACGAGTGGTACCGAACCTGAAGATATTTTTTGGCAGCCTATGCAGCACCCCTTCACACATTCCTATTTCCTGCTGACGAGAGGCAACAACCTCGAAACACGTGTCCAGGGATGGCCAACGCGATTTGGATTTTTTGCTCAAGACCCTGGCAGAGGCGTACCCGCTGATGCTAACTACATAGACCACGATGCTTTGGGGCAACACGCTGATAGGACAAGCAGTGTGCGACCAATTGGACTTAAACTTATATTCAAGCTCCTTGGAGCTGGTGGGGCTGACAAGCCGGGTTAAGCACCTGCGTGCCACGAGTGGTACCGAACCTGAAGATATTTTTTGGCAGCCTATGCAGCACCCCTTCACACATTCCTACTCCCTGCTGACGAGAGGCAACAACCTCGAAACACGTGTCCAGGGATAGCCAACGCGATTTGGATTTTTTGCTCAAGACCCTGGCAGAGGCGAACCCGCTGATGCTAACTACATAGACCACGATGCTTTGGGGCAACACGCTGATAGGACAAGCAGTGTGCGACCAAATGGACTTAAACTTATATTCAAGCTCCTTGGAGCTGGTGGGGCTGACGAGCCGGGTTACGCACCTGCGTGCCACGAGTGGTACCGAACCTGAAGATATTTTTTGGCAGCCTATGCAGCACCCCTTCACACATTCCTACTCCCTGCTGACGAGAGGCAACAACCTCGAAACACGTGTCCAGGGATGGCCAACGCGATTTGGATTTTTTGCTCAAGACCCTGGCAGAGGCGTACCCGCTGATGCTAACTACATAGACCACGATGTTTGGGGCAACACGCTGATAGGACAAGCAGTGTGCGACCAATTGGACTTAAACTTATATTCAAGCTCCTTGGAGCTGGTGGGGCTGACGAGCCGGGTTACGCACCTGCGTGCCACGAGTGGTACCGAACCTGAAGATATTTTTTGGCAGCCTATGCAGCACCCCTTCACACATTCCTACTCCCTGCTGACGAGAGGCAACAACCTCGAAACACGTGTCCAGGGATGGCCAACGCGATTTGGATTTTTTGCTCAAGACCCTGGCAGAGGCGTACCCGCTGATGCTAACTACATAGACCACGATGCTTTGGGGCAACACGCTGATAGGACAAGCAGTGTGCGACCAATTGGACTTAAACTTATATTCAAGCTCCTTGTAGCTGGTGGGGCTGACGAGCCGGGTTACGCACCTGCGTGCCACGAGTGGTACCGAACCTGAAGATATTTTTTGGCAGCCTATGCAGCACCCCTTCACACATTCCTACTCCCTGCTGACGAGAGGCAACAACCTCGAAACACGTGTCCAGGGATGGCCAACGCGATTTGGATTTTTTGCTCAAGACCCTGGCAGAGGCGTACCCGCTGATGCTAACTACATAGACCACGATGCTTTGGGGCAACACGCTGATAGGACAAGCAGTGTGCGACCAATTGGACTTAAACTTATATTCAAGCTCCTTGGAGCTGGTGGGGCTGACGAGCCGGGTTACGCACCTGCGTGCCACGAGTGGTACCGAACCTGAAGATATTTTTTGGCAGCCTATGCAGCACCCCTTCACACATTCCTACTCCCTGCTGACGAGAGGCAACAACCTCGAAACACGTGTCCAGGGATGGCCAACGCGATTTGGATTTTTTGCTCAAGACCCTGGCAGAGGCGTACCCGCTGATGCTAACTACATAGACCACGATGCTTTGGGGCAACACGCTGATAGGACAAGCAGTGTGCGACCAATTGGACTTACCTGTCTACAGATGTACTGCTATATTCAGAACACTGGATGAACCACTGAATAAAAAAACTCAGTTTCAAAAAAACATACACAAAGGAAGGCTGCACATAAGATACACAAAGGAAAGCTACACAAATAGTACACCGAATCTTGAACACAAACTGGTAAGTAGGCAAAAGAACAAAAAAGCTAACAACACTGCAACGGACGCTACGCTGTGAAACAAGTTCTTAAGGGAGGTAGAAACATACTGTATATAAAACGGAATTCAAATAAAGAAAAACTAAAAAACATACGTGGATGACAGTCACTAGAGGAATTCTCTGTTCCCCAACACAAAAAAGGATTTTGCGGAAATTATATGTACGAATGTTTAAGGAGCTGCAAAGGAACCCCGGGACTCAAAAAATATTGTTAGGGATCGTGTAGGGAACACCAATACCCCCACGGTCCCAGCCAGCTCCCCGCGTCCTTCGAGAGCCGGCATTGCTTTGTCAGAGAGAGCAGTTTATATGCTGCTCTCTCTAAAGAAAAGCTTTCCTACTAGAAAGACACAGCAGCTTAAATTGCTCTCTCTTTCAAATAGGAAACCGGTTTCCTGTGCTAAAGTGGGAGCCGCGACGCTCTCGCCCTACCATACCAAACAGCAGTGTCCCAGGAGTAGACACCCCGGGACACTGCAGGAGTGGGCCCTGAGAGATGTTGGTCCCCAGAGCGATCAAGAGCTCCAGGACGGAGACCGGGCGACCCCCTCCCAACATTAAAAAGACCCAACAACTGGTAATCCCCGGGGCTGGGAGGTCCGAGCCGTCATGGACCCCCCTATTTTAAATATTACTGCCCCAGCAAGGTGGTGGCCCCAGAGACATGTACGAGGGCCATGAGCCTCCCCGCATACTTCAAAATAAAAGATGGCCGCCAACACTTCCTAGTTTGGAGCGTTGACAGCCAATAAGCATGCAGCTCGTGCTCGTAATTGTATTGATTTCCATACAAGTACGCTGCGATTTTCTATAAAAAAAAAATAGAATATATAGCCTAAAAATCCATGATCGACCCCCTGAGCAACCCTAGAGGGTCAGGATGTTTCTACCCTGCCCCCTTTCCTTATTTCTCAACTTTGTTTTACTATTTTCTTGTGACTCAGTTCTTGCGACCAACAACATGGCTGCCAAAACTTCCTGGTTTGCAGTGTTGACAGACAGTTGACAGCCAATCAGCATCCAGCTCATGCTCGTAATTGTACGGATTTCCGTACGCTTACCCCGCAATTTTTCTATTTTAAAAAAAATATATATGGCCTAAAAATTCATGAACGACCCCCTGAGCAAGCCTAGAGGGTCAGGATGTTTCTACCCTGCCCCTTTCCTTATTTCACAACTTTGTTTTACTATTTTCTTGTGACTCGGTTCTAGAGCCGAACAAGATGGCTACCAACACTTCCTGATTTAGAGTGTTGACAGACAGTTGACAACCACGCCTGCTGTACTCCGACTCTAGATATAGCTATGATTTTACTTGTAATTTTCTCGGAAACTACTGAACGGATTTACACCATTTAACAAACGTGTTTTCCCCATGGAAAATTGCATGGGGAAAACACGTTTTGGTACCCCCATTTTTTCTCGACCTTCAAGCTTTCAGGGAAGGAGCGGAACTGAGCAGGCCATTTTCTTAGAGAAATTCGCGAAGATTCGTCCACCGGCGCCAAAGGTATTCCAACTAGAATGTTGTGGATTCCCTATGGAAACTAGATCCTAACTATAACTACCTACTGGCGACCGCCAGTAGGTAATAAAATAAAACATAAATATTGAATATGGTGAATAATAAAATTAATACAAAATATGAAGTAGATTTAATATAAATTAAAAAATATAATAAATAAAGGTAATTAAGAAAAGTTAACACAATAAGGTCTGCTTGCCTACTGTGGATATATGCTGAAATATTGGGAAATAAAGCAACACCCACCTGGGATTGAAACAAGTAAAGGGTGTGAACACTTCAAATACCAGAATGCCGTGAGGTGCACGCCTACTTGGTGAGAGACACGCCCACTTGGGCAGGACTGTTAATAAAAGAACATGTGACCCACACTTCAGTTGCTTTATGTTTTTAATGAAAGGGCTCGTGAACAAGGATGCTTTCCGAAACGTGTAAAGCCAATATGGTTTAGTGGAACGATTGGAAAGGGGCGACCACTCGGTCCCCCCGAACGTATGGTTGGGGGCCCAGATCCTCCCGGGAAACCATTTTGGGCGGGGGGCGTGTCACGGCTGGTATGCCCAAAGCGGCGTAGCCGGGGCGCGCCTTTTCCCGCCCAAGAGGGGTTGTCCTAGACACCTACACCGATGGCCACGCCCAGTAGGCGTACCAGCGGAGGGTTCACGCCCTCCCGACGAGGAATAAAGAGAGCGGGAATCCAAAGAAGCATCCTCTTGTTCCTGTGCTTGGAAGCTGCACCCATCGTTGCACGTGAGCCCTCGACGGAACAAGGAGCAATTTTGAGAATTTATAATTCTTGTGTTTCTCTTTCAGCGACTTCAAGGCTAAAAGACCTAGGACCGTTTCTGATCGTCTTAGAGTGAATACTCGAAAGGAATGCCTGGCAAGAAGGCAGGAAAGAAGTCCGAGACTGACCAGATGCTCCGGATGTTGGTTAGCAGAATGACGAAGATGGAACGGAACGTTGGACGAGATATGGCGAACATGAAGAAGCAGATGGCTGCGATGAACAATCCGGGAAAACCAAAGAAGGTAATAGGCCCGGAGGGTAGGGGGAAGCGGGTCAGGAATAGGGCCCCAGGGGGGGAGGTCCCCGTCCCCGAGGTACCCCCAGTGAGCCCTGCCATTCCGGTCGAGGCCCCGGTACTCCCAGACGCGGGTCAGCCGATACCGGTTGTGATTACGCCCGCTAGCGAGGAGGACATGCCGCCTGAATTGGCCGCCCAGTTGGCCGCATGGCTCGGCAAGAAAACAGGGGGTGCTACGGCACCTGGAGACACGGCCGCAGAGGCCAGGTTACTAATGCAGCAGTTGCGGCAGTCGCGAGATGCCGCAAAGGCGAATCTCCCTCTTGTCCCCCCACAGGTAACCTCGGAAGGACCGGCAGCTGGCGTGGGAAAAACAGCAGGAACGTCAACCGAACCGGGTAAGCAGGCATTGCCAATTGCGGGGGGGGGGCTCATTGCCCTCAAGACGGGAGAGAGTGGTTCAACATATCCCGTTGGCCACGAAAGAATTAATTTGGGCTGACAAGTATGTTAATATGTTTTCTCTGTTAACTGACCATCGCGAGATGGAGTATGCTAAGACGCAGAAAGATTTGTGGCACCCGAGTGTTTGGCGAGCCAAGATGGCGGGATTCAGGGTGGATGAGACTATAACAAATTGGGCCAAGGCCTTTGAAATGTTTACTGCAATTATTGGGGAGCGTAAGCCCGAGGTATTACCCAAATTATCTTGTTATTAGGCACGTATAATGGATTTCTATGAAACGTATGAGGGGAACGAATGGATGGGTTACGACATGAAGTTCCGTAAGGCCAAGGGGTACGATTCATCTCTGACGTGGGATTGTCTCGACTCGATTTCTTGGCAGAAGCAGCTCCTGCCGGGCGCGACAAAGACGTCCTCGCCAGGCGGGATTGGGGCAGGGCTTTCCCGCCAACAGCCGGCGGTGCCCTTTCGAGCAGGCGCCGGTGGCGATCACCAACCAAGGACCGGGGGGAATGGGGGAAAGCGGGGGGTCTGTTGGAGCTTTAATAGAGGTAACTGCTCCAGACCGCAAGGGGCATGTAAGTTCAGGCATGCGTGTGCGGGTTGTGGGAATTCCTCGCACCCGGAAAGTTCGTGCAGATCCAAAAATGGCGGGTCGGGAGGTAAGGGAGGGTCCAAACAAGACTGAGGAGGATCACCGTGTACCGTTACCTACCCCCGTTGATATCATGGCAATAACCCCCTGGCTAAACAAATACCCTGATCATGTCTCCGCTGGGGTGCTGAGGAACGGATTCTTATATGGTTTTCGCATCCCGGCGGGGGATTTTCGTGGGGAATCACTTTGTAGAAACCAATTATCGGCTCGGCATAATCCAGCGGTGGTAGAGAAGAAGATTGAAAAAGAGGTTTTACTGGGCCGGGTGGCGGGCCCATATCAGCACCCTCCAGTGGCAAATTTTGTCTGTTCCCCGTTGGGAGTAGTCCCCAAAAAAGACCCAGGGGAGTTTAGGATGATCCATAACTTGTCAGCACCGAAGGGTCTCTCGGTGAACGAGGCGATTGACCCAGGAGTTTGTTCGGTGCGGTACGCATCCTTCGATGATGCCATCACCATGTTGAATCGCCTGGGGCCCGGAGCGCTGATGGCGAAGTCAGATATCGAGTCGGCGTTCCGGTTGCTCCCGGTACACCCACAGGACCAGCGTCTGTTAGGCTTTGTGTTCCAAGGACGTTACTACATGGATAGATGCATGCCAATGGGTTGCTCTATCTTTTGTGCCTATTTTGAGAAATTCAGCTGTTTTTTTGAGTGGGCGTTCAAGAAGGCCACTGGGCATAGCCATGTTATGCATTACTTAGATGATTTTCTGTTCTTGGGGGCAGCCGGCGACACAACATGCGCGCAGGCGCTACAGGAGTTTTGCATCCTCATGAGGGAATTCGGGGTGCCATTGGCACCAGGTAAGACGGTGGGACCATCTACTTCACTCGAGTTTCTGGGAATTGAGCTCGATTCCGTGGAGGGATGTTTCCGTTTGCCGGTAGGGAAAATAGCGAAATTTAGGGCTTCCCTGGAACTGTGCCTTAGTAAGGAGAAAGTGACCCTGCATCAGTTACAACAGGCAGTGGGTCAGCTTAACTTTGCCCTGAGGGTGATACCAATGGCCCGCCCCTTTTCACGCTCTATTGCACAGGCTATGGTCGGTCTCAAAGAAGGACACCATCGCACGAGACTGTCTGCAGAGGTTCGCCAGGACATGCGTATTTGGTTAGCATTCCTGGTGGACTTCAACGGTCGAATAGTGTGGAACAAGCCGCCAGCGTCTTCGGACGAGCTAGGTTTGTGGACTGACTCGGCGGGGAGCGTGGGATTTGGCGCCATTTTCGGCAATCGATGGTCGGCGCAAACATGGCCGACATGGTGGCACACCAGCGGTCTCACAAGTAACATTGGTTTCCTCAAGCTATTCCCTATATTTGTGGCTCTGAGGGCATGGCCGGACGAGTTCAGAGATCGCTCTGTGGTATTTTGGTCTGACAACATGACTGTTGTTGAATGTATAAATAATCAGGCAGCACGCTGCAAGTGGATATTGAGATTGCTGAAATAAATTGTATTAATTTGCATGAGATTAAATGTACAATTCAGGGCAAAGCATGTGCCGGGGGTACTGAATCATGCTGCTGATGCACTCTCTCGTTCACATATGCAGGCGTTCAGGGGTTATCTACCTACTGCGGACCTAGCGGCGCCACCCTTCCCCGAAGTACTCTGGCTACTCGGTGCCCCGGATTACAAGACCTCGTGGCAGCAAGCTTAGCCCCCAGGACAAGGAAGGCATACGAAGGAGCGTTTCGTTCCTATTGTGCATTTTTGGGTCTGGCAGGGGATCAGACATGGGGTCAGGAGGATTGCTTCCTGAGGTTTCTGGTAGCATTACATAGGGAAGGCCGATCAGTGGCAACGGCCAATAGGCACCGGGCGGCCATTTCATTCATGGCGCAGGTGCATGGCGTCAAGGACCCGACATCTTCCTTTTTGGCAAAGAAAGCCCTTCGTGGCTGGCAGCGCCTTGAGGGTCGGAGAGTAGACGAGAGGCGCACGATTGGGTTAGAGAGGTTGTCCCTGCTCATGGCGATACTACCCACGACATGTTCCTCCGAATTCGAGGCAGTTCTGTTCCGGGCCGCTTTTGCATTAGCATTCCATGGGGCTATGCGGGTGAGCGAACTGGTAGCAAAGAATAAGAACGATGTGGAGGGAGGTCTGTGTAGGAATCACATCCTGATTAGGGGTGATTCAATGGTGGTTACAATAGCTAAGTCCAAGACTGACCAGACAGCTATGGGAGACAGTGTTGTGGTCCAGCGCATGCAAGGGTCCCCCATGTGCCCGGTAAAGTGCATTGAGGAATATCTGGCGCTGAGGGCGGATACATGGGATGGGAGTCTGCTGAGACACATCGATGCCACCCCACTGACGAGGTTTCAGTTTCAGAGGGTGCTAACATTGGCAATCGCAGCAGCGGGCTTGGACCCGGGCGATTTTGGGACCCACTCCTTCAGGATAGGGGCTGCTACTGAGGCTACAGCCAGGGGTCAGAGTGCCGAAGAGGTGAAACTGTTGGGATGATGGTCCTCGAATTGTTTCAAAAAGTATGTGCGGTTGCACATGTTGTGAAGTCAAGTTACATGCACTCACGCTTCTTGTCTTCTGTTTGATTTACAGTTTCGCGAGCATGTTATGCGGGGCGGAATTTGCAGTCGACCCGGCACCTGGGGACCAGCGGTCAGAGATCACCGGCTGAGGAGAGAGTGGTGTGGGTCGTGGGCCACTCATACGTGAGGCGGGCCGGGGACGTATTCAAAGCAGGTGACGCGACTCACGCAGCTGGGGAATACGGGTACAGAGTGACCTTCCACGGAAGGGGCGGGCTCTGTATTGACCAGTTCGAATCTTTTATCGAGGGACTCCTAGGGCGGCAGAGGTCACCGCCATCTGTAATCATAGTACACCTGGGGGGCAACGACATGGTGACACTCGGTAGGCAAGTATTACTCGAGCAAGTTTTGTCTACCGTTAGCTGGCTGGCGAAAAGGATCCCGGGGTGCACGATTGCATGGTCCCACATGATTCCCAGGAAGGTATGGCGGGGGGCCTTTCGGTGTCAGCACTGAACCATTCAGTAAAGAAGGTCAACAACAAAATTGGTAGGTTGTTTCGCTCAGCGCAGTTGCACAGTATTCCGCATGGGTGTATTCGGGATGATCACATGTATCTCGAGGATGGGGTTCACTTGTCCCGGGAGGGGAATGTCTTACTCATAGGAGACTTCATAGCATGGCTAAGGGGTTTAAGAAAGCATGACCTTTAGGAGGAGTTTGTGGGGGGGCCGGATAGCCGGTCAACTATCCGGCCTGTGGCGGTAAGGTCATGATCGGTGAGCAGTAATTTCAAGGTCCCTAGAGGGGGGCGCCACCCACTATGGATGGGAGCGCCTGGGGGGAGGCGGCCATTGGCCCCTCCAACGGGGAGGCGGCACCCACTAAGTATGGGTCGCCTAGGGGAAGACGGCCATAGGAGCAATTTTGACCCACCCACCAGCCCCTTATGGCAATATTAGTTCTGCAATAAAGTCTTTTTTCTCCGATAAACATCTTCTTCCCTCGGTGTTGCGATGTATGAAGGTCTAGTTTAATGATATGATTTCTGTCTGTAGGTACTGTTTCTTGTAGCATAGACAAAGATGCAAGTAGACAAGATGATGTTTTTCCCCTAGTAGGTAATCAATGTCGTATTTATTTTTGGTCGGGCGGTAAGGTCATGATCGGTGAGCAGTAATTTCAAGGTCCCTAGAGGGGGGCGCCACCCACTATGGATGGGAGCGCCTGGGGGGAGGCGGCCATTGGCCCCTCCCACGGGGAGGCGGCACCCACTAAGTATGGGTCGCCTAGGGGAAGACGGCCATAGACCCCTTCCAGGGGAGGAGGCGGCTATATGCCCCTCCTACGAATTTCCCGGGCCCGGATATCCGCGACGGCGGATGTGATAGACAGTGTGGGGTGGGAGGGGGAGTCCACGCTGCCTTCTTACAGACACCTCACACGGGTCCTCGGACGACCTTTAAGATGGCGTCCAGTTAAATGGGGGGCCCCCAACAAGACAAGGGAAATTGGAGTTGGCACAGAGGGTACAGTCCTCTGCGCATGCGCCACTCACACCGTGAGGGCGAGAGTTGTGGTAGTAGGGATCTGACACCGGTTGCGACCTTGCCGTTGGCCCGTAATGCTAGGATGTACAATTTTAATTTAGAAAGTATGCATTTGCAGGATGTTAGACTCGGCTAGGAAAACCTTTGTATTAGAGATTTGTTAAGGTTAGCCAATGAACATGTCTTCATCGAAATGTAATAAATGAAAATTGTACATGATATGAAACTTTTATTTAATGTTTTAATTTTGTTTCATATTTTAATAAATACGGCCGGGAGGGTAACTCCCTCCCGCCTTCCAAAAAGTTCAGAACTGCGTCCATCTCCCATCATTGGGGATTGTGTTGGGAGGGGGTGACAGGCATCCCGGCCATATAGCAGTTGCAAGTATTCACTTGGGAGGCAATGTTGTAGCAGACATCCTCATTTGGGGCAAACCTTTTGTTGGATATTAGCGGCGATGCCGTAGCCGCCAGGATGACACGCCGCTTGTGTAGCGGACCAGTGATGTCAGGACAACTATGCACAAAGTGAGTCACTATGAAATGCAGCGCTTTGTTTTTCTTCTTGCCCACTGTGGATAAATGCTGAAATATTGGGACATAAAGCAACACCCACCTGGAATTGAAACAAATAAAGGGTGTGGACACTTCAAATACCAGAATGCCGTGAGGTGCACGCCTACTAGGCGAGAGACACACCCACTGGGGCAGGACTGTTAATAAAAAAACATGTGACCCACACTTCAGTTGCTTTATGTTTTTAATATAAGGGCTCGTGAACGAGGATGCTTTCCGAAACGCGAGAGCCAATATGTTTTAGCGGAACGATTAGAAGTTGCAAGTCTTCACTTAGGAGGTATTGTTGTAGCGGACATCCTCATTTGGGGCAAACCTTTTGTTGGATATTAGCAGTGATACCTTAGCCGCGAGGATGACCCGCCGCTTGTGTAGCGGACCTGTGATGTCAGGAAAACTATGCACAAAGTGAGTGACTATGAAATGCAGCGCTTTGTTTTTCTGCTTGCCCACTGTGGATAAATGCTGAAATATTGGGACATAAAGCAACACCCACCTGGGATTGAAACAAGTAAAGGGTTTTGACACTTCAAATACCAGAATGCCGTGAGGCGCACACCTACTAGGCGAGAGACACGCCCACTGGGGCAGGACTGTTAATAAAAGAACATGTGACCCACACTTCAGTTGCTTTATGTTTTTAATGAAAGGGCTTGTGAACAAGGATGCTTTCCGAAAATCATAGAGCCAATATGTTTTAGCTGAACAATTAGCAGTTGCAAGTCTTCACCTGAGAGGCGATGTTGTAGCGGACATCCTCATTTGGTGCAAACCTTTTGTTGGATATTAGCGGCGATGCCTGAGCCGCGAGGATGACGCGCCGCTTGTGTAGCGGACCTGTGATGTCAGGAAAACTATTCACAAAGTGAGTGACTATGAAATGAAGCGCTTTGTTTTTCTGGTTGCCCACTGTGGATAAATGCGTAAATATTGGGACATAAAGCAACACCCACCTGGGATTGAAACAATTAAAGGGTGTTGACACTTCAAATACCAGAATGCCATATATATATATATATATATATATATATATATATATATATATATCCAACACAACCTCCAGTATTGCCAAAGGAAGGAGCCACAAACGGGGACTTTTGTTGAGGTTCTTTATTAGTTAGCAGATACAGCGTGATGCATTTCGGCGTGAGCCTTCCTCAGACGCCTCTGCCCAACTGAGAGTTTGTGCGCCCAGCTGATATAGGTCTCTGCGGAACTCCTAATTGCTGAGAGCGCGCCTCCCCCTGCCATGTGATCGTCAGTTTCAGCGTAGAGCTACTCACACTGCAACTCCCACAATGCTTCAACCTGGGTTAGTGTGACGAGGGGAAACCGAGGTAAAGTCCTTGTGTTTATGGCATATGCAGGGCTGGGCGAACTAAAAACAGTCAATACAAACCAAAGAGCCTCTCAAGTCCCCGCACAACGCTTCAACCTGCAGCTTACAGGTCCGCCAGGTCGTGGGCTGGTAGCAGTGTACCAACACCATCCATGAAGTCACAGATTGCCATGGAGCAACGTCCCATGCTTTACTGCTTTGCTGTCGGTGGACTGCCTGATGCCAACATCTTGATGGGAAACAAAACTGCTTGCGCAGACACCAGATAACAGGCAGCCAACTTGCGAAACGTGAGCTCCTTATGTATGTATGTATATATATATACTATTCCCACTCCAGTGAGTGCAACAGTAGGGAAAGTGTTGGACAGCGGAGGGGTAAAAATTACTATTCCCACTTCAGTGAGTACAACAGTAGGGAAAGTGTTGGACAGCGGAAGGGTAAAAATGTCCATTGCCACTACAGTGAGGGCAACAGTAGAGAAAGTGTTTGATATTGTCAGGATAAAATGTACTATTCCCACTCCAATGATCGTAAAAAGAGGGAAAATGTTGGATAGCGGATGGGTACAAATTACCATTCCCACTCCATTGAGTGCAACAGTAGGGAAAGTGTTGCATTTTAGAGGAATAACAATTAATATTCTCACTCCAGTCAGTACAAAATTAAAAACAAACAACATTTTAAAAACAATAAAAGTTGTTAAAAAAAATAAAATAAATTACAAATATATAAATATGTAGAAAATTCATATACAAATATATTTAATATTAAATGTTAAAAAACCATATTATGATGGTAAATACATACAACACATACCTACAAATATTATATTAAATAAAATAAAATAAAAATTCCAAACAAATAAAAAATTATATACAAAATATTTAGAAAGAAAAACATTATTTATTCCATACATTTACTTTTCTTTTTCCTACCCTATAACACCACACAATTCACAACCCACATCTAATTTTCTTTTTAAAAAGTACTTCCTCAACTAACAAATCAATTACCAATTAAAGAAATCCTATTAATCAAAAAACAAATTAAAACTCATAAAAATGATTTACCTTCCCACAGCTTACCCCCAAAATCGCCACAACCAACAGTTAAAATTAACCTGTAAAAAATGAATTACACATTTAAAACTTATTTTCAATAAACAAACTAATAGTGTTTAACAAATAGTCTAATTAAATATAAATTCATAATATTATTGGGCAACTGACTTTTAATTAATTAAAGAAAAATTCCGACTCTTTACCCCTATAAACCCCACAAACCACACCTAAAATTAATAATACAAATTCCATATTTAATTTTCAATGTATAAATTAATATTAAACAACAAATACCTATTAATTAATTAAACATAAATTGTTTCACACCCTTCACCCCATAAACCCCACAAACCACACAGAAATAAATTACGCCATTACCATAATTAATTATCAATTAATAGGTGAATACAAATAAACAACACAAAATTAATTCATGAAACATAACCTACTTTCCACCAGTTATCCCTATAAACCCCACAACCAAAATTAATCAAATAATTTCCACAATTAATTTCAAATCAATTAATTAATATAAATGACAACTAGGGGGTTCATTCCGATCTCTGTCAAACAGCTCCCCGAGTGCTTTTTGTAGGCTTACCTTACAGCCGAATCGTACCAGGAGCGGGACCGTCTGGGCGAGGAAGTACGATGCGGAAAAGTGAAAAATTCCCAACCGAAACGTAGGCTCCGACTCCTTCCACATTTTCCGTACGACTCTGATCCGTAAACACACAATTCGAGTCGCACAGCACCATTATCACTGCAATTTCTGGCCGGTCAAGTATAATGCGAACGTCCTACGCCCCGGGCGGGTCGCCACGTACAGCACGTCACAGCATCTGGTAAAGCTGCATATCAGGTACGATTCGTGCCAGAACACAATACACGGCTACGAGATGGACCAGCTAGCAATGGGTACGAGACGAACGCATCATGAATCCCATCTCGTAGGTCATACCAGTCCTGTACATCTATGACTGAATCAGGAACAGACGCGGACGGCGCAGACGGTAAGTCAGACACCCACCACACAAACAACATGTACCTGCCAAATGTCACTGATACCTTGGGGCTCCAGACCCTGTCCACTAGCAACAGGCCTCCATAGGGGTTGCATGGCTATCACTACTGCCCCCCCACTAGGCCTGGGTAGTAAATTTTGTCCCGCTCGCATAATTTGACATTTCTGCGTTCCGGTGAGAGAGCGCAAAAATGTCAAAACTTTCGCAATCTGCTTCGAAACAGAAGTTTTTTCTTGCTCGTGCTTTAAAAATGCGTTCGCCAATGAGTTTTCCTATGTTGGATTGTTGGTAGCCGGTCGCGCTATCCCGCGCGAGTTTGCGATCGTGAATACGTTATTCGAGACCCCGAACAGGAAATAAACATCACGAGCGGGTTGGACAAGTGAAAACAAGATGGCGACCGCATGGGCAAGTGGGTGAGACATTTTTCAATGCGATCACGCAAAAAATAACGCGAACAAGCGGGGGAAAAAAATTCTGCGTCTTAGCGATATTTTCGCTTGTTTGCGGAGATTTTTGACATTTGTGAGATAATTTGCAAAAGTAAATTTTGAAAATTCCGTCCACCCCTACCCCCCAATCATAGGCGCATATTGGTCATCACTACTGTCCTCCCACTCATAGGGGCATGTTGCCCATCACTACTGCCACCCCCACCCATATCTGTCATGTTGCCCACCACTACTGCCACCCCCAGCCATATGTGTCATGTTGCCCACCCCCACCGATATGTGTCATGTTGCCTATCACTACTGCCCCCCCACTAATAGGGCCATGTTGCCCACCACTACTGCCCCCTACCCATAGGGGCATGTTGCCTAACACTATTTCCCCCCACTACTGCCACCCCACTCATAGGGCTTTGTTGCCTAACACTACTGACCCCCACTCATAGGGGCATGTTACCCACCATTACTGCCACCCCCACCCATAGGTGTCATGTTGCACACCACTACTGCCACCCCCACCCATATGTGTCATGTTGCCTATCATTACTGCCCCCCCCACTCATAGGGGTATGTTGCCCACCACTACTGCCACCCCACCCATATGTGCCATGTTGCCTATCAGGACTGCCCCCCCACTCATAGGGGCATGTTGCCCACAACTACTCCCCCCCACTCATAGGGGTATGTTGCCCACCACTATTGCCACCCCACTCATAGGGACGTGTTGCCTAACACTACTGCCCCCCACTCATAGGGGCATGTTGCCCAACACTACTGCCCACCCACTGATAGGGGAATGTTGCCCACCACTACTGCCAACCCCACCCATATGTGTCATGTTGCCCACCACTACTGCTACCCCCTACCCATATGTAGCATGTTGCCTATCAATACTGCCCCCCACTCGTAGGTGCATGTTGCCCACCACTACTGCCACCCCACTCATCGGGACATGTTGCCGACACTATTGCCCCCCCACTCTTAGGGGCATGTTGCCCACTACTACTGCCACCCCACCCATATGTGTCATGATGCCTATCACTACTGCCTCCCACTCATAGGGGCACGCTGCCCACCACTACTGCCCCCCACTCATAGGGTCATGTTGCCTAACACTACTGCACCCCTCATTGGGGTATGTTGCCCACAACTACTACCACCCCCACCCATATGTGTCATGTTGCCCACCACTACTGCCACCCCCACCTATATGTGTCATGTTGTCTAACACTATTGCCACCACTGCCACACCCACTCATAGGGGGCTGTGTGACTATCAATATCAACACCCTCACCCATAGGATGGGTGATGCGCAACATATCCATCATACATCAACCTCAGGTATGTCAGAAAAATACATCCCCCTAACATCATGACAACAGTGTGAAGTGTTTGCCAAATACCCCGGACAGTGAATAAGAGATAGAACATACAATGTAACTACCATCACATGTGTGACCAAAAACAGAGCGTGGACTACACAAGTCAAGTATCACAATGGCACTGTGTCAATGTGCTCTAACACCCCCATCACGGGGCATGGGTCATAGGGTGCTCCCGAGTAGATGGAGTTCATTAAGGCAGTTGTGTTCAGTGTGCTGAGCTGCCTACATGTGGTGAGCGGGTGGTCACTGACTATCTTTATGGGGGTGAGGAGGATGGTGGGTTGGCTATTTAAGTTTCTTTATATGGCGGCTATCTAGTTGTGGAAGTGGTCTGCTAGAGTGGCGCAGAGATTTTGCGAGGTGGGGATCGAGTTTTCAGTGGCAGATGGTGAAAAGTTTCTTGGTCTGGTTGGCACTGGCCTCAATACCTTTTGCCAGGTCCTCCTGTTTTGCATCTGTGCGTTTGTGGTGGTAGTTGTGGAGGGTGGATTCGAAAGAGACCCGGTCAGTGTAATTTCTGCTGGTGTGCTATCTTTTTTCTAAGTGTTTGCATCTGTGTATCATTGCACTTGAGTTCTGGGGTGTACCAGCTGGCTCGTTTGGTGGATCTGTGCATTTTGGCTGATTTGGTGGGGGTGACTTGGTCTGCGGCCCTGGTGATTTAGGCTTTGAGGTCCCTACTGCCTGATTCAGGTTGGCAGACACATTGCTTAGATGTTGCTGAGGTTGTCAGCCCATTGGTGCAGTCAGACTTTGGTCCAGCTCTGGAAGGGGGTGCTGTGGCCTTTGGGGTGGTCCTGGGTGGTCCAGCCATGTTGAAGTGGACAATGTAATAATCGGACCTGTGAGTTCTGTGGCGGGGGTATATCTGACTCTGTTGGCGGATGTGAAGATGGGGTCTAGCGTGTGTCCTGTTCTTTGTGTGGAGTCTGAGACCAGCTGCAAGAGGCCTCTGTTGTTCATTCCTTCCATGAGGTTTGTGGACTTGGTGTCTGTGGGGTCGTCCAGCTGGAAGTTGAAGTCTCCCAAGGAGACAAATTGTTCAGAATCAGTGGCAAGTGGGGAGATACATTCTGTGATGGCGTTGCTGAGTCTGGTTTGCAGCCGGGAGGCCTCTGCAAGGGTGCCTTTGATGGTCATTTGGTTATCAGTGTGGAGCTGGAAGCACTGGTAGTCCATGATCGGCATTGTTTCATCTTTGGTGGTGGTGCAGGTGATTGATTCCTTGTGTACGATGGTAATGCCGTCTCCGTGTCTGTTGGTGTCATCTTGGTGTTTTATCATGTAGCCATAAGTTGTTGCGGTGGTGATGTTGAGGGCCATTGCAGGCAGTGAACCAGGTCTCTTTGAAGAAGGGCACGTTGGGTGTTGACGGTGGAGATCCTCTAATGTGTCAGTTATGCTGTGTGTGTCTATGTAACTTACTGGTCTGTGCTCTACACACATCAGCAACTTACTGGCATCTATGAGTAGCTTACACACTAAACAATGGACACCTCCGCTGTAGTGCATACATTGGAGATGTGTCTGTATTGCTTATAGATGTGAATGTGAATTTTTTATAATGCTTCTGTTTTTAAATGCACAGTTCAACATCTTCCATGTTCATAAAGAGAATAATCAATATCAGCTTAGAAAAAAATGCTATATAAAATGCCATAAAAAGGAGGTCAATATTGCCTATACTGCAGCACAAACATTAGAATTCTGAATTATAGTAGAAATATATTTCCAAACATTTTTTGTGGTATGGCTGCCTATCCTGTGTTAGAAGCAATATTGATGTGACATTCCGAAGAATGTGCAACTCTCTGGTGCAGCTTCCTGGCAGGAGATGAAGACAGCATTGTCCAAGTCTATTAAATGAGTCCTGTGTCCGTGATTAATCATACTATTAAATTAGGAGAAAGGAATTACAGAAGTAAACTGCAAGGCTCAACCAAGATTTCTAAGCACATTAAATAAATGAACATTTATAATTTAAGTGTCACTAGTAACAATAGAGACCCTGGATGCATCTGTCCAACCTTTTCTACTAGCCTAATGTTGCCTTATTTGTTCTGCTCTAATTTGGTTTGTTGCTTGAACATGAAATACCTTGAAACAACAAGAGACAAGAGACATTTGGCCAAACAGGAACAGTTCATTTAAATAAACAGTGCGTCCTGGGAAACAGTTAAAGGTGCAGAGTCTGAGGATTGTCTCAATTTAAAATTGGTCTGACATAGACTTTTATACAGTTCATTGGATGCAGTAAAATGGTTCATCAAGCCTTTTAATGGAAAGGAAGGCTGCCCGCTCTGTTCGGAACCACAAATTAATGTTTTGGATGAAGAATCCAGGTGGGCCTCGACCATGCGTGGACACAATCTGGCCAGTACCTAACATGTCCAGATGTACGGCATGGGAAGCTCATGACCACTGTGTGTACTGTGTGTGCTGTGGTCCGATTGGCTGAGAATTCCTAACTTTATGTGATATCTGACCTTAGGGTGTTTTGGAAAAGCACACACCCTTCCAGCTATGTGTACTATATTGGGGCCAATCTCCTGGACCTTTGTGGTCTTGCTGTTCATATCTGCGGCATTGGACTGGGATTTCCTGTTTGCATAATTGTCTGCTGGCTATGTGCTACCCCTCCCCTCCTGTGACCTGTCAATCTGTGACCTTGTGCCTCGGTCTCCGGGCCTACCTAACTAACTATTTCTGGGTCCGGGTTAACCTGGAGTTCACAATTGGCAAATTCGTTAATAAAGAAGCATATTCGATTGTGTATGTGAATGTATCGTACGTCACATTGACTTGATCAATTTTAACAGGTTCATCTTGCAATTATTTTGCAGAGAGCTTACTCCAAAGTGTCAGTGTTCCTTACTGAGGCAGATCTGACCATGGTATAAATGGGTCACATTGCGACAGAGAGATACAACACTGACCTAGCAGTGATATAGCAGAGTGCTGCTGTACAATGTGTAGGATTGTCCAGTGGAGCATGTCATTTTCTTTGCAACCTTCTCCAAAGTATAGTGCTTTCCAAAAACCCCCTTGGTGCAGGTGTTGCTGTATTGTAGAGAAATAAAGAAATTGCAGCCTCTTTCTCGCTTTAAGTTTAAGTTCAAGTTCGGTAATTTGTATAGCGCACTACTCACCCAGAGGGTCTCAAGGCGCTTGGGGAGGGGGTTCATTATTTGTCGAATAGCCAGGTTTTAAGTTCTTTTCTGAAGGAGATGTGGTTCTGAGTAAGGCGAAGGTGAGTAGGGAGTGAGTTCCAGGTCTTGGCAGCAAGGAAGGAGAAGGATCTGCCACCCATGGTGGATTTTCGGATGCGCGGGACTGCGGCGAGGGCTAGATTGGACGATCTTAGTTGGCGGTGGGTTTGTAGAAGGAGTGTTGAGGCATTCAGGTCCAAGGTTGTAGAGGGCCTTGTGTGCGTGGGTGAGAAGGCGGTAAGTAATTCTTTTGTTGACGGGAAGCCAGTGGAGGTCTTTTAGGTGACCGGTGATGTGATCTTGGCGAGGGATGTCTAATATAAGTCTCGCTTTACGTTCTATTTGCTATAGATGGTAAGTAGTCAGTTATGGTATCACAATACCAAAGTACTGACTGCAACCCTATTTTTTCTGCTGTGAGGAAACTGAATATTAAGCAGGAGTTATCTGCATGTAAGATCTATATTTTCTGCTCAATACATTCTCAGCCAGGTGATAACATGAAAGCAATATTAACCTAAAATTGAGCCTGTCAAAAACGGTGTTAGCATTTTATTTACACAGAATACGCTATTTTAGCATAAATCTGCAACTAATACACAAACACAATACATTTGTGAGGCTGCTAATTCTCTAGTCGGGGGAATATTAATCGTTACTCTAGCAGATCCACACTGGAACATAATGAAATGTACCATTTGTGCACAAGTGGTGTTGGCATTTAACTCCTACTTCAATGAGGTACTTAAAAGCTATACTTGGTGCCCCTGTCTGAAAAACCCTCTTCAATGAGGGCATGCACTGTCCCATTATATTAAGGGTAGTACTCAAGCTGGTAAAATTACCAATTGCTTACCATTCAGTTCCCTGATTCTGAATCAGCTATTGCAATAACGCTGCAACCCTTGTACACTCTTAAAATCAACACAATCCTGAACACCGCCTCTGATATTGCAATCACAGGTTCTGCCTCTCATCCATTGGTAAGTACTTGCAGGGTGGCACCAACCTCGGCAAATGCACATCAACTGATTGCGCTGCCCTGGTGATGCATGGAGAGGACACAACGGCAAGTCTGAAATATTGTTTCAATTCAGAAAGACAGTATGTGGATTAACATTCCCGTAGTACTGCTTCATTTATGTACACATGCAGTTAAGAAAGGTACAGGCATACATTTATAGTTACGCAGACAGAATCTCTTATGTGCACAATTCTCTACTGAGAGTGCATAGAATTACGCTCAAGATGTTCTTCATTTTAGGTCTATATGTGGTAGTAGCAAGGGGTGCTCACTGAAAAATTGAGATAATCTACCACACAGTGGGAGGAGCAAATGTAAAGTTAAAGAGAGGCACATGGAGGTAAAGGGAAATACAAAAAGACATCAAATGGGTAAGTCAGTTGCAATCACTAAAGTTACACCCACATCTACCCCTGTAGTACTACAGCCCAGACAGGCTAAAATATATGATTTGCAAGCTATACACCACAGATGCCCACTCACATGTACAGCAAAGACTTCAACCATAACTCATCGGAGAGAGGGAAAATACCGACACCTAATGAACATTTTAAAAGGGTAAAAAAATGTCGCTTCAATTCAAGCAATCAATCAATCACAAACCTTTATTCGATCTTTTCAAAGAGATCATAAAAAAACATTCATCAAATATATTAAAAAGCAATTTATAAAACCATGTAAAAATTCATGAGCTTAGAAGGTTTAAAACAATTTAATCAAATTAGCCCCACATATAATAAAGATAATATCACAATACCATTTAAAAAGCAGTTAAAATCCTAATCGACTGTTAGTAGCTCTTAGGCCCATGTTACGTGAGTGAGCCCAATTTTATCCTAATTACAGCGATTGAAGACAACAGCCCCCAGCTTTTCCTTTTTCTCATACAGGCCCACAGAAATGTTGCTAGAGAAAAGCAAACAAACTGATCAAGGAGAGCCTTTAGGAAATACAGAGCCACCCTGCATTGTTTGAATTTATAGGGACTTACAATTAGAAAAAGAAATACTTTTCTTTCATTAAGATTGTACTTGTAGAATATTATTAAATGTAGGTCTGACTGAGGAGTGTGATTATTGCATGGGCAGGGAGACAAATCTAAGGGCCTCATTTATGAAAAGTGACGCATCGCTGCGTGAAAACAGCGATGCGTCACTTTTCACTGCGCACTCCTTGCGACACCAATGATGCGTCATATTTAATGTATGACGCATCATGTCGCAAGGACTTACAGATACGTCAGTATTTCTGACGTATCTGTAAGCGCAAAAGTGACGCATTGCTGGAGTGTGTCACAAAAGTGACGCAACTCCCGCAATGCGTCCTTTCACATGGGGAAAGCCCCATGTGAAAGGGCTTGCGTCAGTCTTACGCCTGCTGTGAGGCAGGCGCAAGATTTTGACGCAACAGCATCCTAAAAGTGACGCAGGTAAATCTCATGGATTTCACTGCGTCACTATTACGAGGCTTTTTGCGGGGGTACGCCCCCTCTGCATACATTATACCTGACGCAGGTATAATGTGTCGCAGGGGTTTAAAAAGTGACGCATCTACCTAGATGCGTCACTTTTTAAATATGGCGCAACAAGGCGCATATTGTACGCCGCTGGTGCGTCACAAAAAGTGACGCACCGGCGGTGCAAAACTGACGCAAGGCCTCATAAATAAGGGCCTAAATGTTTTTGTTTCCTCCCTGAGTATCCTATTCTCAGTGGAATACGATCCAGTCGAAAATGCAATAGAATTAATCTATGCTGTGCAATTGTAATGCAAGAGAGGTACGAAAAACCTTCCCCTGGTCTTGATGGAATAAGGTCATATGCAAGAGAGGATTTTAGGAGGTGATTTTATTCCCCGCCGGGCATAATTAGCTCTCTGCATAAATAATTCAGTTATGTTATGTTTCGAAACCCTCCTACAGGAGTCGGGATCCTAAAATAATTCACCCTGCCCCAATGCAGTCAATTCTGCCGTATCTGAGCCAACCAATCCTCTAATAGTGATCCAATTTCCGACAGTCCTTAATGATACATTGCGTTAAATTGACGGTGGACCTACACCAGATAGAAAGCCATAACAGGATTAGGGCCAGTCTTATGGAATCTATCAAATAGGGTAGCCCCAATTCTAAATGTAAAATGTATTTTGAAAATGAGTGAGACAATGATACCCGATTTAAAAAAAAGCTATCTTCTAATTTCTGAAGTTTTTTCTGCATTTGCCATCCCCCGGACAACTGCCCCATAGGTTGTTGCAGCCTTAGCAGTCTCCAGGTGGCTGGCTCCTAGCTTCTTAACAAAGCTCCTAATAGCTTGGAGGCTCCTTCCCATACCTTGTGCTCTTGTCGCACCAAGTTTGTCCAAGTGTGTTTTTTATCGAAAAGGTCGCCCAAGTATGGTAAGGAATCTACCACCTCATTTTTTTTCAAGGCCTGATTGAAATAGGAGTGGTTCTCTTCTCTACCCGCTCCAGCTATGATTATAAAAGATTTAGATTGATTTACTCTCAACTCTAATGAGGCCATAAATGATGTGTACGATGTTATAAGGGATTGTAAATCACCCCTGTTCTAGCCATTAATACAGCATAATCAGCGACCGCCAATATCAAAAGAAGATTGTTATCAAATGTAGGCACATCCAAAGGTGAGGTGGCCAGGGCGGCCTCCACCCCGTTTGTGTAGATGGAAAAAAGTAATGGGGAGAGGACACATCCCTGCCTTATTCTGTTCTCGATCTTAAAAAGAATGTGTGCATTCCCCTTTCATGTCATATTGTACACAGGCAGTGGCATTGGCATATAGCTGGCGAATGAAGCGGATTATCAGGGGATCAATCCCTATCCCCTCCATCATGGGCCACAACTTCTGATGGGAGACACAGTCGAAAGCCGCTGTCAAGTCCATGAAGGCCATGTTAATCTTCCCACCTTTTGCCTCGTTGTATTTATCTATGCATGATGAGAGATTTAGGCATTGATCTACCGTCCCCCTTCCCCTCTGGAAACCATATTGCGCCTGCATCAAGATGCTATTTTCTTCGCCCCAAACCTCCATTCTGGCTAATAAAAGCCATCCCATAAGCTTGACGGTGGTGTCCAGAGGGGAGACAGGGTGGTAGTTCTTTGGGGACCCCCATCTTCTTTTTTGTACATAGGCACTATTACACTCTGTTTCCAGGATGATGGAGGTCCCTCTACCACAATGGTGCTAAAGACATTTGTTAGTAGGGGAACTCATAATTCTCCTGGAAAAGGACAATTGGCACCCTGTCAGGGCCCAAAGCCTTTCCTGGGGCACAAGCATCCAGCCCACCTCTGGCCTCACATAATGAGAAGCTCAGCCTGCCATGGTATAAGGGGTCTGACTCTGGGAGCAGGAATAGTATGGAGGTGCTGAAACCAAAGATGTTTTTAAAGTGTCCCACCCATGCTTACTCATCTACATGTGTATTCAGGGACGGGTCCTTGGAATCTTTAAAATAAGGGGCATTTACAACTTCCCAAAAATCCATGCCACTACCTAAGATAGCCGCTTGTTTGAGATCTTCCCAGGCCTTCCCCCTTAGAGCCTTCTCTCTTCTTGTTCTTGCTTGCTTATAGTCATTACTTAGTACTCGTATCATGATGGGATCTCTAGGGTGCATTTTTGAAGCATTGGCAAGGGCTCCTTTAGCTGTAGAGCATAATGAGTCAAACCATCTGGTGGTAGAGATAGGGTTTGGTGACTTGGAACGAGTAAGAGCATCTTTAATTTCATCAAAAGGGCTCTAAACTAGGTGACAATATATATGATTACTTCCCTAGCTTGAGCTAATATTTCGGGGACCAGATTCGATTTCTGTGCCTGTGTTGTCACTACCTGTTGATGTTTTTTCAACTTACACAGGATACTTAAGTGGGTAAGTAAGATAGCATGATCGCTGTGACAAGAAAATAGGTTACCTATGTCGGCCACTTTCCCATTTAGCGTGGCGCAAGCTAGGAGGAATTCAATTGTGGACTCTTGATTTCCCCTCTTGAATGTTATCCCTATCTGGCCTGCTTTTATATCATTCATTATTCCCAGATTCCACTTATGTAGAAGTCTATTTAATGCGTCGCTATATTCGTTATGCGTGAAATGTGGAAGAGGGTTACTATGAGGGTCATCTAAGCCACACACCATAGCCTAGCTACACTTACAAAAATGCATGCTAAAATCCCCCACCCAAATGATGTTAACAAGGCCCCTATTTATGTTCGCAATGGTTTTTATCTAGCTCATTAGCTAGTTCTTCTGCCACTGACTTCATTGTCTCTCCCAAATTTATTGTTATAGTAGTTTATTACGAGCCAGATCTCTTCTTTCCTATGCTCAGGTTGGAGGAGCTGGAAGTGGCAATTTGGTTTAAGTATTTTATTAAAGAAGTACAGTGGTACAGCGATATAAAACAGGAAATCATAGACAGTTCCTAGCGCAAAAAACTGATGCGTCATCCAGAGCACGCTGCAACCTGCAGAGTACTACAGTCTTTGCTAGGAAAGAGCCGCCATGGGTGGCGTCCTTGAGCATTGCATACGAGTACCAATCAGAAAGCAAATAACAATCCCACTGTATCTCACATTTAACATAACAAACTACCCCAACAGTCCCTCTTGCCCACCCCATCCCCTTCCCTTAACTCCCCGTCCGGTGTTCTGCAAAAATGGAACTCTGGAGCCCCTAAGTCCTCTCCCGTTACGTACCCTACAGGCGTATCCACCCCTCCCCCTCCTTACTGGCTGCTCAAGTGATCGGCAGTGTAAGCCTAAGGAGTCTCAAGTATCTGGGGCACGTAAGCTCCTTGAATTCAGTGGCTAGTAAAGTATGAAATGGTTGCCACAACTCAGCGAACTGGTCGACCTCCCCAGCCAGTGTAAGCGAGATTTTCTCCATGCCTACTACGTGCCACAGCCTATGCAGCCAACCCGCGATCGAGGGAATAGTGGAGGTGCGCCAGTGTATTAGAATGTTCTGCACAGCTGAGCCCAAAGCGATGGCAATGTGTCTCCCCCTCCGGGATTTCAGCGGGAACATTAAGGCATTAGGCAGGCCCAGTAAAGTATAGGCCAGGAAGCGGGGTAATTCTATCTCAAAACATTTATCAATTTCATCGAGCACCTCCCTCCAGTAGTCCTGTAGTAGTGGGCAGTCCCATAAAATGTGTGTCAGTGTCCCAGTGTGTCCACAAGCGCGCCAACATGTAGAGTCTATAAGCCTATTCATTTCATGCAGGCGCTCGGGGGTGCGATACCAGTACGTTGACACCTTGGTGAAGGTTTCTGTAAGCCCCACGTGATATGCAGAATGTCGCGCCCAGTATGAGATGTGTTTCCATTCCCTGTGGCTGAGCGTTCTCCCCAACTCCCTCTTCCATCGTTCCCTACCTGGATTGTAAATGTGTGTAGATGGAGGCTGCAGCATTTTATACAGATCCGTTATCAGTTTCGCATCCGATGTGCGTGTTGCCATCCATCGTTCATAAGGGAGCAGAGCCCTGTCCGCCTCGTCCCGTACCTGCGGGTGTAGTGCCCAGTGTCTGACTTGCCAATACCGCAACCTATCTGCCTCGGTTAGTTGGTAACTCTCTTTAAGGTCCTCAAAGGGGAGGTTCCCATCCCTTCCGTACATATGAAAAAGTGCTCTACAGCCTTTCTCTCGCCAGTGCGCAAAGGCCCCCGGTTCCGTCCCCGGCGTAAAATCCGGGTTGTTCACAATAGGAGTGAACGGAGAAGGGAACGAGGTAAGCTCGAATAGTTCACTAGTGGCATCCCACACCCTCAGCGGCACCCTAGTAACATAGGAGGCATAAAGATTTGGGGGTCTGTGTTGTCTGCGCAAAAATGGGATTTCCTGCAAGGGCCGGCCCGCCACTGCCTGATCCTGGAAGAGCCAGTGCTTGTCCGATTCCCACTTGCTCCATTCTACCAAGTACCTCAACTGTGACGCCTGGAAGTATTTGTGAAGGTCAGGGACACCCAGTCCACCCGCTTCCGGCGCTAGAGTCGTCAATACTCTCCTCATTCGGGGTTTAGATCCTTGCCAGACGAAGTGGGATAGAGCGGTCTGCATCATCCGTATCCAGCCTTTAGGGGGCTGCAGCGGAAGTGCCCGGAAGAGATACAAAATCTGTGGCAGCACAGTCATCTTCAGCGCTGCTATCCTGCCCAGCCACGATATCATCCCCTTATTCCACCTTCCGAGTTCCTCTTTCACCTTCTTGCCTAACGCCTCATAGTTAACCGCCACCATCGCTGGTAGCGTGTGAGCCAGCAGGATGCCTAAATAAGGCACATGTTCCCGTGACCATCTCAGTGGATAGCGACTCTGCAACTCTCGTCTCGTTCCAGGTGTCAGGGAGATATCTAATGCCGTGGATTTCCCCAGATTCATCTTAAACCCGGCCGTTCTCGCGAAAGCCCCAAGCTCCTCCATACACGCCGGTAAAGCCCTCCGCGGATCCTCCAGCGCAAAAATGACATTGTCTGCATATAAGCTAACCGTATGGGTATAACCCCCCATCCGCACTCCCGTGACATCTAGGTTTTGTCGCACTCTCTGGGCAAAGGGCTCCATATAGAGAGCGAAGAGCAGAGGTGATAGCGGGCATCCCTGCCCCGTGCCGCGCTCAATAAAAAAGCGCTGCGATCCGCAGCCATTGACACGCACCGTTGCAGACAGGAACTTATAACAATTAAAGATCATGCACCTAAATTTCTCCCCTATGCCCATTCGCGCCATCACTCGCTCAAGATACGGCCAGTGCACCCGGTCAAATGCTTTCTCGGCATCGACTGAGAGTAGCATCCTCTCCCCAGGAATCCGCGAAGCCTTCTCCAATACGTGTACCAGCCGCTTGGTGTTATCCACCGTTTGCCTCCCGGGTACAAAGCCGGACTGGTCCGGTTCAATCAGCCCGGGGAGATACTGTGCTAGCCTCGCAGCCAGAATCCCCGTGTAGATTTTGAGGTCAAATTTCAGGAGTGAAATCGGCCTGTACGAGCCACACTGAGCCCTGTCCTTCCCCGGTTTTGGAATGACTGATACTGTGGCGTGCAAGAGATCCGGTGGGATAGCGCCGGGGCAGTCGAAAGAGTTAAACAGCTTGGTCAATATTGGGGCCAGGGTAGTGCAAAACGTTCTATAGAAGAGGGTGGTGTATCCCTCTGGTCCCGGGGCCTTCCCAAGCTTCAGCCTAGCGATCGCTGTAATAACCTCCTCTATTCTAATCTCTCTGTCTAGGTGGTCAGTCTGTATTTGATCGAGGGACAGGAGAGTCACTGAGTCCAGATATTCCTCAGGGTCTCCAGTCGTCGCGCCGTCTTCCGCATAGAGCTCAGAATAGAACTGTCGAAAAGCTTCAGCTATGTCAACGTCCTCTTTGACTGTGCCCCCACCTGGCACCGCAAGTTCTTTGACCCGACGGCATTGGTGTGCGATTCTGAGCTTAGCCGCCAACAGCCTGCCACAGCGGTCCCCTCCCGTGTAGTAAGCGTGCTTCAGACGAAGAGCCGCATATTCAGCTCTGTCTAAGTCTAGAGACGACAGGAGTTTCCTCGCCGCCTTTAGTTGCTTCCAAATTCTAGGAGCCCCCGTTCGTCGATGCACCTGCTCTAATTCCCTGACCTTGTGCGTGAGTTCATCCCGTTTAACTTTCCTTTCTTTATTTTCAGCCACCGATATTGTTATAAATTCTCCCCGTAGAACCGCCTTAAGTGCTCCCCACTGAGTCGCCAACGTGGTGTCGGGGTTAGAGTTATGCAGTTGAAATTCAGTCACTGCTTCCGTAATACGCTGCACCACTACTTTTTTGTGCAAAAGGGTGTCTCGCAAGGAAGTGGCAATTTGAAGGGCCACCCTGCCTTACTTGTAGGGGTATAGTGGTAGAGGTTAAAACTATTAGTCCCCCCCTTCGCTCTACCTGGCAATGAAGGTACTGCATGTGTGTGGAAAGTATGGAATCCTGGGAAGAATACTGGGTCCTTGGCCCACATTTCCTTGAAGCATATAATCTCCAGTGACTGCCAAAGGTTATGCCAATGGGCATTTCCTATCTTGGAGGCTCTTCCTACCACATTCCAGGATGCTAGACTAGACATGTTTTTGTCTACGGCATTCGATGGTGGTATAATCAAGGGAGTCTCCTACACACTGGGAACTAGAGTAACTGATGTAGATGCCCTCCCTACAGATAATGGGATTGAGTGGATCTCCTTCAAACTAGGCACTGGGTTAGATGGTGTTATTGCCCATCCTACTAATGAGGGTGCTGTCGGCAATAGTCAATTGCAAGATTCCAAATCTGAGAGGGCTGTGAATGTATTATACAACCTTATATCCAACTTAATGTTAGAATCCTCCATATATCTTGGGAAGGGTTGTCCTGGCATTCTCCTGACCCTATGGCCCATGCCTGACAATGGACACTGCTTATATAAATGCTCCAGTGGTAAAAGAACAATCTGTAAGCTCTTGGGAGAGAATGTATGAAGATTGTCCAGGTGAAAGTGTCCCGTAAAGGTACTTTTGAAATTTATCACCATGCAGTCACCAGTTATGGCTTTGCTTGAGCTGCCCACACACTTCCCTCTCCTGGCCATGATAATTTTGTTGGCCAGTTGGTGGTTCCTCAATCCTGAGTTCTTAATGTTGTTTGATAGCCAGTGGAGACATTTATCCATTTACTGTATCATGAATTTGTTCTGATTTTCCCGAAGAGGAGGAACATTCACCATAACCAGTACCAGAGGGAAGGCAGCTGGTGGAAGATGAAAGACTTGTTGCAAGTAATTATCTGCAGCTGCAGCACAGTTCTCTCATGTTCCTGCTGGCTGAACGACCACTCTATTTTCCTCCTGGACTGATGGATCCTGCTGAAATGCATCCCTTGCACCCATTCCTTGGATATTTGGAACCTCCGGGTGGGCATTAGAGTTGGCGGTGCCAGTTGGAGACTGGCCTAAGACCCTAGTAGCAGAGGTGGATGGAATAATTGGGGTCGGTAGAGGTGACGGTCCCAGGCCCTCATTTAAGTGAACTAGAGTCTTCCTCATGGGTGCACTTACAGTAGGATCTCTTGGGGGCTTAGTTCAGGATAAATGTGTGTCAAAAGATATCCTTCCGTGTGCATCATTGGTGCTATTCGGTTTCTCTCATGTAATTGAACAGCTCTCATTATACATGCAATTGTTCGTTTCCCTAGCCATAGCAGTAGCCAGATCTTTAATTTGACAGAATTCAAGATCTCAGAAAATATCTTAAATGGCCCAAAGGCTACACAAGATGGAGAGGACTTACAAATTTGAGGAGGCCTACGCAAAGAGGATAGGGGCGGTGCAGAGATTTGGGATGACAGGGGAGGGCTATGTCGCAACCATGCACATAAATGATACTATGTGACTTATCTGTGGGGAATCTCCAGGCGAAGACTGTAATCATACAGGAAATCTAGCTAGGGGTCATATGTTATTACAAATTTGGAGCCTCATTTATGAGAAGTGACGCATCGCTGCCTGAAAGCAGCGATGCGTCACTTCTCAGTGCGCCCTCCTTGCGACATGATTGATGCGTCATATTTACTGTTTGACGCATCATGTTGCAAGGAGTTACAGATACGTCAGTATTTCTGATGTATCTGTATGGCACAAAAGTGACAAATTGCTGGAGTGTGTCACAAACGTGACGCAACTCCAGCAATGTGTCTTTTCACAAGGGGCAAGACCCTAGTGAAAGGGCCTGCCCAGTCTTACGCCTGCTGTGAGGCAGTCGTAAGATATTGCCCCATTTGCATCCTTAAAGTGGCGTTAGGTCACCCCCCGCATACATTATACCTGGCCCAGGTATAATGTAGCGCAAGGGTTTACAAAGTGACGCCTCTATCTAGATGCGTCACTTTGTAAATATGGTGCAACAGCGGCACATTTTTTATGCCGCTGGTGCGTCACAAAAAGTGACGAACCGGCGGCAAAAAAGTGACACAAGGGCTCATAAAGAAGCCCTTTGATGTTTAGAATGCTGGTCTTGTATATCATGTAGAATGGGATATGAATTTGCGCGTTCGCACAAATTAAATGTGAGATTCAATATGCAATAAGGTTCATCTTCTTTGCTTCTCAGTATATTTTGTGTATCATATTTATCATGTACTATTGGATTATGAAATTTGTTATACTTACTGTCTATTTATTATATGTGATTGGAGAGTCTATAAATTTGTCTGCTTTATGTATGTTTTCTAGGCTCAATAAAAGAAAAAAAATTGAATCACATGTGCTTTGGTCATGCATCAATTAGAAACTCTCCGTAGGACCTTGCTTATATGCAGCTCTCGCAAGTAAGAATAATCTATGTCTTTGCTTCCTTCATTCACCAGTATGTCTCATATGTCCATACTTTGCTTCTAGAATATACTTAAGTATCATGAGATAAAAATGTGCTTTCATTCATCCATGTATTAATTCATTCAATGACTCAAATTGCATCTCTTCTCATTTTTTTCTTTGAGGTTTTAGTAGAGCAAACTGAATCAGAATGCATTGGACCATTTTCCTTGAGCACCATTTACAATAAACAAGGGCACATTCATTTTTGATTTTTATAAGCTGGGGGAGATTAAGTTATTTGCTCAGAATCACAGGAAGGTGCGGTCACACCTAGACTCAAACCTTGTTTCCCAGTTCCAAAGTCGCCATCTCTAGCATTATGCAACTTCCTCTCCCACACGTGACTAGGACAAATAAATGCAAAACAATTAACCACTTGATACACATCGCAAATCGGCATAGTGTTGAAAGTAAAAGTTCAAACACCAGTTGAAGCTCCTCTTTCATTTTCTACCTATTTTCTGTGACAGCAAAACAAAAAAAAATACAGCTAGAATTTTACCATTATGAAAGTGAAGCGACATACAGTGTCATCCTGGAACATGCAATGTGTTGCCTCTGTGGCTTCTCAGTAGCCTGGGAGCCTGATTCCTGATGGGTGTCGCGGCCTCCTCTCGCTCTCCGGGGCTCTCCCTCACTCTTGGGAGTTTGGGGGGGGGGGGGATGGCGGTGGTCATCTCTGGCAAGGCAGGAGCGTGGAGTAGGCCCCCGCCGCTTCCTGCTTCCTTGGCTCCTCCCCCGATGATGCGGCGGAAGGCTCGGCCGGCTGGGTCAATCCCAGCACGGCTGGGTGGGGATGACGGCGGCTGCCTTTCTCCGGGGTCAGGGAGAGCTCGGGCCGCGGCGGTGATCTCGTCTTGGCAAAAGGAGGGGTGGGCTCCCTCAGCAAGTAAAGGTAAAGCGAGATAATGCCGGGTGGGCACCGGCTGTGGACATAAAGCGCTCCCTCGGCGCTAGTGGAGAACAAAGTGCCCCAAAGCGCTAGAAGGGCAATAAATCAGCGCTCCCAATCGCTAATGGCAAGATACAGTGCACCACAGCGCTAGTGCAAAGAACAAGCACTTCCAGGCGCCCAGAGAAGGAATCCAAGGCCCCTAGGCGCTAGAAGAGCCAACAGTCCAGTAAAGTCCTTCAGGGGACCAGGGGCTGCAGTAGTCCAGGGGCTGGGCAGGACCCAGGGAGGCAAGCCTTCCCTCGGGCCCCAGCAGCAGCATGCCCCTGGTAAGATTCAAGTTGGGAACAAGAACATTTGACAAGAGGTCACAGCCTCCTTTTATACAGAGAAATCCTTTGTCTAAAGGTGCAGGGTGGGAGAAGAACCAGTCGTAGCTGGTCTGGGAGCACCCTTGATGTGCTCAACCCCTCACTCTATTGACTGGCAGGGCTAGGGACATTAGACACACCACAGGGGGCAGAGCCAGCATTGTGTGGGGAAAGCCCAGCCTTATTCAGAACCCAGGTGCACTCCTCCCCAGCCATCAGCATGCTAATCTCACACTCACCACTGGGCAGACCCATCTAGACTCATTGAGCCAGGCTCACCAGCCAGCTCCAGCCAATCACAAGCCAGACACAAATTACACAAACAGGCACACTTCTAGAAGTGGCACTTCCACATTAGACACAATCATGCCGCATATATCATTGCGCTGCATTCAATCACACAAGTCTACACATATCAAACTCGAGCCTGTACACCCCACGCATCAGGAACTACCAGGGACACATACATTCCCCATGCATTCCTATGGGAGGGCAGGCCTATCTCACTACACGCACTCAGAGTGTGCACGCACTTTCCACTGGGACACAGTGAAAGTGCGCAGAAACAAAGACATCACTATACATATTTAATAACACCAGGCAAAAAGTTCAGGGGTGAACCTGTCAGAAGGGCCAAGTCCAACAATATTGTTCCAAAAGGTGTGCTAAATGTCCAGCACAACAGTTGGATGGCAACATGCTGCAGACGACGATCTGACAGCCCGAAAGCACTCCACAGAAGTAGCACAAAATTATATGTGATTATTATAATTGGAGTCAGGATAGCAGTTTTCTTGTTCCAAAGCAAAGTGGGCATTCATCTGCTCCTGCCTGCCTCTCAGCATGGCTAAATCTGACGTGGCTTTTAAGCCCTGTCCTGCTATTCTTAATAGCCCCCAGGGAGAGTATTCGAGTTCGGTCGTGTGTACACAATTCTATAAAAAATATATTGGAGGAATATTAATTGTGCTTCTTGCACATCTTTTGAAGCCTTGAGGTATTGTGACAACATGAGAGCCACACACTCACAATCGCCATTTAATGAACCATCAGTCTAGTGTTTCTGAATAGCCAAGCAGTTGAAATTATCTCTTGCAGAGAAGTGGAACAGCAGCACTATGACAAAGATGAAAAATGGGTTTTAAATTAATTTTACTGATAAGGCAGCATTGTGAAATTATCTTGTCTGAATGTCAATATTAAAAACGTCCAAATGGCATTTCAGAATTAAAGGACACATGGTCTGCTTTTTATTCTCGCATGTTTTTATCAGTTGGATGTTTTGTCATTGCTTTTAAAGGCGTGCAGGGAAAATAAAAAGAGGGGAAAATGTTAAACCATCCCATTTTCTGAACACAATAAGAGCATACCAAACACAGTGCTCCAAAAGCCTTTGCTATATTTTTTATGTAAAGCAGGATCACCGATGCTCCCTTTGAATATTGTAGGAACCAATCTGTCACTGAAAAAATTCAATATTGTTGGCTGCAGAGTTAGCAGGATTTGTAGTTCTTTTAATATGAAAGCAAGAAACGTTTGACACAAAACAACAAGCACTTTAAATATGAGACAAATACAACGTAACTTTCTTCTTTCCTTTCCCTCCTAAGCTTTTGGGTTCATTCACAAGAGTTCTGCATGTCCTTTGACAAGCTTAGGGGGATATTATCAAGGACGGCATTAAAAATGATCGCCGGTTTAGCAGCAGTTTTCTGCCGCTAAACCTGCGATAATTTTAACGTTGTCCTTGATAATATGCTCCTTAATACGTTAATGTTACGTGTTGCTGTTTGTGCTCAAGCCTATAAAGCTATATTATATAACTTCCTCTCTAAGTAGGGCAAACATGAAACTATCTGGGGGCATATTATCAAGAACAGCGTTCAAATTAACGCTGGTGCAGCGGCAGAAAACTGCTGCTAAAGCGGCGATAATGTGCTTGATAATATGCCCTGGAGAATTACAATAGAAACCCATGTTCACACCATAACATGGACTTCTATTGGAATTCTCAAGGGCATATTATCAGGCCCATTATCGCCGCTTTTGCTGCAGTTTTCTGCCACTAAACCGACGATCATTTTAGCGCCGTTCTTGATAATATGCCCCCTAGTTTCTTTTTGCACTGCTTTCATCCATCTTTCTTTACACCAGCCTCAGATGTTTTGTGTGCTTCTGCCGTATTTTTCACACCCACTGAGGACTGATACATGTACTATTTTATGGAATAATGTAGTGATTAGTTTTCTCATATCTTCCGTATTTCTCAAACACTTGATTCAAATTTGAAAACACAGTGAAGTGCCATTTTTTAAATGAACGAGGCCTAGTCTGCTATGGGCTGTACATGTAAAATACATGTTGAAAGTGCAGGGAATTTAAAATAGCCACATGGATAACAGAAAGCCGCGAAAACTACCTCTGAGAGTGTATCAAAAGAACGGGCACAAAAATGAGTATTTAACCATTTTTATTGTTGATTAGCAGTGGCAGCTGGTGAGCATTGAGAGTGCTGTGGCGCACATCTACTGTGAATAGGATCAAGAGAGCGAAGTGAGCACCATTTCTCCTACACGGATTTCGTGGGGTTCTCGCTTGAGTCATTTTGGAAAAAACAGGCAGAGATTATGCATTTCAATGTACAATTTAAACAAACATTGGCTAAAAGCACAGATGTTTTGAATACAAGGCAAGTCCTACCATCCATAGGATTTCTTGGCTCACAAACCTCAATAAAAGATTGTCTAAACAGCTAATGGATAGAGCATCTAGGCACAAAACACTGCCTGAGCTAAAACGGAAGGAACCAGCCTCAGGAAGTAGATCTTGGAACTGGTAGTGGTAGAGCCAGTAATGGTTGCATGTGATTTCATAGAACAACGATTTTACTTAAACTGTTTAATGGAAAATTGCAGTTTGGATAGCATTTACCATTTCATGGAAACCTATTAATCGAATGACTCTTTATTAAAATTTGCTTTTGCGTGCCTCTTTTGTAAGGTGTGAATGCAATGGTTACACGTCTTACATTGTTGGAGGCATTTATTTTATTGCTTCACTTTAGGGTACATTATTTCAGATTTTTTGTTTGTAAATTGTCAAACAATTACTTAGGATGCTTGTAATTATTGAACAACCCCCACTGCCCCTAAACACCACGGATCACTGACTGTGTCACAGTCCCATAAAACCTGCATCCCTTCCCCCAAAAAACCTCTCCACCAAAACTGTAACCGTCCTCTATCCCTAAATTCCACATTCTCCTGACCCAATAAGACCCTTCTAACTCTAAACTTCACCCACTCCACCCAACTCTGAACACTAAACCTTCTTTACCACGCCAAAACTCCGCCCGGCACTAACCCCTAAACTCTATCCATTCCTCAACAGTAACCCCCCTCATTATCCCTAAACTTAAACCATACCTGAACCCTAAAAACCTCTTTCTATGTCTAAAACTCACCCATCACATGATCTCGTAAATAACCTCACAGCCCCTAAACTCCACCCATCCCTGAACCTAAACACTACCCATGCCTGCCCCCCTAAAATCCCTCTCCCATCCTAAACATCATCCTTTCCAGACTCCTAAGAACCCTTAATCGCCTCTAAAATGTACCCAGTCCTGATTTCAAAAACCTCTTTTCCACATCTAAACTGTCCATGCATAAACCCTAAAAACCTCTCAACACTCCTACACTCCCCCACCCCTGAACTCTAAACAAAAACACACCTTCCATTAATTCAGTCAACCCTATTAACCCCTCACCATGCCTAAACTCCACCCATTCGTGATCAGCACTACTAAACTTGACCCATCACTCAGGGCTAAAATAACCTTTCGACACCAGAACTCAAGCCTTCCTCAAACCTAAAATCCTTCTTCACCCCAAACAGTCTCCCAGAACCCAAACCCCCTCATTATCCCTAAAATTCACCCACACCCAATTCTAATGTAATTGTGGATTTTCCTTAAAATTACCTTACTTGTCAAATGTTTCCTTTAGTTTTTGATGTTCTTGTATTTCCTTAAAATTGTCTTTCATTAAAATAGTTTTTTGTTTATATTTGGTGTCCTCCAATGCAGTTTCTTAGTTTCAATTTTTCTATTAATTCACAGACTTTGCATGTAATGATAGCCCTAGTCTTCAACAATCACTGGTCTTCCTCCCTTCAGGACATGCCTATGCAGGAGCTCAAGGACTCAGCAAGATGATTCCATTTTTATTTGCACCCAATTACAAATCTATCTGTGGAGAATCGTTGCGGATCCAGAGAGGTCGATTGACCTTTTCCACTGTAGGCAAATTAGAGGTCTTTTAAAATAATCAGAACATCAATGAAATTTAGATGTTGGTGATTATTCAATGGTTAGAGGCTGGTGAAGGTTTCAAAACCTTTATATATCATACCGTTAGAATGTCTAATTATCTTTATTCAGTTTAGTAAGTTTACAGAAATAAAAAATACATTTTGTTAGAAATCAGCATTAGAAAATAAACAGTGTTCCATAAAGAAACCCTGTAAGTTAAGTAAAGGACCCACTCTAAATAGAACACATGAAGAGTTCCTATGGAGAAAAACGAGTAAGAGATGAACTTCTCATAAAGAGTAGTTCTGGAAACTCAGCCGAGTTCCCTAAAGCTGCAGTACCAACTGTGAATAAAAGTGTGATCCTTGCTGTAGCACTGATCACTAATAATCTAAAAAGATAAAAATTAAAAAGAATCAGTCACCTCAGGAAAATAATTCAAGAAAATCAACTCTCCATTAAGAAGAGTCTCAGAGCAGGGAAAGATCCAGCAGCAGGACCACCTGGAAAATTGAAAGGATTGAGACAACGACGTGTATAGAAAAAGTGAACTGCCAACTAGCTTGGAACACTCATTAATATAGTTTCTTAGTTTTGTATCAATTCTGTAAGCAACCTCTGTCAATATCTGTTAGACCTGGCACCATTGGTGTGGGTCTCCTTTCCATTTTTGCTGTTGCCTAATGTGTTTTTGCTGGTGTTTGATGCTTTGGGCACTGTTCCACTGCTGTCCAGTGCCACAGTGCGAGTGCTCCCTACTGTAAATTGATGTATTGATTAGTGGTTCCATGATTGGATGTTTGGTTTACTTGTCAGACCCTAGTACAGTGCACTGAATGTGCCCAGGGCGTGTAATTCCAAATGTTGCTAGTGGGCTTGAAGCACTGGTTGTTCCACCCACAGAAGCGGCCTTGTAAAACGTGTCTAAGGTCTGCCATTGCAGAGCCTGTGTGCAGTCTAGTACTGTCATGCTGACTGGGCAAGTACACCCATTTGCCAGTCCCTAAACCTTCCCTTGACTTCATATTAGTCAACCCTATGGTAGGCCCACAGGCATGGTACATTGTCAGTATAAGGTAGGACAAGCCCTGATGTGTGTGGCATGTCCTAATGAAGAATTACAGACATTTTCGTTTTTCACTATTGCAAGGCTCCCTGTTCTACATAGGCCAGCATGGCCTGCTAGATTATTACATGTTTATAATCCAAGCAGACTCAGAGAACATGGTAGAAATCTGAGTTTAGTATGCCTGGACTCAGAATAATAAAATACATCTTTTAGTGAAGTTTATTTTAATATTCTGTGTTTGCAAATACCACTTTTAGAAAGTAGGTATTTGCTTGCCTAGCCATATGAGCCTGCCTCTGTGAGGTTGTGTATTCCTTTGTCTGGTTTTGTGAGTGACAGGGCTGGGGGATTCCAAGAGACAGGCCGGGGCAGCCCGGTGGTGAATAGGGAGATCTGCATCTAGATGGGAGGGAGAAGTTGCACCTGGGACCCGAATAGGGCTGGGCCTTCCCTCTACAATGCTGGCTCCACCTCCTGTGGTGCGTGTGATGTCTCTGCTCTGCACACTGAAAGAAGAGAAGGAAGAATGTCAACAAAGTGCTCCAGGACTGCACTTGCCTTCCACAATGCTAGCTCCACCTCCTGTGGGGCGTCTGATGTGCCTGCCCTGTGCTGTGAAAGGAAAGGAGAAGTCTGGAAAAACAGAGTGCTTCAGAACTGGCTTGAACTGGGCACAGGCCCCTCTCCCCTGAGGGAACAAAGGATTTTGGGGTATAAGTATTGGGACCCTGATCCCATGAAATTTCTCGACTTACAAGAGGAAACCTGTGCTGAGAGAAGGAACCAGAAGAAACTGAGGAGAGACTATTCCCAAGCTGAAGTGCTGCTTGGGGGATTGGCCTTCACTGGTTGCCTGACTGCCAAAGATAGGAGAAAGAATTTTGTGGACTTTACTTTCAACTTGTGCAAAAGATCTTCAAGGGCTTGGAAAAGAGCTTGCCCCCTGACCGAAGTCCCAGGACCAGAGGACTTCACCAGCCTTTGTGAATTGCTGCTGGAAATGCTGTTTCAGTGGCTACAGTGGTAGAGAGCTGTGAACGACTCTCACGACCGGCCCGGTGTCCAGTAGGCACCGCATCAAGCAACGTCCGCCTCGAACAATACAAGCTCTGAGCTCACCGACTACATCCTGATGCCGACACCGAGCCGTAGCCTGCATCTCGACTGATGGACACCGCGAAGTGCAACGCCTTGCTACGCCATCTCGGTTTGACGGAACCGGTCCCTGCTGCTGACAGCAAGTCCTTTGACCGCACCAGAGTTGGGCACCGCCTCGCACGCTTCGCGACGCATCGCCCGACTCGCACCGCTCTCCGGACTGATTGACGCCAGCTCCCGAACTCTGGCTCTGTCGCCGCACCGCTAACTGCAAGCACTGCATCAAAGCACTGTCTCGCCCTGCAATGCAACCTTGGATCCACCGACGCTTCCTTTTTGCACCGCGACAAACACCAGAACCGTCTCGCATATCCGTGCCAGCCGCCTCAAGTAAAAGGTACTGTGACTGAGTCGGTCGACATTTGAGTGGGCCTGTACCAACGCGGTCCGCTGGATTTGCAACAACGCTGTAGCCGGACCAGGCTACCGACTCGCACAAAACCTTGATTTAAGCCTTTTTACAAGAGCTCTTGAAATCTAATAGTACTGTGGATTCTTTTTGTCTTTTATTGATCTTGTGGTAACTCTATATCAAATATACTTATTTTTTATATAAAACCTTGTGCGGTGTCAATTTGTAGTGTTGTCACTGGGTTACTGTATGAGGTCACAAATGCGTTACTTACAACGCCTCTGAAATAAAGCCTTGCTGCTCTTGCCAAGCTACCAAGGGGGTGAGTAGGGGTTATTTTAGGAGTGTAATAACCCTTATCTTGACTAAAGGAGAGGGTCCCAATTTGTCACAAGTACCTACCTGTGCCAACTAGAGACGCCCAATTCTAACAATATCCAATGAGAATAGTTCACGAGAAGGAGTCATCAGTCATGCGATGCATCTTCATCAAAATTGCAGAGTTTGTACTCTCGTCGCCATGATTGATACAATTATTACAGCATCTGTTACATAAAGGAAGGTCCTCATGAGAACCCTCTTCCCTAACCTAAAGGATGCACAATGAACCTGATGTGTGAACAATGACTTGTCTGTAATATTAAAGCAATTACCAGAGTTATTCGGAAGCATCATTCATAATCTCTCATTATTCTAACATATGATCTAACAAGGGGTGAGGAGGTGGATGATCATGATGTTATAATCAGAATATTTCTAAATGATGTCACTGTTGCTAACCAGTTTTACTAAATGTTTTATTCATTTAAATGAGCAAGAATAGAGTGAAAGGAATTTTGGGCCTTTGTTAATATACACGTTAAGAAATGGTTGCCTGGTGCATTTTTTGTTAAAACCTGCATTAATTTGAAAAGCTTCTAAGAGCATTCTCAATCCTATGTGTGATCAACTAATATGGTTCCATAGTTTGTGTTGGACTTGGCCATTTTTTCAGGGTCATCACTGACATTTCTGCCTTCCTCCTGTATTTTTTCTGACCTGTTGTTGGCTGTTATATGACTCTGGCCACTTTACCTTTGCTGATCAGTGCTAACATGCATATTCTCTCCCTATTGTAAATTGTTATAATGGATCAGTGACTCCATGATTGGTTCATTTGATTTACTTGCCATATCCTAGAACAGTGCACCATGTGTGCTCAGGGCCTGTAAATCAAATGCTGCTGGTGTGCCTGCAGCACTGGTTGTGCCACCCACAGAACTAGCTTTTAAAATGTGACTCAGCCCTGCCATTGCAGAGCCTATGTGCAGCCTGGGGCTGCCATGTCGACTTGGCAATGCACCCACTTGACAGTCCCTAAACCTTCCCTTTTCTACATATTAGTCACCCCTAATCAAAGCCCAAGGGCAGGGTGCATTGTAGGTAAAAGGTAGGTAAAAGGTAGGACATGCCCTGATTTGTGTGGCATGTCCTGATAGTGAATTACAGCCATTTTCGTTTTTCACTATACTATTGCAAGGCTACCATTTCCCCATAGACAAGAATGGGCAGTTTGATTAGAACATGTCATAATTCTAACTGACTCAGCGAACTGCTTGCCTGAACTCAGAATGACAAAATCCATCTTTTAGTGCAGTTGGATTTAACATTCTGTGTTTGAAAATACCACTTTTAGAAAGTAGGTATTTTCTAATCCTGGGCGTAGTGGGCGTAGTGGGGCTTCGCGGAGCTACGTGAAGTGGGCGAGAAACTACGCCCACCTCCGCACTCCGCGTAGCCCCACTACGCACCGCAGGCCTCCCTCCGCCCTCCCTAAATACTTTAAATTAAATGTATAAAAGAATTAAAAGGCACTTACCTTGCCCGCCGCTGCCCGCCGCATGCCCAGGGCTCGCTCTCTTCATTGCTGCCGTCTTGTGTACTAATGCGCATCTCACGAGAAATGCGCATGCACGGCCGCCCGCGCATGCACGGCCGCCCGCGCATGCGCAATAGTACACAAGACGGCAGCAATGAAGAGAGCGAGCCCCGGGGACGCGGCGGGCAGCGGCGGGCAAGGTAAGTGCCTTTTAATTCTTTTATACATTTAAATTAAAGTATTTAGGGAGGGCGGGAGGGAGGCGGGTGGCGGCCAGCTACGCTCCATCTGCGGAGCGTGCATAGTGCCGAATTCTACGCCTGCTACGCAAAATGCGTAGAAGCCGGCACTACGCACACTCCGTGCACGGAGCGTAGCTGCCCGCCCACCCTTAGTATTTTCTTACCTAACTATCCAAGCCTGCCTATGCTAGGTTGTGTATTCTTTGTCTGGCTTTTGAGTGACAGGGGCTGGGGGCTCCAGGAGACAGGGTGAGTCAGCACAGGGCTGAATAGACCTATCTATATGTAGAGTGGTGGGAGGAGTTGCACCTGGGTCTGAATAGGGCTGTACCTGCCTTCCACAATGCTGGCTCCATCTCCTGTGGTTTGTCTGATGACCCTGGCCCACACTGTCAAAGGGAAGAGGGAGTCCTGTAAACAAAGTGCTCCAGGACTATACAGAACTATTTGGACTAGGCACAGACACTCTCTGCTTTCAGAGACAAAGGATTTTGGTGTATGAAATGGGGGACTTAGACCACAGAACTTTAGCTCACTTCTTGGAATCAAGACAAACCTTTGCCAAGGAGAAGAACCAAGAAAGCTGCATGAATGAGACTGCCCCTGTGCTGTGCTGTTGGGGTTGGCCTGCAGTGGTTACTTTATTTGCCAAGGAAAGGAGAAAAGGAACTTTGTGTGTACTTTTGCAATCTTGAAGAAGAATTTCCAAGGGCTTGAACTGAGCTTGCCACCTGCCTGAAGTCTCAGAGATACAAGACTTTAACACCAGCTCCCCCGAATTCCCTTGCTGTGGAATTCTGCCTGCAGAGAGGTGCCTACTGTTGTTTGGGTCATGTGAGAAGAATGCGAGTCGCTGGGAGGCTGGAAGTGCAATGCAATGAGGAGAATCGTGTTTCTGCCGCAGCAGTTGCAGCAGCATCGCCGAAGAAGCAGGCCGCCGCTGTAGCTGCTCGCCGTCGCATCATCGATGAAGTGTGATGCACCAGCGGAAAAGCATGTCGCCACCGCCGAGGTCGCCATAGCATCACCGGAGAAGTGTGTTGCAGGGCCTGTTGCGGCTCAGAAGTTACAGAGTTTGCCGATCGGCCATCGGGCGTGCACGCATCGCATCCAACATTGTCGCATCGCATCGAGATGCCATTTTTTTGCATCACACCGGATTGTCGCATCGCATGGAGGGGCCATCTTGGTGCCTCGCACCGTATCACAGTAAGAAACCGACGCATCACCCCCCCCCCCGTAAGGAACCGATGCATCACCTCCCCTGCGCTGCAGTAAGGAACCAACCCATCACCTGCCCCGAAGCAAGGAACTGACGCATCACCTTCCCTGCGACCCTTTTGTTTGTATTGTGTGACGCATCCAAGGTACTTTGAGAGTAAAGTGTTGCATTTACCATCTACATTGAACTGAACCTTTTTCTACCATTTTAAAGCCTATTTTTGATTACAGTATTGTGGATTTTTGTTGTTTGGTCTTGTGTTAAGTCTAGTAAAGATTACTTATTTTTCTAAACTGTGTGGCGTTCATTTGTAGTGTTTTCACTGTATTACTGTATGTGTTCACAAATGCTTTACACACTGCCTCTGAGATAAACCTGTCTGCTCGTGTCAAGCTACCAAGGAGGTGAGCAGGGGTTATTTAAGAAGTGTACCCCCTTACCCTGACTAGAAGCAAGAGTCTCTATTTGGTCAAAGGTACCTACCTCTGCCAACTAGAAGCTAGAAGGGCACTGACAGTGGTCAGTGATGAGACCCAGGCATTATGCCTCTCAGGGCTCTCAAACATCAGTGGTGTCAGAGAGCGGGGGTCAGTAGCCCCGGTTGCTTGGCACCCTTCGTAAATTTTTTCTCCTGTCAGGTCAGGTATGACATCCGGACTCTTATCAACCAGCTCTGGGCCTGTACCGGGCGGCTGGACAGAAGACTGGGGTGAGCTCTCCCACAACTGGTCCTCCTCCTTGCGGCTCTGTTCCCACCCACCTAGAGCGGTAACCCCTTCCAGAATTGTCATGGCACCTGTTGCAGGTGTCCTTCACAATTCACCCCCCAGTTCAGGGGTTATATTCTGCAACTGGGACCCCAGCCTAGGGTCTGTACCCTTAGACTGGGCAGAGGTCAGGGGGTGAGGCTGTCCTCTCCCCGTCCCCCCTACTGAAGCCCTGCACCCTCCCACCTGGAGTGGTGCCCCCAGAAGACAACCCAGCGTCAAACTACCCGGAGGCCTTGCAGCCCTTACATTGATTGCTAAAGGCGAGCTACCAGAAGAATTAACAAGTTTTTGTGTACAGGTGTGTTTTTAGCGCTTTCCTGAAAGCCATCCTATTTGGGTTCCCTCTCAGGGCAAGGGGAGGGAATTCCAGAGCCTTGCAGCCATATGGGAGTAAGAGCGACCACCCCACTGGGCTTTGTTGATTTTCGTTGTGGTCGCTAGATGCAATGATCCGGCACGAACGGCTCTGGAGGGGACATAGGGCACAACTAAGGGGAACAGGATGGAAGGGCCAGTTTGATGGAAAGATTTGTGCACAATGCACGTGGCCTTAAACTGTGCTCTTGCAGCAACTGGAAGCCAGTGAAGGTCTTTTAAGGCATATTTGACTGACTGCCAACGAGGGATGTTGTACAGTAGCCGAGCGGCACAGTTTTGTATGACCTGAAGCCTATGGGTCACTGCTGCCGGGGCTCCTAGATACAAAGCATTTCCATAATCCAGGCTGGAGAGGATCAGGGCCTGAACCATGACCCTCCTCGCCTGGGTCATGGTTCAGGCCCTTCAAATGTAAGCTTGGCTTGCCCTTTTTCTACTTTACCCATGGTATCAGCTGCCACCTTACCGCTACTGCACACAATGCTGCTGGTTGTGATGACTACTGTGGCCCTCTCTGATGCTGGCTTGCTTGTTTTCAATTTCCACAGGCCCCTCTATCCCATTTCGGGGCGCATGTCTAATATGTTGCAACTTCAGAGCCACCACTATGCACAGCCCAGATATCCCTGGGATACCCCAAGTGTTATGTGTCCCACAGTTAGCACAGTGAGCAGAGTTTTTTCAAGTGTCCCGCATGCCCGGAGGACAGCCTCCTGCCCTGCTCATACAATGTTGTATATGTCACACCAGCTCTTGGGCCTCGAGCCTCTTTTCCACTGTCAGGTCTCTGTCTGCTTTCACTTTGCCCTATGCCACCTTCCAAAAGATAAAATACCCCCATATTATCTCTCTTTCTAGCTCTGTTGTAATATGGCCAGTCACTCATGTCTCAGTAGGCTATAAACTCTCTACTAGCGTTGATGTGCCGATCACTGGCCATGTAGGCAGACCATGTACGCAGGCCAACGCTGCAGCCTCGATTTAGCCCCACCGGCCCCTTCAAGTGCAGGCTGCCTGCACCCATCAGGGGAATGGGGGCGGACCTCATACCACGCACACTTTCACAGGCACAGAGATTATGGGCTCCCCCACATACAGTTGCAGGGCCGTGTCCGCTCAAATTAGATACTTGCCAGCACGAGCCCTGTATCTTCCTCCTCGGACCTTGTGTGCAGCCTGGTCCCTTGGTCTCAATTTTGCCCTGACTGCCTCTTCTCTCGACAGGCTGCTTACCAGCTTCATGGGAATGAGGGCACAATCTTTCACATGCAATCGTTCTCAAGCGCAATGAGTTTTAGCATCGGCACTTACAGGCATTGGACCACAGTCCGCTCAAGTAGTACGCTCGCTAGTACTCGCCCTGCGCCTTCCTCCTTGGCGCCTGCACGTAGGCTGACGCCACGGCCTCAATTTATTCCTGTCGGCCTTTTCACTCAACAGGCTGTCTTCGCACTTTGGAGGATGGGGACAGGCTCAGTCACATGCACACTCTTGTACAAAGGTGACGGGCTGCGCGTCTTCACACACTGATAGTGGGCCGCAGTCTGCTCCAGTAGCATACCCGCAGGCAGAAGCCTTTCCCTTTCTTCTCTTTCGTTCACTCCAGTTGCAGGGACAGTCATCAGCCACACTGCATCTCCTCAGCGTTGCTTAACAGCAGATGTGGTGAGCAGCGGGAAGCTCCTCCACAGTCCACCATGGCCGCTATCAGTTCCCGTAGAGCAGGGTTCTTCAAACTGTGGGGCGCGACCCCCAGTGGGGCCGTGGAGCGATTCAAAGGGGGTCGCGCCTTCACAGTCATACTTCTTTCCAGGCCCAAGGGCTTCAGCCCCCCTCCTCCCTCATCATGTCTCTCAGCCCGGCTGCTGCTGCAGTGTAACTCGAGCTGTGGGCTGGGCTGGGCAGTGTCTGAAGTCATCTCCAACACGCCCAAGTTTACAGGTCTTTAAAGACCATTCGCATATTTACATGCCTTTGTAAACTGATTACAGAGGCTTAGTTGTTTTCCTGCTTTTAGTACCCCCTGGGGCCCCACTGTACCTGTTCCTTACATTTGTATTTTACAACTACTGCTGTAGTGTGAAAATGTATTTCATGAAAAGGAATATAAAATAGAGTTTGCCAAAAGAAAAATGCCGCCTGTTTTGTTTAAAGAGCCTGCAAATATCTCCTCTTGACACTAAATAGACTTTTAAATACAAAAGTATCCATGCATTAGTTATGTGACTTTTCCGTCTTTTTTCTCTCTGTCAGTCAGGGATCATGGAGGCAGCCCTAGAACACATTTAAAAGTGCTTTCCATTTATATTTGTTGTTCGAAGTATGCACAGATAAGTGCTTAAAATACAGCTTTAGGTGTCTGCTTATTTTTGTACCGACTGGGCAATCAACATATTCTCCTGGCAACCCTAACCATAGGACTGTAAGTTTTTTGCAGGATCAGCACATTATTTATTTCCTCTACCCTCACCTCCACCCTCGAGCCCCGATTAATGCCGCAGTAGTTTAACTGAGATCTTAAACCATATGCCACCGTCAAGAACATGCTGAATTACTTTAAGTGTATGGAAATGCACCCTGCATTCAGACAACTCGCTCCTCATTCTCGCCCTTCACTTTCACACTCACCGTGCACTCACACTGATGACCATGCACTCACACCATTCACCCGCTCACCCTGCACTCACAGTGATCACTCTGCAGTCACAATGCACTTGCGCTGTTCACCCCCTACCTCACCCTGCAGTCACACGAGTACACTACACATCCTGCACTCATGTGACACTTCACTCACCTGACCCCCTCACCACTCAATAAGCAACTCACTCAAACAAGCCCAGCAGTAATCATACATTTGTTCATCCCATTATGAACTTGCATCTGCACCCAAATTCATATGCCACCTCACTCACCCTGCAGTCACTCCTCTTACCCTACTCTCGCACTGTTGCATCGCTCACTGTGCACTCACATGGGCACTCTTGTCACCCACACAGTGTGCAGAGGGTTAATGTGCCTGCTACAAAGAACGTGTACCATGCAGATCACAGAACTGAGTGTGAGTAAACTATGAGTAGCGCTATAACAAAATGAAATGTTTGTCAGAAAGGTGCTATAGAGAGATGAGTTGCATTGTTAAAGTGAGAGGTTGAATGGGGAGAGTTCAGATGTTATAAAAAGGGGTGAAAGAAAATGTCCTGCAAAGTGAGAGAAGGATCCGGGGTTAGGAGAGGAGAGAGAGATGGAAGGAAGGGGGTGAAAGGAAAGCTGCATGGGTAAACTGCTTAACTCTGCAAAAAAACACCAGGTTTTTAAGGGACCCCTGCATCTCCCGGCCAGGTGAGCTTCTAATGTGGCAGCACATATTCCTGCGGAGTGGAAGGCCCTTCTCAAAGGTTGACTAGAAGTCTTTCTGATGTTAATTGCTGTATTGTGGTTATAAACAGGTACTGATGGGGTGAAATCTTTCCTCGCTGTTACTGTGTGTAAAGAATGTCAAAATAATGAAGCAATGCTATCCCAAAATACGCGGCATCACATAACATCACTTACATTTTCTTCCCACACAATTTAGTCAAGCCTGTCGCGTAATTTGGTCCTCACTTGCCTAATAATTCTAGTAGCCCTGCCTACAGGTTTAGAAATTTTTGTCAGGAGGGGGTCCTTACGCCTCAAAATGTTGACAGGGGGGGTCTCAGCATCCAAAAGTTTGAAGACCTCTGCCGTAGAGGCTGATGCATTTTAGAAGCCCAGCCGGCAGAGCTGTACTAAAATGGGGCCACCTTGCAAAGATCTCCTCTTTACACTAAATAGACTTTTAAATACAAAAGAATCTATGCATTAGTTATGTGACTTTTCTGTCCTTTTTCTCTCTGTCAGTCAGGGATCATTGAGGCAGCCCTAGAACACAATTAAAAGTGCTTTCCATTTATATTTGTTGTTCGAAGTATGCACAGATAAGTGCTTAAAATACAGCTTTAGGTGTCTGCTTATTTTTGTACCGACTGGGCAATCAACATATTCTGCTGGCAACCCTAACCATGGGACTGTAAGTTTGTTGCAGGATCAGCACATTATTTATTTCCTCCACTCTCGAGCCCCGATTAATGCCGCAGTAGTTTAACTTAGATCCTAAACCATATGCCGCCGTCAAGAACATGCTGAATTACTTTAAGTGTATGGAAATGCACCCTGCATTCAGACAACTCGCTCCTCATTCTTGCCCTTCACTTTCACACTCACCGTGCACTCACACTGATCACCATGCACTCACACCATTCACCCGCTCACCCTGCACTCACAGTGATCACTCTGCACTTACAATGCACTTGCGCTGTTCACCCTATACCTCACCCTGCAGTCACACGAGTACACTACGCATCCTGCACTCATGTGACACTTCACTCACCTGACTCACTCACTACTCAATAAGCAACTCACTCAAACAAGCCCAGCAGTAATCATACATTTGTTCATCCCATTATGAACTTGCATCTGCACCCAAATTCATATGCCACCTCACTCACCCTGCAGTCACTCCTCTTACCCTACTCTCGCCCTGTTGCATCGCTCACTGTGCACTCATATGGGCACTCTTGTCACCCACACAGTGTACAGAGGGTTAATGTGCCTGCTACAAAGAACGTGTACCATGCAGATCACAGAACTGAGTGTGAGTAAACTATGAGTAGCGCTATAACAAAATGAAATGTTTGTCAGAAAGGTGCTATAGAGAGATGAGTTGCATTGTTAAAGTGAGAAGTTGAATGGGGAGAGTTCAGATGTTGTAAAAAGGCGTGAAAGAAAATGTCCTGCAAAGTGAGAGAAGGATCCGGGGTTAGGAGAGGAGAGAGAGATGGAAGGGAGGGGGTATGAAGGACTGGGCTATTCTAAGGCCCAGCGGTGCCAGGGGACAACACCTGAAACCTTCGTGGGTTACCTGTTCCGGCGTACAATTTACAGAGACACGGGACACTTCCTTCGGCGTCAAAGATCGAGGTTTATTTACTGCAGGGAACACAGAAGTCACAAGAAGTACAACGCATGTAGGTTCTAGGAGACTGCGTCAAATTGCAACTGTGGATCGCTCCTTTTATGCATATTTCTGTCATAGCACAACATGGCAAACAAAAGGTTACAACTCAGTTCCCACAGTAAACTTCAAAATCGCTGCTTTCATCTATTCAGGGTCCCGGAACATAGTTACAGTAGCATCGCCAGTTCCCAACTGTAAAAGTACGTTATCCCACCATTAAGTACATTCCATTCCAGCTGTAAACGAGTTAAGGAAAGAGTCAAAAACAGGTGCAAGGGAAGATGAAGATAGACAACAGATTGAAAAGGGTGTAGGGGGGCGATATCTGAAACATGATTGCAGGATCAAAGAAGTCGTGCCTAATGAATGCACGGCTGAAACAATAGACCGGCACGGCAAGATGAGCCTTGAGCGGGGCCATCTACCTTTGCAGTATCATCCCCCTCGTCATAAAGACACCCTCAAAGGAACACGTGTCTTCCGCACCCACTAAACTCGTCATTTGCGGTTCATAGATACCAAACTCGTCCATATTCGAACAAGTCGAAAACACCACTTATAATTGTCACAGAACCTCAGACGCTCCTTTTGCCCTCATGTAGGCAAGCACTAGTCGATATCAGAATCGATCTCGATATTCATCAGATCATTCAGATGTTGCTGCAACATCATTCTATCCATCAATGCTTCCTTGGTAACAGATGGACGTCTTATACACGTCGTAGCACAGAGGCCACATAAGGCAGGACCACACTGCACACAAAGACAACACGTGAACAGAAATGCTACAACAACACCAATGATCATCAGAATCTTCCAACCCCACGTCAACATCAGGCCCCAAAACCATCCGAGTAGCGTCCAATCACCTACGTCCACGTGTATGGATTCAGAGATCTTATGCAACTTCGAGATGGCTTGATAGACAGTTGGAGCGTTATCAGGGATGAAAATGCAGCAACTCGAATGGATCACCTTACATACACCACCTCTATCTGCAAGGACAACGTCTAAAACCATACGGTTTTGTAACGTCATAAGCCTGTCCGCCTGAAGCTCTGCTGTCAGATTACCAAGGTCACTTGCAGTTATGTTAGCAGTCGATTCCACCACTCGAGTCAACTGTCTCAGGTTCCTACTATTGATCATAGGTCCCCAAAACGGCAAGAAACCCTTAAAGAAGTCTCCTGCTTCTTGACCGGCAGTGTCTTCTTCGCTAATAACTCCTCTCACAACTCTAGTCTTGTGATAGTCCGACCCAACTGTGAAGGTTGGTGGCAACAGATTCGCAATATAACAGGTGCCCGAGAAGTCACGAGGCAACCATGTATATGCGCGGTCGTAACTTACAAAGTATGTACCCTTGGCAGTCAAAAGAACAGGGGAAGAGGACGTTGGTAAAACATACTTTTCAGTGCAAGCACTCCTCCCGATCTGAGCTCGCGGGCTTCGGCCAAGACCTTTCAAGCAGAAATTACCGAGATGGGGTACGATCCAAATCGGAGACGAGCTTTTAAGCTGTCTATCACCCACTGACATGCTATACTCAGCCTCACTCAGATCTCTGTATGCTCGCACCTCTTCCTCTGGAATAAGCGATACGTCAAAAATATCTCTATCTAAGTCAGCAATCGCTCTTGCCAAAGGCTTGTGGTACGGGCCAGGACCATGATCTGCAGTGCGTGGCTCTCGATGGGGGTAGGAATCTAGTGCGCTACGAAACATAGTTTGGAATTCTCGAGCTGACCCTTGGGAACTATAAGGAAGGACCAAATACGGAATTCCCCTATCCATGGTATGTGGCATTAGACCACACACCCAACAGTTAGTAGTATTCATCACCAACTGATGTTGATGAAGGAGTTGGACAAAGGAGTTGTTCATGAATTCCGCACGTCTAACCTGTTCGTGTTGAGGTAGAGGGTGAAAGGAATGTGGAGAAACAGTGGGAGTAGATTTTGGTTCAGAAGAAGTAGTAGGTAAAGCAGAAGGCAATAACGACTGTAGTCCAAAATAAACTCCACCCACCAGTAGCATGGAAACAGTTAAGAACAGCAGGAACACCTGAAACAGAAAGCATTTAGTTCGTACAACCCTGTGTAGTGTTGATCTTTGAGCTAGAGTCTTCTCCACTTCCGACAACTTTGAGAATTCCATCCTCTAAAAAAACGTCCGCAACGTTCTTGACGTACTTCGTTCTGAGTAGCGATTATCAATTCCCAGGAGTTCCCAGGAATCGACAAAAGTACCGACCTAGTGTCAGGAACCTGCTAAACAGAAGGAAGTACCTGCACGGCCCTACGGTCAACTCGGATGTAAGGTTCTTTAATCAAGCATTCAAGTGTAGTACAAGAACTCCTAGCTGTGGAAAAACACGTGGAAAAGAACTCAAGAATTAATAGAGGATGCAATTGTTCATAATATTCAAAACGGCAGTAAGGGGGTAATATGTCTTCAAAAAGGGAGAAAAACAAAGAATTGCTTTATTAGTCTTTGTTGTGAGAACGAAGAAAATATCTGCTTCTTCCTGGACGAGTCTGCTCTTCGAATAATTGTTCAGGTTGCGAAACAGAGTCCTGTCGATCAGATGATAGTTCAAGTCTTGAGTTTTCCAATGATGAAGGTTCAACAAATGAATCTGACTGCAATGAAGTGTTTCCTACAGGTTGAGCATCGCTGAACGGCACAAATTTCGTTGGGGTTTCAGTTTCCGTTGCACCGATGCCAGTCCTCACCCAGGAATCTGCTGGTAAAGGTATAGGCACCTTTTTGGTGTGGGTGGCATGCACCCAATTTTTCCGGCCTTCCAAACGAACTGCAGTTGTTGTGGCAAGGAGGACCTGAAACGGGCCCACGAATCTCGGCTCCAGATTGCGCTTCCTGCCGAAATTACGGGTAACCACCCAGTCACCCGGTTGGAGCCGATGTCCAGGACCTTCTGTCTGTGCCGGCAGTGCCTCAAAGACCTGTTGATGAATTAACCTCAGTTTAGCAGTCAGATAATAAAGATAATCAATTAACATTGGGTATTCAAGACTATCGAAGGCCTTAGGCCTAGGGACTCCCCAAACATTCGCAGGACGGCCGAACACAATCTCATATGGGCTAAGCCCTACTCGAGAGTGTACAGTCGCCCTGGTCGACAAGAGAGCCAGAAGAAAGGCATCAGGCCATGACAAACCAGTCGTAGCTTGGATCTTAGCAAGTTTCAGTTTCAGAGTACCATTGTACCCTTCAACTAAACCTGCTGACTGGGGATGATTGGCGCTATGGAATTTTTGTCTAATTCCAAGGCCCTTACACACACTCTTCATCACACTCTCCACAAACTCACTTCCGTTATCTGACCATACAATCCGTGGCATTCCATACCGAGGAAAGTATTCCTTCAGTAGGACTTTCGCTGTGGACAGGGCAGTATTGTCTTTGAGAGGATAGGCTTCAATCCATCTGGAGAACGCGCAAACCACAACTAAAACGTACTTCAAGTTATTACATCTCTCCATATGGATGAAGTCCAGTTGGATAACCTCAAAGGGACATGTAGGAGGAGCAAAATGGCCAGGGGGAGTAGGGGTGCTCTTACCGGGATTGTACATCATGCATACCATACAATTATTAACCACTCTCTCAGCACACTTAGCGATACCATCATTCTTCCATACAGGGGACAGCAACTTGCAGATACCTTTCGCGCTAATATGTGACAAGCCGTGAGCCATAGTCACAACGGCTAGCACATATGCATCCGGCAACATCCATCTCTGATTTTCCGACAAATCAATCCAACATCCGTGCGCATCTAACTTTCCCGTACTTTCTTTCCACTTAGTCTTTTCAGTTTCAGTGGCCTCATTCTGAATCGCTTTCACGCTCTCAACAGTGTCCTCACACATACCAGTCTCTACCGGCCACCTCACTGAACTCGTAACATACATTCGGGTTGCAAGGTTTCTAGCTGTCTCTTTAGCAATCTCATCCGCAAACGCGTTACCACGACCAACATCATCAGTCACCTTTTGGTGCGCGCTGCATTTAATAATCGCCACCTGCTTAGGCAATGTAAGTGCGTCCAAAAGATTGTTCTCGAGCTGTCCGTGTTGGATCTTCGTGCCATGCGATGTCATAAACCCTCTTTCTCTCCACAGACGACCAAAGCTATGTGCAACGCCAAAAGCATATTGACTATCAGTAAACACATTCACTTGCTTTCCCTTCGACAAAACACACGCTCTCGTCAACGCAATCAACTCTGCCGCCTGCGCGGAATTCTGATTCAATCTCGCAGTTTCCACAACCGTACTCAATGTCACCACAGCATACGCAGTCGTCACATCACCATTCGGCAACTTAAAACACGAACCATCAACATACAAGGTACCATGGGCATCTGCCAATGGAGTGTTTTTTAGGTCAACACGACCCTTCGTTTCTTCCTCAGTTCGCAAATAGCAATCATGTGGTGGCACATCATCTGATTCCATATGAGTTGGCAACAACGTCGCCGGGTTTAAGACATTACAGCGCTTTATTTGTATATGACTTGCCAAAAGCGTCAACTCGTAACCGGACAACCTTGCGCTCGTCAAGTGTTGAGTTTTTGTACGATTTAAGAGAGTGTCAACTGCATGCAGAACCATTATCGTAAGCATATTATCCATGACCAATCCTGCAGATTGTCGAATGGACACCGCAGCCGCCGCTGTCGCTCTTAGACAACTCGGCAATGCTCTAGCTACTGGGTCCAAGGTCGAGGAAAAATATGCACATGGACGCTGCTTGCCACCAAATTGCTGCGTCAAGACACTCAACGCACAACCCTCTCTCTCGTGAATGTATAGTGTAAACGGCTTGCTGTAGTCAAGAGTACCTAACACAGGAGCCGAACACAACGCATCACGCAATTCAGAAAAACTTTTCTGACACTCTTCAGTCCATGGCAAAGGAGTCGGAACATCCTTGCACGTGAGGGCTACCAATGGCTTCGCTAGCAATGAAAAATTTGGAATCCATTTCCTGCAGTATGACGTGATACCTAGAAAAGCACGCACATCTCTTTGAGTTGTTGGCACAGTCATTCGAGCGATCGCTGAAATTCTCTCTGGGGTCAACCTTCTTCCCTCCTTTGACAATAAGTGACCTAGATAGGTTACTTCTTGACAACAATATTGCAGCTTAGAAGGTGACACCTTGTGATGTAAGTCACAGAGATGCTGTAACAGCGATACTGTAGCAGTTTTGCAGATCTCTTTTGTGTCAGCAGCCACCAGCAAGTCATCACGTACTGGATCAAGGCCGCACCAGCCGGTAACACAAATGCATCGAGTTGACTCTTCAGGGCTTGGCTGTATATCGATGGACTCTCACAATAGCCCTGAGGAGCGCGTTTAAACCTAAAGCTGCGACCTCCTAATGAGAAACCGAATAGATCTCTGCTTTCCTCAGCAATCGGAATGCTAAAGAAAGCATTCTTCAGATCGATCACTGAGAACCAAGAAGCGGAGGCTGGAATCAGAGTCAGTAAAGCCGTAATGTCAGGCACCACAGGAAATTGCGGAACCACAATTTTGTTCAACTCCCCATAAATCAATGACAAAACGATACACAGGAGGCTTGGATGTATCAGTACGTTTCAGAATAGGTAACACAGGGCACGTTTCCTCGAGTCTCCTCAATAACATCTTTCTTGATCAAATCATAGATGATCGCTAACAACGCTCGTTCACCATCAAGAGAGATACGATACTGGGGAATACATGGCAATCGCACATTGGATTTCAATTGAACAACATAAGGTGATATGTCCAGCAGGCCCACATCATTGGGACCTGTAGCTCACAAAGACTTAGGAAGGGAACTCAATTCCGGTGGGAGCTTATCAGTTGACAAATACATAGGAGAGATCACTCTCTGACCCAAAGTAAGCTCCACTCCCGCAGGAGAACAGTACAGGGTCGCATATAACCGTTTCAGCAAATCCAGGCCCAAAAGATTCTCACCACAACCAGTAGTCAAAATCAAAGGAGCTTTCAGCTCACAAGGCCCAATTGTGAGGGGCAACGGGCAAGAAATCGGATTGCTAACGGGGGCGCCAGAGAATCCAACGGAAACATTCGTTAAGCCAGACAAAGGTGCGCCAGGGAGTTTCGAATGCATGATGGAACTTTTCGCTGCACCAGTGTCCAACAGAAAAGGCTCAACTACGCCCGATGTGGCAACTGCGACGTAAGGCCCTCTCTGATCAACCGGAACTGATACTACTCCCTCTCTTTGTCTGTGGCTGTCCTAGTAATTACCGTCATCTATATCATGCTCGACCTAACAGTCATCCACATGATACTGTGCAGATCTACCTGACGAGGAACCACACTGATCAAAACAATTGTTGGAGTCTGATGAATTATTAGAACGCTCATTTTGGTTTTGAGTAACACCACGACCTCTACCACGTGAAGCCTGTTGAGGACCACTACGACCTCCTCGAGCCGAACCACCACTATTTTGGTCGCGCAAAACCGGACAATCAAACTTTAAATGACCCTCACCTCTACAGTATGCACATTGATTATATCCGAGCATAGATCTCGGCGTGGAAGAGTCATTACGCGACTGTGACCTAGAGAATTGTGATTGTGATCTATTCTGCTGCCGAGAGTCATTTTGATTCGAGCGTGGAGGATACGCTTGTTGTAACAGAACTTTTGTTTTGAGATCCTTTGTTTTCTTATCCGCACAATCATTTTCCTCCTTCTCCCTATTTTCATAATATTGAGCCGTGGCTAATATCTGAGCAGAGGTAGAAACAGCCCACAAACTCTCAGAATTTTTTAATTTGTTGCTAAGGTCAGGCAACAAATTTGATACAAATTTATCAACAAACAATCGCTGACCTCCCTCAGTGCTCATATCCTGACCACTATGATCGATGAATGCCCCCTCAAATCTCGTAAAGAAATCGGAGACACTCTCATCCTTCTTTTGCTTGCACGCAGACAGTTTATCCCAATTAACTTTCATTGCTGGCATAAGTGTCTTCATAAGTGTAATGATTCTTTGAGGGAGAGCCGTAATTAACTGCTCAGGCTTAGCCCCACCAACCTGCAATGCGTCAGCCGCTACAAGTGCAGCCCAATCACCGCCTAACTCAGCTGCGTGATTCTCTTGACGTATTTTCGCCCAAACCGGTTGCGGAACCACGTTAGCAAACAACATGTCAATGTCGGCAAGGTTCATAATAGTAGCATCCACAAGTTGGGATAACTCCTTATAGTATCCTGCCGGATTTTTGCGGGGGTCAGGCAAAGATTGTTTCACCTGTAAAACTTCTGATCGCTTCCATGGGAGGTGTAACCAAACTCTCTGGAAGTGTGGCAAAATAGCAGGATTAACAGTAGCATCACCTGGCATCCACAATGGGGGAACTTCTAGCATGGGATATTGACCAGGTGTTGCCATCCACTCCTCAGTTTCGTCCTTAAACAGTGCTCGAGGTAGTACAGTAGGCCGAAAAGATAGAAGATGTTCTACAGCACGTCGAACATTACTACCCACAATCATACCACTCGAAAACTGATGTTGAAGTTCAGTCACTTCGGGCGGCACATTGTCTACCTCATCATTATCCATCACTTCTCGTAAACATTTACACATTTCCTCAAACACAAATCTCTGTGTGGGCTCATTGAATTGAGAGAAGGTCTCAAAAATTATGCGCGGGGTGTTTTTAACGGGATACCTAATCCAATTACGCGCCATTTTTATTAACGTATCACTTTCCCTACCACCAGGGATTTGACTCCGACGTTGAGGGACATCAGAAACTTCGGACCCAAGGATCGGTCCAAATGGAGAGTAAAGATTAGCAACAGCATTAGGTATGCGACTACGAACAGACGGAGAAGAGGAGAGAAGTGCAGGAGCAACAACATGGGGACTAAACACAGGAGCAGTAGGAGTAGCCAAAAGAGCAGAAGTGGCGGGAACAGCAGACTGAGTAGGTATAGGCAGTGGAGCAGTAGGAACAGGAGCAGGTAAGGCAATAGGAATAACTTGAGGAACAAGGGGATTTGGAAGGACAGGACCAGCGACAGGCTGACCAGCAGCTGCCGGAACGACGGGTTGAGGAACAGGAGGGACCACAGGGGCTGTAGTATCCTGTGCGTATGGAGGTGGTGACTTCAGTAGGTAGGACAACAAAGGGTCCTCTACCGCTTCCTCTCCCTTCTTATCAGTACTCGACAGTAAAGCAGGATAACACTTATCCACCGCCATACGTTGTAGTCTATCAAAAACTTCCTTTTCCTTCTCTTCTTTGTCTCACTGAAACTGCTCTGCATTTCTCATCGTCGTAACGATACCTTCCCTCTTATTTTTCTTAAGCTGTTTGATTTCTTTCTGCTTGGCCTCTTTACGCCATAACCAAAAGGAATCAAACATGGCCGGCCTAGACTTCTTTTTGAACAATTTTGCTTCTAGATTATCCAAAATTGCTGTTTCGGAACTACCATGAGGTGGCCAACTAAGGACACCGTCATTTTTAGTGTAGCGAATCCAATAATCATTATATGCAATAGGACCCACTCCATGGTGACTATATAACTCATAGACCGGAGTTCCAACGGGAGGTATCGGACATGAGTCCTCCAATCGGGAATCCGCACCGCAACTTTTAAAGCAACTAAACAAAGTACTACGGCCAGGCATCGTGCACACTAACCGAGTTTCACAAACGTCAAGGGTTATCGAATTACGATATTGTCGCAAAAATGCGAAACACTCGGTTTTTGGCAATTGCAATCGTCAAATAAAACCCAACAACTAAGAACCAAATACTAAGAACCACAAATGCAATGGAACCATGCAAACAACCAAGCACCAACAACAACCAAGGACTCTGGGAGTGACCCACAAATACTTAACTGAAAGAACAATGGCGTCACCAGGAAGGCCCGTCTATCGTCTCGCTGTACAGAGGACTACGCCAGGCGCCAAAACAGGTCGACAGTCAGGGCATCAGTCCGTCGCAGCCGTCAGGAGGCGGGGATCTTCGCGGGAAAAGTTTTCGGACCACTTATTTCGACAACAGGATCGATGAAGCGGGGTGCACCTTTCCTCAGAGATTTCACACGAAGTTCCTCACGATCGTCGGGCTTTGGACCGGTACCGCTGATGTCGCCCCACGTTGGGCGCCAACTGAAGGACTGGGCTATTCTAAGGCCCAGCGGTGCCAGGGGACAACACCTGAAACCTTCATGGGTTACCTGTTCCGGCGTACAATTTACAGAGACATGGGACACTTCCTTCGGCGTCAAAGATACAGGTTTATTTACTGCAGGGAACACAGAAGTCACAAGAAGTACAAAGCATGTAGGTTCTAGGAGACTGCTTCAAATTGCAACTGTGGATCGCTCCTTTTATACATATTTCTGTTGTAGCACAACATGGCGAACAAAAGGTTACAACTCAGTTCCCACAGTAAACTTCGTAAGGGTTGCTTTCATGTATTCAGGGTCCCGGAACATAATTACAGTAGCATCGCCAGTTCCCAACTGTAAAAGTACGTTATCCCACCATTAAGTACATTCCATTCCAGTTGTAAACGAGTTAAGGAAAGAGTCAAAAACAGGTGCAAGGGAAGATGAAGATAGACAACAGATTGAAAAGGGTGTAGGGGGGTGATATCGGAAACACGATTGCAGGATCAAAGAAGTCGTGCCTAATGAATGCACGGCTGAAACAATAGACCGGCACGGCAAGATGAGCCTTGAGCGGGGCCATCTGCCTTTGCAGTATCATCCCCCTCGTCATAAAGACACCCTCAAAGGAACACGTGTCTTCCGCAAGAGTTTGGAAATCCCAGGGTCACGAAGCGGCCGTTCGCTGGCTACTTGAGGGCAAGAGACAAAATGGATGCCGTATCTAAAATGGAACCCGTGGGTTCAGATAAAGAAACCCACGAATAAGACGAACGGTTCAGACCAGCGTAGCGAAAACGCGTACACCCACTAAACTCGTCATTTGTGGTTCATAGATACCAAACTCGTCCATATTCGAACAAGTCGAAAACACCACTTATAATTGTCACAGAACCTCAGGTGAAAGGAAAGCTGCATGGGTGAACTGCTTAACTCTGCAAAACAACACCAGGTTTTTAAGGGACCCCTGCATCTCCCGGCTAGGTGAGCTTCTAATGTGCCAGCACGTATTCCTGCGGAGTGGAAGGCCCTTCTCAAAGGTTGACTAGAAGTCTTTCTGATGTTAATTGCTGTATTGTGGTTATAAACAGGTACTGATGGGGTGAAATCTTTCCTCGGTGTTACTGTGTGTAAAGAATGTCAAAATAATGAAGCAATGCTATCCCAAAATACGCGGCATCACATAACATCACTTACATTTTCTTCCCACACAATTTAGTCATGCCTGTCGCGTAATTTGGTCCTCACTTGCCTCATAATTCTAGGAGCCCAGCCTACAGGTTTAGAAATTGTTGTCAGGAGGGGGTCCTTATGCCTCAAAATGTTGACAGGGCGGTCTCAGCATCCAAAAGTTTGAAGACCTCTGCCGTAGAGGCTGATGCATTTTAGAAGCCCAGCCGGCAGAGCTGTACTAAAATGGGGCCACCTTGCCGTGGGCTCTCAAGCAGCCCCACTTTTTGTGTTGTGTTTATGTATGAGTAATGGCGCTAGTGTTAAAGCTTCTATGTTAGTAACATGATACATTTTTTAAATTCATATACCTACATTGCATGTTCCTTCCCAGTCAGTTGGTATCGGAAAATAAGCATTTTGTTCACAAATGGAATATACCCAAGTTATCACATTTTTATCTTCCTGTAAAATTTGGCAAGTTCCAGCTAATAATTCGAAAGTGTGTTCACAACTACTAATCACTATGTGTCTTATTTGTCTTTGTGTCTGTCTTTTATAAAAACAAACTTTCCCCTACTGTCCAATCTTAGGGCCTCATTAGGATCGCGGACGGACTTGCGTCCGTCCACGACCCCAGAGGATGAGGGAACGTCCGCGTGGGCTGCGGCGTTCCCTCATGTGCGATTAGGATGTGACCGCCACCCTGGCGGTCACATCCTGGATATTTAACATTGCGGCGGGTGCTGCTTGAAGCAGCACCTGCCGCAATGTTAAAAGTGCATGTTTAACATTTACATGCACAAAGCGGCAGGCACCGCGCGGTGCCTGCCGCTTTGTGCAAGTAAATGCCGGGGGGTACCATAGGTACCCCCCATGTGCACCCCTCACCCGCCAACACCCTGGGGGCTCGCAACGGGCCCCCAAAATCAAAAGTACACATGCTTTTCCACGGCGGAAAAACCGCCGCGGAAAAGCATGTTTACAAATGCTTCCTAAGAGCTTTTCCGCCGCGGTTGTAATCTGACCTCGGCGGAAAAGCAGCGGACAGTAACCAAGACCCACCAGCCATCGTAATGCGGCGGTGGGTCTTTGGTGAGTCCGCAGAGGATTTTCTGCCTCCTCCGGGCCGGAGGTGGCTTCCCCCGGCCCGGAGGAGGCGGAAAATCCTTCATCATAATGAGGCCCTTAGTCTTGGCTGTATTAACTTCTCCATACATTTATTCTCCTCCTACTTCCATGCCTTTTCCCACACATCTCCCTTTGTTCTGCAGTCTTTATTATGTTCATGTACTTTTTCTCTAAGGCCAAAATTTAAGCTTTTTTTCGGCATACATTAAGCAGGTCAAATGAATTTGATCAACTTCTTCACTCTTTACAGTTAAGTGTGGGAAGAAATAATACCAAACTGTATCCATTATTTTCATCTGTGGGTGTAAATTCATGCTTTCTCTTAACAGCACTTGTGACCACACTAAATTATAGTTTGAATAAAAATATTCAAAATGTCCTCGTCTTTATACTAGTGAAGGCAAAACACTACAGGAGATTGCATAATACATAGGAAGGTGATAGTAGATGACTACTTCTGAAACTGCAGATCGAAAATGTGCATAAACATAGCAATCCATATAATTTAAAGCATTTGCATGTTCTTGCACTTATCTAGGGTAAACATTAGTGATTAATCTTTTTTTATTGAAATTTTCAAAAGTTTTAGTAAATGTGTTATCGCTAAGATTTGAGCATATCATTTTTTAAGGTTAATTCTAGGAGTTTCTGGATGGGGTGTTAGATAAAATCCTACTAATACTATTGAATTCCATGTAACTGTTATGAAAATCACACACATAATGCATTCACAATGCCTTCTAATGCAACACACCTTTCAGAGTCAGTAGCTAGGTTTTGATTACATTGTTTTTTTTCTTATTTCTTCTTGGAAATTCGCTAATAGACAATTATTAACTTTATTCCATGTTCTTCTAAAAGGTAATTCCTATTTCTTCTGTAACTTTCTTCTCGGGCCTAGGTTAGTCTTCTGTAAAACAAATAAGTGAAATGACAAACACTAATAGTCAAGGCTCATAACTGTTTTTCTTTCACCTGATCTCACCTTGATTTTCAATGTTAACTGTAAACCGCAATAAATTATTTTGTTTTCTGGGAGTTTCTAACACTTCAGGGCTCAACTTGCACAGATCTTCCAAAGTCGTATTCAGTGCTGTATTCATGCAGTAGGACCATTCGGGTGTAGGATATCTTCTATTTGGTACCTGCATCCTTTTGGATCTTCTCAGGACTTGATGATTTAGATCGAGTGAGTTTTCTTCTTCTGTCTCAGTTACTTCAGGCACTACTTCTGGAATTTGTGCTTTTGACAGACCTCTCTCGACCCTTTCTTTGTTAGAACCTTTTTGGTCACTCAGTCTGTCAGCATCGTCTTTTTGTTCTGAAACTTGTTCCCTCAATTGGATTTTGTTCTTCTCCGTGTTCTGTTAACTCTGTCTTTCCTTCTTTCTCACTGAAAACTTCGATCCCACTTTGCGGTATTTCAGGAACTTGTCTTTTGTCTTCACCCCTTACTTCTCCTTGTGATTCTGCTGGTATTTCTCCTTGCAATCCTGCAGGTGCTACAGGTCGGACTGGTCTCTCAACTAGTTGTGCAACCACTAGGTATCTTCTTTCAGGATCATAGACCAATGACGCTTCTAATGGATTGCTCACCAATCTTGCGTGTGTGGAATTAATCCAAATCGGAGCTCCCCCTCATTTAACGACAGCATTTGTATTGAGCAAAGTTAGGTAGGGGCCTTTCTATCTGGGTTCAAGACAGGTCTTCTGAATTTGCTTCTTAATAATGACCCAATCTCTGAGGTTGAGATTGTGGCACTGTTTGTGATAAGGGTCTGGTATAGCAGCTGACACCTGATGAGAGACAGAACAAACCACATCAGTGAGGGCCTTACAGTAGTCTATAATCATATCATCAGTGATATTCTGTAAAGTGTTGGTTGGAACAGCAGGTAACCTCATAGCTCTTCCCTTGAGGATTTCATGAGGGGATAGTCCTGTCTTCTCATCTCGAATACATCAGACACTCATCAATAAAAATGGTAATGCATCTGCCCATTTCAGTGATGTTGAAGCACATACATTCCCCACGCTGGACTTTATTTTTCCTTTCATCCTTTCCACTATGCCTGATGCTTCTAGTCTGTAACTACAGTATAACCTTTGTTCAATGTGTAATGCAGCACATAGCATGTTCATCACTTTTGTATTGAAGTATGTCCCTCTATCTGACTCAAGAAGAATGGGTATGATTTCTTGCAATAAAGGTTTTTCTACAGTGAGACTGCCATTTCTCCTTGTTGGGTAAGCTTCCATCCATCTGGACATTACACAGATAATCATGAGGATATATCTCAGCTCATTTTGAACAGGTATCTCAATAAAGTCCATATGAAGACTGTTGCATGGACCATCTGATCTTCCTATCTGTGTGTTCCTGACTGGTGTCTTTTTCCCTACATTCAGATGTTGACATGTGACACATCTCCTACAGTTTTCATCAGCAATCATTCAAAATCTAGGATTAAACCAACTGTGTCTGAAAAACCTCACCATTGCATCATTCCCTAAATGTGTATCCATGGTAATGCATAGCCATTGGAAACAACAAGCTCTCTGGTAAAACTGGTCTCCCATCTTCGGTCATCCAAATGTTATTTGCATTTTTGTGTACAACCTACTCTGACCCACCCATTCTTTTCAGCTTCTGTCATACTTTCATCTACTCTCTTTAATTCTTCCCAAGTATCAGTTATTTCCATCATCATTGTGAACCAACTTTCGTCATTGGATTTGCAAGTGAATCCATCATTTAATGAAAAATTTCCATCAATTGTGCATTCTAACAGGGTGCACTAGCTTGCTACAGAGACAGCATATCTGTTGCCTATGGCAATGTATTCACTGCATGTTTAGTGCCTCGGGCACCACACTAAAGCAATTTCTTTGGGCAGCTGCAATACTTCTAGCAGATCTTTCACATTTTGTCCAATGCTGATCAGAGATCCTGTGGAAGTTAAAAACCTCTTGCTGCATCCATAATTGCCCAAAATCATGGACTACACCAACACCATACTGGCTGTCTGTAAACATGGTGACTTTCAATTGAGCAGTTAAACTGTAGGCTTGGGTAAGGGCAATTGATTCAGCAACTTGTGTGAAGAAAAAAGATTGGAGCCAGAAAGCTTTAACCGCATCATTTATTGTAAATAAGGCATATGCTGCTCTCAGTATACCTTCATTACTTTGCAGTCTTGAACCATAAACAAATAAGACAATCAGCCTGGGGTCGTGCAGGTACACAGTAAATACACAACTGCAAATGCGATTTCGCTAATAAAAATTGGCAGGATCAGGTATTAGCAGCCAATTGTAAAGATTCCCACTCGTTCAGGCACATCTTTGCAAAGGGAAACATGAAGGTTGTACACACAATACAAGAATTGAACAAACCACTTTTAATACTTGTCCTTCTATGACCTTCTATGCCACAACTGACACAGTGCTAGTTTTAAGTAAGTGGGAGCTGAAAATCCGTTCCGCTCTCGGAATTTTGGCAATTTCGCGGTCCGCGAATCCCGCAAGTTTGCAAAAAAAATCCGCAATTCGAAACTGGTGGATTTTTTTGCTTGGTCGTGCTCCAAAAATACAATATCGCACGCAGCGTTGACTTACTGTGATTCTGACTTTGCCTAGTTGTTTTTCCTCCCCGTTTTGCGTGCGCTGCGCCATTTTGGATCTGGCTGCGTGATCGCAGTACGTCATAGCAGCCTGCCATCTTGCACTGCGAGAGTTTGAGAACGCAAATACGTCATAAGGGCCCGCGAACACGCATCGCGGGAGTAAACAATTGCGAACACGTAGATGCGACTCGCAGCTGACTTCCGGCGGGAGATTTGAACAGCTTGCTTTCCCAAACTCGCAAAAATGCAATTCTGCACAAGAAATCTACCACAGGCAGCATAAACCTTCTGAAAATTATGATTTGGATCAGAATAACTCATCAGAGTGACATTTGGCTGCACATTTTGGCAAGGACTCAATTTTTGGGGGGTGGGAGGAAGGAAGTGCCCCAGAGTCTCCCCCAGAGTCTCCAACTTCCTGTTCCTGTCCAGCAGGCTCCTCCCAGTGCTTTGTCCATGTCCTGGTCACTTTTCATTAGGATCTGGAGCTGGAAGGATTACATTTTTTTGTGGCTGCTGATGGATATTTGTATTTGAGGGCTTTCTGTTTGGATCACTTTTGGGTTACTTTTGGATTTGAGATTTTACAAGTAAGTTGGTGTTGTTTGTTTGGGGCATTGCAGTTGCTGCAACTACAATTTTTAAACTTTTTCACAACTTTTTATAAAATACATTTTGAGTAGGCACAGTATCCAGTAGGCCCAGGGTTAATCATGGGTGCATGATACAATTGTTTCTGTGAGTTTTGTTGAACTTAAATATAATTTATTTTGGGGTGCTTGTAAAGCCGCACTAGCCAGTAGCCCCAGGGGTACTCAGTGGTGCATGGACCAAGTCTTTCTCTGGGGTCTCTTGAATTTAAACATCATTCAGGGCATGGATGGCATCGGATTGTGTTGTTTTTTGTGTGTTTTTCGATTTTTTGGGGTGGTGTTGGGGCCTGGCCATGTGGGTGGGGGCCATTTTAAGGCCTGGTCCAGGCAGGGCCTGGCCATGTGGGTTGGGGTCAAGGGGCCATTTTGAAGCCAGGCAGTGTGCTTTGTGCCATAGGCCTGCACCCAGTCTGCCCTGCTTTCATCCATCATGCCCAGGGGCACTCAGTGGTGCATGGAACAAGGCTTTCTGTGGGAGGTCTCTTGAATATTTTAAACATCATTTAGGGCATGGATGGCATTGGTTGTGGTGTTTTGTGTGTGTTTTTCCGATTTTTTGGGGTGGTGTTGGGGCTTGGCCATATGGGTGGGGGCCATTTTGAGGCCTGGTCCAGGCAGGGCCTGGCCATGTGGGTGGGGGTCAAGGGGTCATTTTGAAGCCAGGCAGTGTGTTTTATGCCATAGACCTGCACCCAGTCTTCCCTGCTTTCATCTATTATGCCCAGGGGTACTCAGTGGTGAATGGACCAAGTCTTTCTTTGGGGTCTCTTGAATTTAACATCATTTAGGGCATGGATGGCATCGGATTGTGTTGTTTTTTGTGTGTTTTTCGATTTTTTGGGGTGGTGTTGGGGCTTGGCCATGTGGGTGGGGGCCATTTTGAGGCCTAGTCCAGGCAGGGCCATGTGGGTGGGGGTCAAGGGGCCATTTTGAAGCCAGGCAGTGTGCTTTGTGCCATAGGCCTGCACCCAGTCTGCCCTGCTTTCATCCATTATGCTCAGGGATACTCAGTGGTGTATGAAACAACTCTCCCTGTGTGGGCTCTCTTCTATCAATGTAAACATCCATTTATGATTAGAAATAATTGCAATTTTTATTTTTGGTCTTTCCATTTTTGGGTGTGTAGTAATAATAATAAATGCCTAGTTGCAAATAATAATTGAAGCACAACATATGCAACATTCATTTAACTGATGTTCCTCTGGCTTCCTTTTCTTTTAGGTGCACAAGAGAACCACATCAGTCATCGTTCATCATTCATCAGTGCCAGGAAGAAGTCTTGCTGCGGTGTGTGCAGCACAACGTCACGTGTGGCCACAGACAACTCTGCAACTCGTGCAACTGTGGCCTGCTGTTCTGACATCTTAAGAAGATGGGCCCAAAGAAAGGTGGCCGTAGCTCCTCTACCAAGAAAGTTGCCAGTGCCACTGCCAGTAAGAAGGAGCAGAAGAAGCAAGTGGCGCCACTTACCAAGGAGACTGGTGTGCCCACAGACACTTTTTTTTGGGAAAAAAAACTACGCCTGCAGCAGCGGTGTCCACCGGGGACCATGCTGGGAGCAGCTCCTCAGCTTCATTGGTATCAGTGCCATCATGCCAAGTTAGGCCCAAGGTCATGAGAGCCGCAGAGGCAGCCACTTTAATTGCTCAATCACCATCGACCAGTGATGTTGACGTTGACTCATCACAAGAAAGTAGCATCCAATCAACGCAGGGTGTAACTCATCTGACGAGTGTTCAACCACAGCCACAACGACAACCACAGGTGCAACAAGGAGAGGCGCAAGGAGAGGCGCAAGGAGTGGCACAAGGAGTGGCGCAAGTAGAGGCGCAAGTAGAGACGCAAGTAGAGGTGCAAAATGTGGCGCAAGTAGAGGTGCAAGTAGAGGTGCATGGAGAGGTGCATGGAGAGGCGCATGGAGAGGCACAACTGCCCACAATGCTTGCTCCTCCAGAAGTAGGGGCACATCAGGAAATCGAGATTCAAGCAGAGGTATCATTCGAGCAAGTCACTCCTCCTGATGATCCATTGTCTTCCAGATCCCCAGCAAGAAAAAGGTCAAGGAGGGCTAGTCCAAGTTCTTCTTCAAGGCCCTTTCCTTCTGATGATCTTGATCTTAATTGGAACCGACATGAGCCGACAAAGGTAGCTAAGCCTAAAAAGAAGGTTCCCGCAAGGTTTTCACTTATGGGTGATCACGACAAACAAGAAGTAGAAGTGGTGGATTCTGGTGCTGATGAACAGTCTGACAATGAAGACCCAGTCAACACAGTCGTCACTCCACCCCCAGCGGGCATGCAGCAGACAGACATTTATACCCTATCCTGAATTGCTGCTGAGCGGGATGTAGGCGGTGTGGCACTGGTACCACCACCAACACAGGTAACTACTACACCAAAGCGACTTACAGCTGCCATATTTTCTCTTCAGAAGGGCCGGCAGGGACCTCCATCCAGCTCGACCTCCGTTACTTCAAGTAGTGGTGCTGTAACTGTAAGTGCACAACAGAGTCAAATTCGGCCACGCCCATCCTCCACTTCATCTGGCTTTGAAAGTAGTACCTCCACACCACCACCAGAAATCTCCAGTCCCCAGTTTGGGACTTCTTTAGTATTAGCAAAAAGGCAGAAAACCTAGTCATTTGTTTGATTTGTAAACAAGAAAGTTAGTCGGGGTAAGCTTGGTACCAACTATGGTACCGGAGGCCAGAGAGGTCATCTCAAAAAACACCACATTATCCAGTGGGAGGCGCAGCTAAGTAACATCCGGAAAGCCAAAAGTACAAATCCAAATGTAGACATTGATATTGCATCTGATGACGAAGAGGAGCTGATCATACAGGGGGGAGGTGGACAATCGATAGACATTTTTTCTGGTACACACAGAATCCCTGGCAGCAGCACTGCTGCAGTGGTAGTGCCCACAACCTCCTCTACCCCAGCAACATCAAGGAGGCACAGTAGTCTGGTAGAGACACCAATGTGAAAAAGTACATCAATGAGCCTAACTGGGTTGAAGAGGTCTGCATCCTCATCACATACGAAAATGGTCCAGACCACCATTAAAAGCATGTTTTGGTCGGAGGCGCCATTGGAAAGCAACCACCCACCGGCACATCCTTTATAATGCAATGCTGGCTAAAATGTTAGCGCTGAACCTTCTCCCTTTTTCTTTCGTGGAAGGGGTGGGTTTTCCACAATTTGTGGCAACAGTCTTCCCTAAATGGAAGGTTCCTAGCTGGTCCTATTTTGCCAGAGTTGCGGTTCCAGCACTACATCAAGATGTGCTGGAGGTGATTGGGGATGCTTTGCAGAAGAGTGCTGTTCACACTATCCACCTGACAACAGACATGTGGGCCAGTTGCCAAGCCCTTGATTACATGTGCATCAATGCACACTGAGTCTCTTTTGCAGGGGTTAGAGAAAAGATGTCTGCAGGTGTTGACACTGCCACAATTTTTCAAGCTAGTCGGAAACATGCAACAGTAGCCATGTTTGCCATGGAGAAATCTCATACTGCAATAAACATTTTGGAGGAGTTTAACAGTAAGGTCTTTGACTGGCTGCATCCAAGAAAGCGCATCATTGGTTATGTTTCCACGGATAATGGCAGTAATATAGTTAGGGCCATGAATTATGATGGCTATTTCAGAGCGCTGTGTTTGGCGCACAATATTAACATGGTTGTTCAAGATTTCTTGAAAAAAGAAAACACAGTCAGCAAGTTACTGACCACCTGCCGAAGAATCTGCACACATTTCAGCCATTCTTTTAAGGTCCGGGAGCAGCTGAGGAAACTTCAACATGACCATAGAGTGCCAGTCAGAGGACTCATCCAGGAGGTGGTAACACATTGGAACTCAACCTTCTGCATGCTTGAGCGCCTGTCTGAGCAGTGCTTGGTAATCAATGAGTATGTCTTTTTACTGGGTTCTTCTATGAAAGATATGAGGCTAGAGTTGGAGGAATGGCACCTAGTTAAAAACCTGACAGACATGCTTCGTCCTTTTGAGGGCTTCACGCGTGAAGTCGGCAGGGAGGACTGTATTTTGGGCAAAGCTATCCGATTGTTGCGCATGCTAGAGCACCAACTGAAGGCGGTGTCTTCAACGTTCAAATATGATACTGACAAGCAAGATGCATATCCGTTGGCAGAGAGCTTATTAACCCGCCTAGTTGACAATGAAAGGCTTAAAAAAATACATACAGAACAACATTATATTTGTGCCACTATCCTGGATTCACGGTACAAAAAGGCACTGGCCAGCAAAGCATTCATTCATTTTACTGAAGCAGATGTTACAAAGTACAAACATTGTATATCTCTGTCAGCCACTCGGTTAAAAAAAGAGCGGCAGGAAATTGAAGGAACCGGCAGAAGTACTACTGAATCAGCAGGCCATCCGGCATCAAGGTCCACGTCTTTGGCCGAAGGCAGTCACTTTCCCTCACAGCCGTTACCTACACCAGCAACCGTATCATCATCCTCACCTGCACCGGGCCTAGCCATAATATTGTCGGAAGCGGATTGAATAACTCTTCAAAGGTTTGCTCGTTCCGGTGCTGATGCAAAGGCCACAGATGGTACGCAAAGTGGAGCAGCCCCAGGTGACCTTGAGTGGATGGTGCAGCCTTTATGGATGGCCCAACAGAGGTCTACATTGATCACAACCCATTTGCTGTATTGTTTTGGGAAAAGGGGTCAATGGCTACTGATCACCAAGCTGGCTCTAAATTATTTGTCTTGCCCACTTGCAAGCGTGGTATCAGAATGTGTTTTTAGTGCTGCTGGTGCCATTGTACCTACAAAAAGGACCCGCCTCTCTCCCAAAAATGTGGAGAGGTTAACAATGATCAAGATGAATCAGCACTTCATACCACCAGATTACAAAATACATGAATTCACGCAGGAAGAAGAGGACACCGACTTAGGTGACGGAAGTTCTTATCTGTTAGCTGATCTACTCCTGTCTCAATTCACAGAGTTTGAGGACGAGCTCTACTTCCCTGACACCTAGGCCTGAAAGTGACTTCCTTTTTTCTCCGCCCTGACTCCTTATTCACTTTTACTCCTGTGTGTCTTTCTTTGTTTTGCAACTTTTACCACAACAAAACTCTAATCACAACAAATCCATCAGCAGCACTGTCTTCGTCTTATTTCCTTATTTAAGGTGCCGCTGTCTGCAATCCTGAAGTTCACAACTCAGTCATGCTCCGTCATGCTCCTCTATCCTCCTCCTCCATACTCCCCCTATCCATTTCCCTCAAGGCAGATGGCTGGATTACGCAGAATGAAGAAACTGTCGCTTCGTAGATGAGTCGTCTCAAAAGAAGTCGGACTGGAATTACTGACTATATGCTGATTGCTGACAGTTACTTCTGAAATTGACACGAGAGGCTGCCCTGTGGGCCTTCACTTCAGAACAAGATGTGGACAAAAAGTGGAACAGGTAATGAATAATGAGATGGCATGCAGTGGACAGCACTGGCTGTCTGGCTCTGATGAAAGCAATTGCTGTTTGTTTGTTGTGCATGAAATGAATCATCATATGTCTTCTGTTATTATTTAATCTTTTACACACTAAATGTAACTCAAGTCTACTCTGTTTTTTTACCTTGTTTAATTCAAATTGTATTTCTACTGCTGAGGCCACTAAGTTGCATTTTTTAATATGCAAAATGTCCATGGACTCACTGTGTGTGTAGACTGCGACTGCATGAACAACATTGAGTTTGCCAATATACCATGATGATGATGAGTCTTGATGATCAAAGTTACATAATATCTTTTTTCTTTACAGTCACTCACTGGGATGGATGGATCATCGTCGGTTTACGGAAGAACTATGGCCATTTCGTGAGTGGCAAACAAGTAAACTAGTAACAACAACTACAGCAGAACTACATGTCTGTCTAGTCGTGGTATGGAGTGGTCGAGCCAGTGTAGTGTTGTTATGCCAGAGTCCAGTCAGCACTTCATGTAAAATTGCGGCTATGGTTATGTGGCTTGCTGCATACAATTAGATATGCTTTGTCTGTCTGTGTCAAAGAGGTATGCTACATCAGGTTGCTTTTCTCAGTGGTGCCTGCCTTGACCATCTGCATGGCCCTGGCCTGCTGTGCTGTGTGCTAATTACTATCCTTGAAAAGGAGACTCAGAGTACGCACTTTAGAAATGATGCTTGTATGTTATACTACTGTCGCCTCTTCTCCGTGGTGTTTTTTAATATCACTTCCTGTTTTTCCATCAAAAATTACAGGCCAGATTTTACCCTGTGCGATGGGAAAAACGAATAACTCAGGCTTACCATGAGCAATCCGCAATTCTGCATCGTCCAGGCAGGCAGTGGACAGTGTGTCTGGCTGGTCACCAAGATTGATCGATGGAGCGTCAGATGGAATGGAGGAGTAGGGCGAATAAGAGGAATGGCTGGATGCATGCAACTTCCCAAATTGAACAGGACAACTACAACATTACAGTATCCTCTTCACTTGTCCTTAGCTTTTAAATAATGTTATTGTTGTGAACTTCTATGAGTGTGACTATGTGTGTTTGTTTGCTCTCTGCTTCAAATTCATCCCTCCAGCTATTTGATAAGTTTATTTGCTATTTTTAAAACTAATTTAATGTACTAATAAGTGTTTATTCTCCCTGAGGGCAGATAGGCAAGTGAAATTGCGTAATTACTGCAGCCCTGTTCTGTCAAATAATGTTTCTTTATAGTTAGTAAGTTGTAGTAAGTACTACTTTTCAGTAACCTAACCATCCATTTAGCAAACAACTTCATGCATGCAGTAGTGCACTTCCTTTATGACCCTTAAAAGATTTATGGATATCTTCATATCCAAAGATTTGTTTTTCTTCATTGTTGTTTGTCCATGCTGTGTTTTTTTTTCCTCTCTCCACAAAACTTTCCCGAAAAACCCCATTCCCATCTAGTTTTCAAACCCTAACCCTCTTCCCCCAGGCTGTGTGGTTTTCATTGAGGTGTGACTAAATGACAACAATAATTTTACACACTTGCTGGGGAGGATAAGGTCAAGCAACAGAAAATCAAGTTCAAGGCTGGTGAAGGAATCAGAGGATATATTCTTACTGTGTACTGTACTATCTATCGTACTGTTCTAATGCTACGCTCAGGCCACTCAATGTTTCATTTCCTTTTTTTCATATGCTGCTACTGCCAGTGTGTACCACTACTACTACCACCACCACAACAATGACATTTCATCTGTCCAGGATTCCATAGCCAATCTTAATCACCATTTGCCATACAGCCAGCCCTGTGCCTAGCCTTATTCTCAAACACGAATCACAGGTAAGATAAGCATTTTGGGGGAGGAAGAATAATGGAGTAGGAGGAGAGGAGAGACTGACGGTAGTACTAGTAAAGTATTAGGACAATTGAATTCACTAACTCTGTCAGTGGCACTTTTGTACAAATTTGGGCGATTAGACAATTTGAATCAACCAGCCAGTTAAGTTTCAGGAAAACAAACATACAGTTACCCCCCCCACCTCCGCCACAAAACAGTAAAAAATGCGTATGCTAGGTTTAAGTAGAGAAATAAATAATTATTGGAGCCCTAACAAAAATAAACTATCCTACAAGAAGACCCACCCCACCCCCCTCCCTAACCCCAGGCAATGTCCATGAATCAAATCAGTCCCCAAAAGTCCATAAACCCCAACGCCCAATTTCCCCCCCCCCCAAAGTCTTTAAAAAAGGGACAAGGGACAGTCTCTCCTCTACTTCTGCCGGCGGTGTCCTTTGGCCAGGTGGTCACAATGCTCTCTGCGGAGGTCCTTGAGCAGGGTTTTCAGCCTCCCCAGCTCCTGCTCAAGGTTGGACACTCTGAGGGTCAAGCGGTGCAGACGAGCCTTGCAACTGCTGTGGGGGGCAGCTGATTTTTTTCCTGCTTGCCGGTGGCGGGTGGCTGCGGGACCACGGCACCGTACCGCTGAAGGCTTGCGGTGACTGGATGTCCCAGGGTGGGCGGAGGAGGATGCAGCTGTCGTGGATGTTGATGTCGACTGCGACTGTTTGTCCTCATCCTCCTGGGCCACCAGCTGCCAATATTTGGCGACAATTGCCTCCAGCTTCCATTGCCGGGCCCGTCTAGATAACTCCTTCCTTGTTAGTTTGGAAGGAGCATCTATATGAAGAAAGAAAAACATACCGTAACCAATGCTCTTTAAGATTAACACAAAATAATTCAGCAGAAGGTTGTGTCAAAGTAGAACTAGCAACTTGCAAGCACAGTACATAGCATTTGTGGCATGTATCCATCTAACCTCTCACTTCGTCGCCCTCTGCTCTAACATTAGTGGGAGTTTCAGGAAATCTACTAGCACTATATGGACTCACTATATTAGAATCAGACAGTACACCAGTCTTCTACTTCTCTCTTGTTAAGCGAAATTGGTACGTAAACTTGTGGAAGCTGGCATAATGCCAGCGCAGTCAACTTGCAACCAAAAAAAACAGACTGAAGCCATGATGACACAGACTTGCGTTACTGTTACCAGTCCAGTAGATGCAGGTCGTGAAGCTCTTACTTTTCTATTACGGGTGGCACTGGCCATATTGTTACAAGGGCTACTGCTTAATTAATTTAACTTTCCCCCTGCCCTGCCCCTGACTACTACAAAAGGAAAATGAAGAAGATAATTAATATGTTCATCTATCCCTTCACAGGATATTTGCTTACATATGGGATGACATTTAGGTGCTTTGTTTTTGATTGAGTGAACACCAATAGGCCACACATGAATGACAGAGTTGTAAAAAAAATAGTAACAGAGGTAGTGAGTGAGTGGTCACCGTAATCGCCAGATATATGCTGTGCTTCCAAACTACTGTTACTAGTCATGGTAGTATTCTGAAAAATTACAACTTCTACTTTCCTCGGCTTTGCTACTCTGGCACAGACATACGGTGTTACATGCTCCCTCAAAGAAACAGTCTTCTTCATCCAGTGACTGTCTACTCTGTCTACATACACCTATGCTAACTATGAGGAAGCTACCATCCAGGCAGGCAGGGAGGCATCCATCCATTCAAAGTAAATGCCAATCATTCTTCGTAATGTCTGACTCTCAACTGAACAAACCTTACTTTTTCTCACCGAAAAACAACCTTTTGCTTTTTTTTGTAAAACGCCAGCCATGCATCCGTGCTTGACTTGCATTTGAATTTCAACTAAAGGATATATTGCGCACACATACAGTTTCTGTTTCACCCACCCAGGCAGTTCTCTTTTCTTTCTCCTTCCACCCATCCTTGCTTCAGCCTTCAACCGGCCATGCATCAGACCATGCATCAGATTCCCAGCCACCTTGGGCAGCATTCAAAAACAAGTATCATTCTTTGCCAGTCATTCATTTTCACTCACTTGTCCTTTCTTACACCCTTCTTTCCCTTTTTGTTCATCCCATCCATCAAGTTCATCTCTGATCTGATTTGGCTTTTCAATAAAACTTTCACAGCTGAGTTGAGGTCAAATTTAGAGGAGGCCATTGGTTACTTGTCAACTCCCGTCACTATTGCTAATGAGAAGTCAAGGGTGACTGTCTTCTACCTGGTTGACAAAAATGTAGTTCTAAATTTGTAAGTCTTCTTAACAGTAAAGTGTACTTGTACTGTACAACATATACACCACTGCAGATAGCCCACTGTGCAATCTCAATAAGTAAGGAATATAATAGCTTATTAATGCCCGCCACTACTGTGGGATCCCCCAAAGCAGTTCCTGCTGGCTGTGGCCCTGCACCCAACACTGGAGTGCCCACCTCCGCTCTGGCCCCGGCACTGGTGGTTGGCTGTGCTGATGGTGTTACGCCTAGAAAAAACATTTAATATTTTGAGATGCCATATACACCACTCCCTATTTTGTCTAGGAATGAAAAAAAGTTACTAGTACTACATAAACAAATTTAATAATTTGTGACTCTCTAGTCTAAACTAAAAATGTCAATTTCTTCAGGGAAGGGTGTTTTTTATTGATGCTTAGCCATAACATGTGATGCTACAAGTCTGATGAATGCTTGCTTTTTAACACGCACCATTTTTCTCACAACAGACAGAAGCTTCCCTTCTATGTACAAGAGCAAGATCAAAATCATTTCTTAGTCGTCAACGATTCATCCCACCAAGACTTTAAGTTCCAACCAGGTGAGGGCTCTCCCACAATTAATGTGTGAAATCAGCCACTTTTCAGTCGTTCTCCGTTTGTTATATGACATTGATTTTAATAAATGTTTTTATATAATGCACAATTAAAATTTTTACAGAGTACACACAGAGCTACATGTTTTACTTTTAATAAAGCTTCATAACTTACATAGACTCTGTGGTTTTTGGTCATGAATGAGTGAGCGAAAGGGTTTGAAATTTGCAAGCAGGAGTCCGTGAGTCTGAGAGGTCGGAACTCTGACTCCATAGTCTTATGTTCTCTGGGTTGTATAATCATTGGGGATCATCGCTGCATTTGGGAGCAAAATAATTACTCTCTGACACACTAGCTAGTCAGTAAGGAGATTGGACGTTCAACTTCTGGTATGACTGAGGTATGTGGAAAGTCTAACTGCGCCTATTATAATTTATAACCAATGCCCTATTTCTTGTCAATAGTTCTATATGTGCAGAATAGTCCCTGCAACAGTAGTAGTATGTCCTCCTATCCAATCAAAAAGTAAACCAGTATCTTATTCTTGGTGGCCATTGACATTTTATTGTTGGGAATTGTCAAAGCATAAACATTTAGAAGACTTCAATAGACATTATGGACAACCCAGACGACTTCACTCAGTGCCTTGAGCTATTGCTGAATAGGAGTTTTGTTTAACAGTACACCTTTTGTCAACTATGCAAGCTTAGCTAGCTACACAGACAAACTAATAATAATCTAGTAGTAGCACAGAGAGTCATACTAGAGGCAGGATGAGGATTTAAAAACAGTCTACAAGAAGATCAAAGACGATTTAGGAAAAAATAGAATTATGTAGAACGTTTGGAATAAATAGGTGCTGTATAAGATAGGGAAGTATAATTAATATTATTAACAGCAAAACTTACTGGGGCCAGCAGAGGAGCCCTCGGCGGACCTATCCTGTCCTTCTTGCTCCGCCGGCACCGCTACCTCCACATCTGTCCTCTTGCCCCTGGGGGGATCTGATGTACATGAAAGAAAGACACAAACATGAATGATTGTTGTCAACCAAATCAAACATTTCAAAAAACAATAACAAATTATTTCGGGGAAATAGACAACAATTGCACTAAATTTATTGACCTCTATGATGTGGTCTACTAGGATATTAGTATTGCTGGATTCGCGGACTGTCCACTTGGAAAGTTATGTAACTCACTAAACCTACTACAAAAAGGTTCTACTAGGACTGGCAGGCCGCACTCTGCAGCACTCAAAGTAACAGACACATTCCATCATGATTGCAGAGCACTAAAAAGTTTCCTACTAAATAACCAGTCATAATATACTCAAACTATCAATCCACCACCACTATCTCTTGGCAGGAGTACAAAGGAAGGACTGGACTTGAGTCTCTAGTGTCTAGCATTACGCAGTTCTTTAAAGTACTCACTCATACATATTCACTCAGGCCAAATGAGCACAAAATTGAAAACAAGTAAGCATAGTAGCACCGCCAGTGAGCAGGCGAGCACCTGCAATCACAGAAGCTTTTGAAACATAATTTACCTGCAATGTAATCAGCAGCATTCTTGCTCTTCGGAAAAAACTAATTGCAATATCATAACACAGAGCAGGAGAAAACAAAGTAGCAAATAAATACTAGCTACTACTACTCACCAAGGCCTGTTATCTCGACTCCAAGCAGGTCGAGCAGGTCTTGCTCCCGGTCCAGGATGTCAGACCACCGGTGCGTCACCTGGTTGTAGGTCCGCCGGACCCCAGACTCCCGATACATGGCCAGGCACACCTTCCCCCATAGCTTGCAACGCTCCCGGAGTCCGTACCCGGCACCGGGTCTGCCGCCTGCCGCGACAGTCTTGGGGAGGTGGCGCTGGATGAAGAAAATTAGTGTGGCCACCTCCACTGTACTGAAGATCTCCCAGGCTACTACTGCCTCCCCCTTCAAGCACCCGCAAAGGAGCCGGGTACGGGGTGCGGGTCCTTCCCCTTCATGTTCTTCCCGGCTCCCTTTGCCATGGTCCTGGACAGGAAAGGAAAATAAAATAGGAAAGGAAGAGTAGGGAAAAAGTAAATAAAAGAAAAGAGTTTAAAAAAGTTGTTTTGAGTAACCAAAAGTAGAAAAAAACACAAAATATAGATATAGAGAAATAAAGAGATTGATAATGAGTAAAAACAATTAAAACAAAGTTCAAAGAAACAAAGGATTGCAAAGATTAAGGGAGGATTGAAAAAGTATGCCCAGAACCATAGCAATGAGTGAAAAACAAGATGGCCACGCCCATTGTGACCACGTGGGTAAGTTTGGACGGTATTTCCCCCACGAGCACGAAAAAACGGACGCGAACACATAATTGCAGCCCGCACTTAGGAAATGCACAACGCGAGCATGCAACTGGCGCCCGGAAACGGAAATTCGCAATGTGAACACTGAAAACAAGATGGCCGGGCCCATGTATGACCGCATGGGTAACTTCGCGGTCGTTGCGCTGAAAAAAAAAACCCAAACGCGCAAAGTGCCCCGCGAACACGCAAAAATAAAAAAATCTGCAAATTCGCACAAATTCACGGATTTTGCGGACTGCAAATTCGCTTTCGCCCATACTTAGTTTTAAGTCTGGATGAGACCGTGTCAGCTATAAACAGACTCAAGGCAGGAAAGGCCCCTGGTCCCGATCAGATACCAGGTGACCTATATAAATCGGAACCAATGGTATGGGCTCCTTATATAAACCTCCAAACAAACTGCATATTGGCTGGTGGCCTATTCCACCAACCTGGAGAGGAGCCGAGATAATCACCATACACAATCTTCAGATTACCCAGACAGACCCATGCTTCCCCATTATTGCACAGGCTACATTGGCTCCCCATAAAGCAAAGGGTGGAATTTAAAAGACTGTGCATTGCCCATAAGGCAATTTATGGGCAGGCACCTGCCTATATAAAAGAGAGGCTTGACGTTTATAATCCCAAGCAAGCTTTAGGATCCTCCAACTCCCAATTGCTGTCATGTCCGCGCTTTAAAATGGCAACCGAAGGCGGGAGATCCCTTTCAATCCAAGCCCCTCAAATGTGGAATAAGCTACCTGAGGCCCTTCGTAAAGAAACTAACCTCCTCCTTTTTAGGAAATCTTTGAAGACACTTTTATTTAGAGATGCCTTTGGATCTCTGTGAGTTAGGCTGATAATCCGTATCCCTGTTTACTTACCTTTTCTTGTTGCTGTATCTGTCAGAAGCGCCTTGAGACCTGACGGTGATTTGACGCGATATAAAATCCAGATAACATAACATAACATAACAAAAGAAGGGTGATACTTCTGTCCCATCCAAATATAGACCAATTAGCTTGATACATAATCTGCAAAAATCTTTGTAAGTCAAGTCCTGGACAAACTCCAGAGCTGGACGGATGAGAAGACGATATTGTCCCCTTATCAAGCGTGTTTCCATTCCAAAATTAGTACGTGCAACCAGGCTTTCAGATTTACTCTGTTAACCTTAAAATATGTGCTATTGAAAAAACAAAAGGTTTAAGTAGATTTGTTGACCTAAGAGCTGCGTTCTACTTAGTACCACGCAACCTGTTGTGGAAAGTAACGCTTACATAGGGACTCCCATTGAACTGGTGGCCTTGATAGCTAGACTCCACCCGGATAACTATGCCCTGGTCAGATGGGGTATTAATTGACACAATGCCAATACAGTGCAGTGTACGGCAGGGATGTGTGCTTGCGCCTACATTATTTTCTCTGTATATCAACGACGTGGCCAGAAGCCTTTTGGACAGCAGGAATGACTCTCCTGTCAAGAATGGAATGAAGGTCCCAGTCCTGCTCTTTGCAGATGATTCTTTAGTTATTTCCACAACACAAATGGGCTTGCTAATCTAATCTTAGTGAATACTTTTTTGATTTCTGTAAGAGCAGGAGTTTGGAACTTAACATTGCCAAAACCACATTTATGGTGTTTCACCAATAATAACAAAGTTAATCCATCATCAACATTTGTCCCTATAATTACTGATAGAATTGATGGTACCTCAGACTCCACATCCACTGATCTCTTGGCAAAACAAGATTATTATCCCAGGATATATCAGCTTCTTGGAGCCTGGAATCAATGTAATCACTACAATAGTCTCTTAACACTGTTCTCATAACATATGGTTAATCTACAAAGAAAGCACATTCACTCTACTCTCACACCCACAACATTTTTCTCCCTATTGATTGATATTCACAACTCCAAACCACAACCACCAACAACGTAACTGCTCTTCACTCCATCCAGTTCAGTTCATTATGTCTTTATTTCAAAATAAAATTCATAAAAGACAACATGCAATACATAAAATATGTTAAAAAAACTGCAAACATGTCCCATAATATTTAAAAAGTTGTGAGCATACGACATGTACTTCATTTCATGGCAATTGATTTAGATAAGTGTTCAATTTCTTGGTACGGATCAGCCACGCCCACCCCAGGAATTTAGCCACTCAAATCACAAAAAGCTCAGATCTAATATCACAAAACTTCTGCAGGGCTTCAAGATATCCCCCACAATCCAAACTTCTGCATAAAGGTTTCAGCCATTTGAGTCGTGGGGCTCGATAAGCTGGGCAGGCAAAAAACAAATGGCCAATACTTTCTACATGATCCGGACACCAGAAACATTTGTTGCTTACATTCTTTGCCCACTTTGTAGTAAAAGAATTAATGAGGAGTGTACCTACGCGAAACTGATGATACAGTTTGCGATCCAGGGTTTTACATATCAGGTCCCAATAAGGCTCGAGGGAAGGTGTCAATTTGTGTGTTAAGAAAAGCCCCGTTAGGTTCGTGTCCGAAGAATGGGTAACCACAATAGATTTTATCGAAGCTCAGAATAGATCTTTAAAATCTTGTTTTGGGGGGAAGCTGGAACGCCCAGGATTTATCCACAGCTCAGGAAGGCCTATTGCATACAAAACATGTTTGACTTCCCTGAGCCAGGGGATTCTATGGGCACCCCACAATGATTTAACCTCATCCAACTCACGAGCGAAGAGGCTAAGCTCTGGAGTCGTCCAAAGCCGTCGCCAGAGTTCCACTAATCGAAACTGTGCCATCTCATCTAAGGGTCTGCAACCTAGGTCTAATAGCAATGGTTTGATGGGTGTGGATTGGGGAAGCCCTACCAAGTTTCGTAGGAACCTATTCTGGGCTGTGGTCAAAACTGACAAATCCTTGTAGCCCCATATGTCTGCTCCGTAGAGGGTCGCTGCATTGACCTTGACTTCATATATTTTTAATGCTGGGGTAATACGTTTAGTCAAGGATTTCTTCTGTTCATGCAATAGACAACCCGTGAGGCGGACAAATTTGAGATTTAGTGCCTCCAACTGGGGTTTCCAGCTAAGTTGGTAGTCAAGGGTCACACCCAAATACGTCATAACCATGACCTGTTCGATTAAAACACCGTTCAAACTAACGGAGCTTTTGATTGGGATTCTATTGCTAAAGGCCATAAATTTGGTTTTGTCTACGTTGATCTGCAAGTCATTTATCTTACAGAACTCTGCAAACCTGTTCAGTGCTGACTGCAACCCGCTCCGGGTTTTAGAAAGGAGCAGGGTGTCGTCGGCAAAGATTAGCATCGGATATTTTGACCCACCCAGAGATGGTGCATCGGTCTGCGTATTGGTAAAATATTCGACTACCTGGTTTATGAAGAGGAGAAACAGGGTGGGAGCCAACACGCAGCCCTGGCGCACCCCTCGTTGGACCGGGAAGCTGTTGGTCACCTGGCCCTGCTTGCCCCACCTCACTCGGGCAAAATTATCCTCATGCAATCTCATGACTAATTCCAAGAGTTCGACAGGAAAGCCCATGCGTCTTAATGCTTCCCATAGTTTCACCCTTGGAACTAAGTCGAAAGCCGACTTAAGGTCTACGAATGCGGCATAAATAACCCCTCCACCCAAGGAGACCACCTTCCAGTAGAGCATGGTGAGTCTGAACACCTGGTCTATAGTGCTGGTGCCCAATCTAAACCCGGCCTGCATGGGGGAAAGTATATTATTCTGTTCTGTCCATCCCTGGATTCTTGCAAGAACCATTCTTGATACTATTTTTTGGAGTGAATCGATCAAGCTTATGGGGCGATAGTTGTTTGGCAATGATTAATCCCCTTTTTTATATATTGGCAGTATCTCAGCCCCTTTCCAGGATTGTGGAATCCTTGCCCCTGCTGCAATGGCATTTGCCAATAGGGTGATGTATGGGACCCATAGATCAAAATTTAATTTAAAAAGGTCCGCTGGGATAGCATCTAGACCCGGGGCTTTTCCTGACTGGACGGAGCCGAGGGCATGCACCGTATCTGAGGCGGAAAAATTAAGTGGGGCCCCGGTGTTAGTAGACTGTACCCCCAGGCTTTAAAGTTCCGTAAAACACTTCTCATGGAGGTTGATAATTAAGGAGTCGGCCCCACCAGGGGGGATAAGTCTATCATCTTACCCCTTGCTTCTAAGACCAACTCATCTATTTCATGAGTGAGCTCTGGGTCAGCTATGACCCTAGGCCATTTAACCCGTCTTCTGTTGTTACACAATATTATGTCGGACGTTAGGCAAGTTGTTACCATAGGACCAACACCCAGTCCGGGAACCCTAAAACCCAAAGAGAGGGGATTGTGGTCACTCTCTGGCCTAGGCTCTACCTCCATATCTATTACGAGTGACCAAAATTCTACTTTGACCAGTATGTAGTCAATACGACTCACACTGGTCCCATTATCAAAGGTTGGTTTCCCGGATTTATCAGACGGAGTGCGGCCGTTCACTGCCCGAAGCCCCCACTCCAGACAAAATCCCAACCAGTGGAGGGCCGCCTCGGTTCCCCTGACACCCTTACTTATAGTTAGCGGGGGGATATTCCAAGCAGTATCCTCATCAATTGCCACATCTTCAGCCAGACTAAGGATGGGTTCATAATTTGATATTTGATATTTGATATTTATTAATTTTTATATAGCGCAACTATCGCTCCGGAAGGAGCATCTTGGCGCTGAGCAATCAGAAGAAACCAACTTGAGGGAAATGGGAATCATATGGCTGCGAGGACCAAAGAGTCGGGTCGGAGGAAGATCCAAGTCTTCAGAAGTTTTCTGAAAAGGGTTTCTGAAGGGGCGTGCCTGAGGTTAGGGGGAAGGCCGTTCCAAGCCTTAGCCGCCAGGAGTGAAAAGGTTTTTCCACCTTTCGTTTTGAGCTTAAACCTGGGTATGGTAACCAGATTAGCTCCTGATGACCTCAGGCAGCGCGATGGAGTGTACTGAGGGAAGCGCTTGACAAGATAGGAGGGGCCTGTGTTCTTAGTGGCCTTAAAGACAGTAACAAGGAGTTTAAAAAGGATCCTTTTGTGGAGGGGCAGCCAGTGGAGGGTGTTGAGGGCCGCCGAGGCTGAGGACCTTCTCGGAAGTCCGAGGACGAGCCTGGCCGCCGCGTGCTGGACGCTCTGTAGCTTCTTCAGGGTGGACTTTTTTATACCTGCCAGGAGACCATTGCAATAATCGAGTCTGGACAGGATCAAAGCCACGGCCACTGATTTCCTGGCGGAAATAGGGAGGAAGTCGAAGAATTTCTTTAGTTGTCTAATGATGTTAAAGCAGCACCCTGCAGTAATGCGCGCATGGTCGTCAAAACTGAGGGACGAGTCGAATTGGACACCCAGATTGCGGGCCGATAAGACTGCACTGGGAGGTGCCTCAGAGTGTTGGGGCCACCAATCTTTTGGAGAAAAAAGGGTGTCTTTGCCTAAGGGTATGATCTCAGTTTTGGCGCTGTTGCACTTGAGGTGATTATTATTGAGCCATGCAAAGACTTGGGAAAGGCAATTCTGGAATCTAAGAGCGGCATCGGGGAGTTTTTTGTCAAGGGTGACGACAAGTTGGGTGTCGTCAGCGTAAGATGTTACAAGGATGCCGTGCGATTCAATCAGGGTAAGCAGGGGGGCCATGTAAACATTGAAGAAAAGTGGACTCAGAATGGACCCCTGGGGCACACCTGATAGAATGGTTCTTTCGCTGGAGAGAAAGGGGCCAAGTGAGACTGTTTGTGATCTGTTAGACAGAAATGAAGATATCCATTTCAGAGCGGTATCTGACACTCCGATTTCGCGCATTCTGTGGATGAGGATTGCATGGGAGATGGTATCAAATGCTGCGGTTAAGTCGAGAAGGATGAGAACTGCGTGTTTCCCCTCATCCTGCAGGAACTTGATGGTGTCGGATAACTCGATCAGAGCAGTTTCAGTAGAATGGCCGGAGCGGAAACCAGATTGCTGAGGATGGAGAATATGATTGTTTTCCACGAAGGCTTTTAGCTCAGCATGTACTATTTGCTCGGTTATCTTGCCTAATGCTGGAAGTAGGGAAATTGGGCGCATGTTGGAAAGGTCTGTCGGGGGTTTATTATGCTTTTTCATCAGAGGCTTTACGATGGCTTTCTTCCATTCAGCCGGAACAGTGCCTGAGCTGAGGGATTGATTGATGATGGAATTGATAAGAGGGTTGACGGCCTCAATGAGAAGATGGAGGATAGCCGGGGGACAGGAGTCAGTAGGGGCTCCTGAGCGGCAGGTCATGATGGCCTTCCGGGATTGAAGCAAGGATACTGGTGAAAAGATAAGAGCAGTTCAGGTCGCCTGCTACTAGGATAAAACGGTCACCACTGAACTTCTTCAGAAGGCTATCTAGATCGTTCAGGACCGGTTTTCTTGCGACCACCCTGGCAGCCTCGGGCGTAGATGTTAATTAGGAGAATGTCCTTATTGTTACCCTTTCTAAGGCTGATACATAGAAGGTCAGCATTCTCTACCAAGATTTCCTTAGCTTGGAATCCCAGGGAGTTTCTGATCCACACCGCAAGTCCTCCAGAGGCCCTACCCTTGGGGCCCTGTATGGCGGGCTTGTAATAATTCAGGTAGCCTGCTCTAAATAGAGGGCCAATTGCCCAGGTTTCCTGAAAAACGATGATATCATACGTGTCGATGAAATCGACCCAATCATCGTTATCCAAGCGACCCCTTAGCCCTGCTATGTTCCAGGAAGCCACCCAGATTGTTCCTACTGAACTACTAGATGGAATAGTCTCCGATAAGCCCAAGTCGTCCGCCCTGATCTCAGTGGATCTGGTGACATGACCAGGGACTGGACTAGGGCCTTCGGAGAGAGCAGGACTGTCTACGCAAGCTACTAAGGGGGTAGGGGGGGGGGGGGGAAATCACCTGAAGGGGATTAGGTTCGATGGTGTGCACTGAAGCGTCAATCCCCCCAAGTCAATCAACCTCATCCAAACAACCAAACATGTTGGAAGTGGGAGCCCCTTCCCACCAGATGTTTTGGCCTTGCCGACCATCCCTTCGTCCATTCCGTCTGATGTTTCGGACAGTTGACCAGTTCCCCTCTATATCAACATTCTGCCGTGGAGGGTAGAAAAATGTAAGGGGTCTGACAACAATAGTTGAATTATCCCCTCGTGAATCCCATGAACAAAGATGCTGAGCTGTGTGGGGATCCGCAAAGGAGACTACTATGCAGTCACCAGCAATGGACTTACGTGTGGACCTACCCAGGGTACTCTACGTACCATTAGTATCCTGCTTCTTAGGTGGTTAGGAAGCTGTCTATTTACATTAAGCCAGTAAATTACCTTGTTTTTTAGCCACCAATGGTTCTCTTGAGTTTGTGAATCCAGGGCAGGCACGCCAGCTAACACGATGACATATGGCCTGGCTTCTGGAGGCAGATCAATAAATCCCCCACGAAAATTCGGGCGGCTAGGTTGCTGGGGAAGTGTACACGTGGTCGCTGGCTGATTAGGCTGGTGAGGTACAGCTTGAGACCTCTGGTTAGATGGTACTATGCTTTGTGGGGGATGGGGGGTTAGGGCTGTAGTTCTTGGGTAGTAGCTGTGGGGTTACGAACTTTTGTACGGGGTTTCGGTATGGGTTTGGGTTTAGGGGGGGGCAAGGCCAGGGGTTCTAGCACAGGGGCCTGTGAGGTACAATCATCGCCCTTGGTAATCTTATCTTCCATTTGTTTTAGGCTAAGAGTAGCTAGAGTAACTATAGTCTTGTCCATTTCTAATAAGCTGTTTTCAATACGAGAAAGTCTAAGTTCCAAGGGAGTTAGGAGCTGTTTTAAGGTAACCCAAACGATTTTAAGAAATTCTTCATCACCCCCCCGATCCTTCCCTGGCTCACTCAACCTACCCTCAGTAGACCTCTCAGCGATGTTAGCAAGGGAAACCCCTGTTGTTAGGTCAAACACAGCGCTGGATAAACCAGAGCCATTTTCCTCTCCCAGTGTACAAGTATTAGCTTCAGGGACCTCTTTATCTACCCTGTTAGTGACCAGAGGTCGACGATTATTAAAAAATTGAGACCTCGCAATTTTGACCTTTTTACGTGCATAGGCTGATCTGGCAAGGCATTTCCTTTTGTGAGTGACATCTTTTTTTTTACGCTTGCTGCCTGCTTAGACAGCTCAAATTTGCTGGTAAAGCCCATGCCTGACCCAGGTACGTATGGCGCAGACACCTTAGTGGACTTTGGAGGTGTCGATGATGGAATAAGAAGAGGCTCAGATGGAGATGTGGTTGGGACATGATGGATATCCGCCTGTGTTGACAATGATCGAGGGCCTGATAGGCGCTCCGGGGTTAATACAGAGGCAATTTTCCCTAAGGATGATTTTTTAGAGGACGCTAGGTTCATCATCGAGAGTCCCATTGGGCTTGTTCGCCCCCCTTAGCAGTTTTGCTACGACTACCCCGTGTGCACATAATGGTTATGAAGAATAAGCAAATTAGTGGGAATAAAATATGGCAGCAAAGAGACAGGGGGGGTGGCCCAGGCCAGGCCTCTCAGACCTCGAATGGCCTCAAACGGCCCGCTCTTAGCCCGGTCTTCGCCCCGAGCTGCGTCCCGCGCTGCGGGAGGATTGTTCTTAGATGTAGTGGGCGTTATGGGCGGTGGGCGGGCCAACAGGGAGAGCGGACCGGAAGCTGTCGCTCGGTCATGCAGGGACTCCTGGGTAATGGAGTCCCTGCAACATTCGCAGCCCCGCTGCAGCCCTCAGCCCGGTTCCAACGTTCTTCAGCTCCCTGCAGAGTCCAAAGTCCAGCCCCTCTCACAAGCCGGCGATGCGACACCCGCGGAGCGGGTGCGGCGAGGTCCGTGGGCAGGTCAAAGAATGGGCGCAGAAAGGAAGCTAATATGCCTCCAGGTAAGTACGCTCAATTTGGAAAAGTCGTCCCACAGTTACAACAGTGACAGGGGTTTTAAAAAGGCCTCCAGTGGGCGGTGGGTGGGGCAACAGGGAGAGCGGACCGGAAGCTGTCACTCGGTCACTCAGGGACTCCTGGGTAATGGAGTCCCTGCAACGCTCGCAGTCCCGCTGCAGCCCTCAGCCCGGTTCCAACGTTCTTCAGCTCCCTGCAGAGTCCAAAGTCCAGCCCCTCTCACAAGCCGGCAATGCGGCACCCGCGGAGCGGGTGCGGCGAGGTCCGTGGGCAGGTCAAAGAATGGGCGCAGAAAGGAAGCTAATAGGCCTCCAGGCAAGTACGCTCAATTTTGAATAGTCGGCCCCACTCCATCCATATTAGGCACTGGAAACTGGAAAGAGGAATTTTGTCAATATTTTAGGGCCACTCATTTTGAGCTCTATTTTGGGTGTTAAACCATCAATTCTGTTACCAGAAACTGTGGGAGCCCAAGGAGTAGCCAAGATGGGTCATCTTTCTATATATACTGTTAAAATTGGGGGTCTTTAGTTGGCATAGGTAGGTACCTGTGACAAATAGGGACCCTTGCATCTAGTCAGTGTACAGGGGTACACTACTAAAATAACCCCTGCTCACCCCCTTGGTAGCTTGGCACGAGCAGACAGGCTTATCTCAGGGGAAGTGAGTGAAATTTTTGTGAACACATACAGTGACCCAGTGACAACACTACAGATGGACACCACACAGTTGTATATTAAAAATAAGTATTCTTTATATAGATTTAACACAAGGCAACAAACAACAAAAATCCCCAATACTGTACTTAATATGGTTGAATTAGCTTAGTTCTCTTTAGATCCTAACATGCGACACTTTGAGTCAATGTACCTTAATATGCAACACCCAGGGCAACAAAAGTGTTGCAAGAGAATGTGACGCAGTAGTCCTTTACACGCAAGGACGGTGATGCATTGGAGATTTGTTGCAAAAAAACAACGATGACACTTTCCTTCTTGTTGCAACACGCTTCCCGGTGATGCGGTGGTATCTGCGGCTACGTCGATCCTCTTCTCCGGCGATGTGAGATGCTTTACACAATGCAAGCCACGACAGGCCCTGCGACACGCTTCCCAGTGACTCAGCGGCAGCTGCTGCGACGTCGATTCTCTCCCCTGGCAATGCAACAGGCCCTGGGACACTCTTTTTGGAGATGCGGCAGCGTCTGATGCAACGTCGATCCTTTTCTCCGGCGATGAGCCGCGACAGGCCCTGCAACACACTTCCTAGTGATGCGGCAGCGTCTGCTGCGGCGTCGATACTCTTCTCTTGGTGATGCGAGATGTTTCGGTGGACCTGCGATGACTCAATGATTCCTCTGCGACACACTTCACGTGATGCAGGGGCGGTGTCTGCTGCGATGTCGATCCTCTTCTCCAGCGATGCGAGGCGCTTTGTTTTGTATAGCGGCAGTTCGGTGACACGCTTCTTCTTCTTGAGTCTCGCTTCCAGCTCCTTGCGACACGCAACTCCTCAAAAAGTCCAGCACAACAGCAGGCAATTCAAAAGAACTCTTGGAGAGCTGGTGGGTGAAGTCTGTTGTCCCTGAGACTTTCGCAGGAGGCAAGCTCTGTTCTCAAGCCCTTAGAGATCCTTACACAAGTTGATGAAAGTACACAGAAAATTCCTCTCTCCTTTCTTTGGCAGTCAGGCAACCCCTGAAGGACAATCCCACAAGCAGCACTTCAGCTTAGGGATAGTCTCTCCTCAGTCTTTCTAGTTCCACTACACAGCAAAGGTTTCTTCTTCTTGTCGCAAAAGTGATCTAATTCTCTGGGGCTTGGGTCCCCTCTCTTATACACAGTTTATCTTTGTTCTCTGAAGGCAGAGATGCCTTTGCCTAGTCCAAAGCAGTTCTGGTCAGTCCTGGAGCACTCTGTTTAAATGATTCCTTCTTTCCTTTCACAGTGCAGGGCAGAGACATCAGAGGCACCACAGGAGGTGGAGTCCGCATTGTGGAGGGAAGGCACAGCCCTATCAGGTCCCAGGTGCACTCCTACCTCCCATCTGAATGCAGTTCTCTCTATTAACCACTGGGCTGGCTCACTCTGTCTCATGGAATCCTCCAGCCCCTGTCATTCAAACTCCAGACAAGGAACACACAACCTAGCAGAGGCAGGCTTGGATGGTTAGACAAGAATATACCTGCTTTCTAAAAGTGGCATTTTCAAACACAGAATGTTAAAACCAACTTCAATAAAAGATGTATGTTATACTGAGTTCAGGCATACTAAACTCGAATTTCCACCATGTTCCAAGAGTCAGTTAGAATTTTAGGATGTAATAATTCAACTGCCCATTCTGGCCTATGGGGAATAGGTAGCCTTGCAATAGTGATAAACATGAAAATGGCTGTAATTCACTACTAGGACATGCCACACACTTCAGGGCTTGTCCTACCTAAAACGTACAATACACCCTGCCCTAGGGCCTACCAAAGGAGTGTCTGCCATGAAGGGAATGGAAGATTTAGGGACTGGCAAGTGGGTGCACTTGCCCAGTCAGCATGGCAGAAACAGACTGCACACAGGCTCTGCAATGGCAAGCCTTAGACACAATTGTGCAAGCTCCTTCTGTGGGTGGCACAACCAGTACTGCAAGCCCACCAGCAGCATTTGGTTTACAGGCCCTGGGCACTCCTAGTGTACTGTACTAGGGCCTGATAGGTAAACCATACCAGCCAACCATGGAATCACTTATCCATACATCAATATACAATAGGAAGAGCATATGCGCTTTAGCACTGATCAGCAGTGGTAAAGTACCTAGAGTCATAAAACCAACTAAAATAGGTCAGACAAAATACAGGAGTTAGGCAAAAAGTTCAGGGATGACCCTGCAAAAAGGTCCAAGTCCAACACAACCCCCTTCCAGCTAAAACACAGGAGGAGACCAATCACTACTATTGTCGTTTGACAGCGATTAGATTAAGCATTAGCAGAAGACACCTCATGTTTAGCTATTATTGTGACATTTAGCAGATTTCATTTTGTATTCATGGCAGTCATTTTGTTTGCCACATGTTGCCGCGTGTCAACCGTGTGCTTTGTCCTATCTTCCTGTTAATTGCGCTTGAAATCTGCCCGGCATCTAGTTAAATTTAGCATTCCCCACTTTCGCGCATGCCCAGTAGGGTCTACAGCTGTTAGTGATTAGTATGTATTGTATGTATGTATTGGCATTTATATAGCGCACTACTTACCCGTAGGGTCCCAAGGCGCTTCGACCGCTGCAAAACCCTTCCTGGCTTCCCTGAGAGATGGTCCCTTAATGGGTATCTCCAGGGTGAGACCAGGCATCCCCGGCGGTCTGTTGGGGCCGTTAGTGAAGATGAGGCAAGCTAATGCCCAGAGTTGCCGAGTGTGATCGCTGATCAGAGTGGGCACCGAGGCGAGAGAATTATCGAGTCCGCTGACCCTGGTCCAGAAACCTGCCGCGCCGGGAATCGAACCCTGGTCCCGGGCCGTCCTCTGCTCTTGGGTCTGCCGCCTCTAACCAGTGAGCCACACTACCAGACAGGAATGTGTTTACCAGTTCCCAAAACCGTTAGCTCCTCCTATGTATCGATTGTGCCTTTCTATATTACCTTATAAGTACATAAAACTTGCTTTTGTGTTTGTACCGCCTTCTTTTGAGCCCCTGTGTGGGTATAAAGGGACCGTGCTCTTTTAGTTTGTGGTGCTACTTCTTGCAATACCGAAGGGTACTCTCTAAACCGTAGCACCACCACATGAGGTGTAATAAACGTTATCTTTTCTATTCCAGTTTCTTTGCCAACGTCTTCCTATTGGTCTGAGGACTTTGTGCAGAGAAGGGCTAACTCCTTGTACTGGTGGGCCTTGCTGAGGCTTGCTACTAAACTACCCTGATAGGATTCTCTGCATTTTGTGATAGAACATGGACCCTGGCCCGCAACAGCAGGGGCATATTCCAATTCTACGCCAATCTGAACCTTTTTGGCTCCCTCTGTCCATACTCTCAGGATCCACCAAGCTAACCCATGTGGAACCCCTCTCCTTACCTGGGGACTCCATTGTGCATCACCTAACCTTGCTCACAGGTGTGTCCCAACAGACAGACAGCAAGCCACAATGGCCACTGACAGTACTGGCCTTATGCCTCCCAGGCCTCTCAAACCTCTGTGGCATCTGAAATAAGGGGGAAGTAACCCCAGGTGCTTGGTACCCTTTATCCACTCTCCCTCCTGTCAGGTCAGGTTTGACATCCTGACACTGCCCCACCAGCCTCTCCCACACCCAGTCTTCCTCCTTGGGGCTCTCTACCCTTCCACCTGGAGTGATACCCCCTTCCAGATTTGTCAGGGTGCCTGCAACATGTGTCCTGCACAATTCATCCACCAGTTCAGGGGTTCTATCCTGCAACTGGGCTACCAGGTCAGGGGGTCACCCTGAACCCGGTCCTTCAACCTAGGGTCTAAACCCTCTTGTTGAACCGGGGTCAGAGGCGAGGACTCCCTCCTTCTGTACCCCTTTACAGAGTGCTGTACCCTCCAACCTGGAGTGGTACCCCTAGAAGTTTCAATGGTCAGGACACTGATTACAGTTGCCACTACCTCCAGGTCAGGCAACACCTGAACCTGGCTTCCCAACCCAGGAACCATCCCCTGTGGTTGAAATCTTGACTGGCACACCAGGACTTCCTTGGGAGCACATATTCCCCTGAGGATGACACATAACTCATGCGTCGTGTGACAGTCTGCCTGATGCAGAACTCCCGACCCCTGTCCATCCGAGAGGACGTGAAGATCCCCCAGGACAGAAGTGGTGTCGCCATGGTCATTCACTGGTGACTCAGCACTTCTGGCTGCCCCTGACCCACTGGTTCTTCCACTGGGGACTCTCACCCCTCAGTCTGGACTTCTGACCCTCCACTTAGGAGTGGCATGGTCAGACACCAGAACTGATTTAGGGCTGCTTACAGACACTCCCAGTCCACCATACACTAGGGGATCCCCCTCATTGGGTGGCCCATCAGGACAGCCTAGGCTCCCTACCTGGTGTTCCCTTAAAGAACCAACCAGGCTCTGAGAATGGGGTTCAGCACCTTGGGACATGCAGCTCCACACTCACTCCTTCTCCACTGAGAGAGGACGTGAGCCCCTACACCCCTCCCACTACAAAGGGACCTAGCTGGGCTACTCTGAACCACTTCCACCACTCTGGGTTGAAAGATACCTGAGCCATTCCACATAGGGTTGCTACCGAATGCCTCTCCAGACCCTCTGGAATCCACCAAAAGGTCTGCCTCCAATGTCAGCTCCTTGGGGTCAGAGAATTCACTCTCCAACAGGTGTTGGCATAGCTCTGGAAAACATGGACTTGCAATATGCTCTCCCACAATTGGATCAGACAGACCCCCACAGGGGTTAACCAAACGGTTCTTTACCTCACCATCCAGTGCCTCGCACGCATACTCCACACCACTCTCCAGAGATTGGCAAGACAGTATCTGACTGTCTCTGCCAGTCAACCCACACTCTTCTGGGCGCTCTTCATACTTACATACCAGGACTTCAACCTTGGGGGAACCCCTCTCCCTGCACCTCACAACTAGAGTCAGTAGTGTGTCCCTCCCACCACTAGGACCAAAAACCCATGCGTCACTTTCCCCATTCACCTCAGGGACGCTGGCACCACTGGAGTTACCTTAAAGGGGATTATTGTCTGCCTAGAGATGCAAGGCATACACAATGTTTGTTAAAAATACCCCTCACACACCAAAAGGACCCTTGGTGTCATGCTTCATCATCGGGGTCTTCCCGCCCGCTGCGGGACGGGGCGTGCTGCGACGAGCGACTATGCTGGAGCACTGATATTTGTAAGTGCTATGTGAGGTGTGCTTGTTGTGAGTGAAAAAAGGGTCAGAGCGGATGAAAAAGTGATGCTGAAAAATACCTGGCCTTATGGATTCAAAAAAACTTTATTCGGTCATAGGCTGGTATTATTAAAAACGTGTGTGGATGGAGAGATCACACTAGTAATATGCGTTCTCTCCTTTGGGTGTCAACATCTTTTGAAGACGGGAGTGCTTCTTCTTCAGGACAGAGTAAGATCCCTCAGCCACTCACTTTGTTGCTATCAATACATGCAAAAAAGTAAATAAATATATACAGGTGATGTTTGAAAAAACACAATACCTATTTGGTATACATTTATTTATTTTATTTATTTATTTAAACACTTGTTAAGCGCAGCAAAGGCCCGTGGGCATCTTGGCGCTAAGTATTTGCTGAATCTGCCTTAGAGAAGGATGTAATTATTGATCAAATAGCCACGTTTTAAGATGCTTTCGGAAAGACCACAGAGAGGGGCTGCTCTTTATAGATAGTGGCAAAGTATTCCAGAGCTTGGGTGCTGAAAAGAGAAATCTTCTGTCGCCCCATGAAACCAGTTTGGTACGGGGTATTTCCAGCTGGAGGAGGTCAGCAGACCTCAGGGATCTGGTGGGCCGATAGGGGACAAGTTGTTGCGTAAGAAAGGCTGGTCCCTGGTTATGCAATGCCTTATAAACAATACACAAAGCTTTAAATTTAGATCTGTTCCTGATGGAAAGCCAGTGAAGTTCTCTGATGGTTCCTGAGACTGATTGAAACTTGGGGATATCACCCAGCAGTCTGGCAGCCGCATTTTGGATGGTTTGCAGCTTATTGAGAACTTTTTCTTGGGAATTCAGAAATAGGGCATTACAATAGTCCAATGTGGACAGGACCAAGGACGTGATCAGGGTTTTACCAGCAGAGACAGGAAGGAAGGGGAGAATTTTTTTAATGATTCGTAGCTTATAAAAATCAGAGGAGGCAATCTGATTTGCATGGGGGAAAAACGTGAGACGATCGTCAAACATGACACCTAGATTCCTCACTTTGCTGACAGAGATGGGGGGAGGACCCATAGACTGTGGCCACCAGCGAGAGGACCATTCTGGGGTTAAGCTTCCAAAGATGACCACCTCGGACTTATCCGAGTTCAATTTGAGACAGTTGGATGCCATTCAGTTCCCTATGGCCTGCATGCCCAGATTGAAATTATCGGCGATTTTTTGGCCGTCATTTTTGATGGCCAAAACCAACTGAGTGTCGTCGGCGTACGATGTAAGGCTCATCCCATGGGCACGAATGGTTTTGGCAAGGTCCGACACATATATGTTAAAGAGTGTCGGACTCAGGGATGAGCCTTGAGGTCCACCGCACGGCAAGGACAGTGTGGTGGACTGAAAAGGCCCTATGACGACTACATAATTGTTCTAGAGCTATATCAGTATTTCTGAGTATAAGCCTGCAAAGTGAGAGAGAGCACAATTATTTCCGGTGCGCTCCCAATGTGCAGACTTATTATCACCCAAGGAAAAAAGGCGATGCATAGTGAATATTTCTATAGTTAAACGTTAATACCGTGACCTGTATCAGTGAAGGAAAGGGGAGACAATACACACAACATAAAACAAAAATCACACACTTTCGGAGATGTCATTTGGAATGGTTTCATGTTGGCTTGGAAGTAAATAAAAGTTTGTATTTGTAAATCAAAGTAAATCAACAGAACATACTAGAAACATAGGGAGTCAGTGCTCCATTAACTTCTGGGTCGAGAGAAGTAATGAAAGTCTCATCTATGTAGAGAGAAAAAGGGAGAAAAAGCATATGTGTGATTGTTATCATTCCTTTGGGGAAGAAAATGCCTCCATAGGTGCTCCTGGGTAGGAGGGATTTAAAACAAGGTCCATCCTAAAAGTGGCTATGCCGTACTTCATTACTGTCATGAAGTCACTGCTTGCTCTCTCGCTAACCCGAAGTTTCTGTGGTATGGTTTGAGAGAGCAAATGGCGGCGTATATATACTAGGCATAATTGGTTAATTGATTGAAAATTGGATGCACCTGGCTGTGGAAACCATGGCAGGAAATATCAAAACAACTAGTCCAAGGTCTGTTGCAATGTTTGGCATCGTCGGCAGCCATATTGGAAAGGCGCTCATTGTCGAAGACTCACTTAAAAATTAAAAAAAGGTTTTTTGGGCATCGGCGGGGACTCTTGTTTGTACCTATCCAAATTAGATCCCGAAAGACGTGCGTGTTTTCAAATTGTAGTCTTAAAGGGTGAATCATAGTTCGGAGGTAGCGGCCATGTTAATGCACGTGCCGTGACAAGCGTAAGGCACGGTCAACGTCATTGGCCGATGTGGTGCTCTATTCATTGGTTGGTTGTGTTAAGAATACAATGCAAAGGTATGCCTGACTTAACACACTGAGCATAAGATATTGTAAGAGACTGTGGTCTAGATTTACTGAAAAAATACTTATGTTAAAAAATAAACCAGGTTGGTCAGAGTTAGATTCATAGCGATTCATAAAAAAGAAGATTACCCAATCCGGCCTGTACTGTCGAAAGGGTATGAGGGGGTAGATTTAATTGGCATAGACAGAACGATCATAAATAGCGTAATGCACTACTTATACTTGCGGGGAAGCAGTCATTTTTGCGGGGTAAAAATCTTAATGTGCTGGAATAAAGATATGTGATGTGCTTCTGTTTGTGCATTGGCCGCAGATGATATGGATCATGCTGGTATCCACAGGAGGGCCAGAAAAAATTAGTTACAGAAGATCAATTTATTGATTTCATGTTAACTGGGCCCAAGGGATTTCATGATTGATCCCTTAGACTTGAGTGCCAAGGCGAAATACCCATCGTTGTTCTTTTTCCAGTAAACCTGTCTCATTCTAGATCTGTTCTATCACGGTCCACTGGAGATCTTGTATGCCGTGACCCTTTGTGAGGTAGTGGTTGACCATTTTGGTTGTGCTTTTGTTGCAAAGGATATTGCTCTTATGTTCACTGATCCGTACTTTGATCCGTCGCGACATCATTCCTACATATTCCATGCCGCAGGGGCACGTGATCAAGTAGATGACGTTCTTGCTGTTGCTATTTGTGAAGGTTCTTTGGTTCCAAGTTGTACCATTAGCAAATTTGATAGTTCTGCTCTTCTTGGTTAGGTTGCAGGTGCTACATGAGCCACATGGGTGTTGTCCCTGTACTGATTGTAAACTTGGTATTGCTGGGTTTGGTCCTCACATTGATCTTGGTCTAGTGTGAACCAATATCTCTCTTAGATTTCTACCTCTCCTGTGTGATAACATGGGTTTAGGGAAGTCAAGGGTTCCGCAATTGAGGATTTTCCAATGATTATTCACTATTTTGGATATTTTATTGGAATTGGTGTTGTAGGTTGTTACACATATCGGTTGTTTTTTTGGTTCCTTTACTGACTTAGCCTCCCTGTTGTTGTTTCTGGCCCTCTTGAAACCCTTTTGAACAATTTTCTTAGGGTAGTTTCTTGTTAGTAGTTTCCGTTCTAGTTCATATGCTTGTTTTTTGAATTCAGAGATGTCGGAATAGTTTCTCCTGAGGCAAAACTTGGTGTGTGAGGAGTATTTCAACAAACATTGTGTACGCCTTGCATCTCTAGGCAGACAATAATCCCTTTAAGATGGTTCCTTTTGTTTCATTAAAATTTGTTTGGCGGATGTATCTTCCACAGTACTCTTAGGAGCACACCTCTACACTCCCTAATCTTTGATTTTGATTTACCACTGGAGGTACCTCATGTCCTTGAACCTCCTGGTGTATTTTAACCCCCTCCTTCAAGTCAGGCGCAACATCTCTGGGTGTATGTACTGCTCCCTCAGCACTAGATAACTCAATTTTGATGCCACCATCTGAGCTAGACTCCACCTCCAACTCAGCAAAGCCGACTTCCTGAGCTACACACTATTCCTTTTCAATCAAGACGCGCTCAATTTCCTTGCACTCCTGGTCTAGCTGCCTCTGGTCACGAGCACGAATCTGATTCCTCTCTTCACAAGCCAATCTTTCTCAAAATGTTTCCTCCTCAGGGCCTCTGCCCTCTTGGTATTCTGGCTGGGAATCCTCCCCCTCAGACTCCTCCTTAGAGTCATTTGTTAGTGTTGCTTCCCGGCGTAGCACCTCATAGTGAAATAGGGATGCCTCAAGATCCTGCCTTGTGGATCTCCATTTCACAGGCAGCCCCCTCTCCTTCAAAATTACTTTTAGCTCCCCTGTCTTGTAGATGTACAGGTGAGAAAAGTTGACTTCCATTTTGACAAGGTAGAACAGATGCAACAACTAACCAGAGTTTCAAAAACCAAATTCCAAAGGGAAACATGGAAAAATAGTATGTGATTGCGTTTTGGTCTGCACTCACTAGTAGTGTTCACCAATTACTGCACATGAGTCACAAATGCAAGTCCAAAATCCTCACAGCTGACCACCAATGTTATATTTGGGGGTCTCTAGTTGGCATAGGTAGATACCTGTGACAAATAGGGACCCTTGCATCTAGTCAGGGTAATGAGGTACACTCCGAAAATAACCCTTAGTAGCTTGGCACGAGCAGACAGGCTTATCTCAGAGGCAGTAAGTGAAGCATTTGTGAACACATACATTGCTGCGTGTGCCCCTTGCCTGCCCTCTGCCTCGCTGACCTGCCTCGTTTGCCGGTTGCCGGCTGCCTGCGCTGCTGTTGTTTTGCCTTGTTTTTGTCCGTAATTTGTGCCTGTTTTTTTTTTTCACATTGTGCCCGTGTTTTGGTTTTTCCTTCCTTGTTGTCCTTCCTCGCCGCCCTCCGCCCTCCCTTCCCGCCACCGCCGCTTTCCCCGCCCCTTTTTTCTATTCTGTACCCTCCCCGCCTCCCAGCTGCTCCGCCCACCCGCGCACTTCGCCTTAAATGGCGACCGTGCGAACGCGCAGCGGTCACACGCAGCGGGCGCGCCGATTGTGCGCCGAAGGCGCGCCAAAGGTAAGCCCGTCTACGCCCGTCCGCTCCTGGACCGCACCCAGTGCCAGGACCCCTGGCCCACGAGGACCCCGACTGACCCGCCGGACGTACTCCGCCGCCACCCTCACCGCTCTCAACACCGGCCGACTCCCAGAATGCCATCAAGCCACTCCACGACGTACCCACGGACCTTTCAGCTGCCACGCCTGCAAGTTCACCTGCATCCGGACCAGCCTCGCACCAGCACCCGCCAAGTCGAACACCAGCAGCACCCACCTCAAGTGCATCCTGCTCAACACCCGCTCCGTCCACAGACACGCCATCGAACTCTGGAACCTTCTAGACGCCACAGCCCCTGACGTTGCCTTCCTCACGGAGACCTGGATGAACGCCTCTTCAGCTCCCGACATCGCCATCGCTATCCCAGAGGGCTACAAGATCGTCCGGAGGGACCGAAACGCCAACCAGATGGGAGGAGGCATCGCCATCATCCACAGGAACACCATCCGTCTCACGACCAGCACCGACAACACCCTGACCAGCGCCGAACACCTGCATTTCCAGATCCACACCAACCCGAACACCACCCTCAGAGGCACCCTGATCTACCGACCCCCGGGACCACGCACACAATTCAGCGAGGACATCGCCGACTTCGTCAGCCCGCATGCCCTCCCCTCCGCTGACTACATCCTCCTGGGAGACCTCAACTTCCATCTGGAGAACAACAACGACCGCAACACCAGCACCCTGCTCGACAACCTCGCCAACCTGGGACTCAAGCAACTGGTGTCCACCCCCACCCACCTCGCCGGACACACACTCGACGCAGTCTTCTCTTCCAGCACAGACATCGACTTCAGCCACGCCACAGAGCTTCAATGGACGGACCACAGCTGCGTCCACTTCACCTTCAAGAGAACGACGACCCACCAACACCAGCAACAGGCCGCCCGCAGAAGCTGGAACAAGATCACAGCAGACCAGCTCGCCACCTCCCTGAGCCAGCACCCTCCTGCCAGCTCAGCGAACCCCAGCCAGGCCGCCGACAACCTCACAAAGTGGATCAGCAACTGCACGGACGAACTCGCCCCACTGAGGACCCCGCCTAGCAGACCCGGCAGCAAGAAGGCCCCTTGGTTCACCGACGAACTCAAGAGCTCCAAGAAGAACTGCCGAGCCCTCGAGAAAGTCTGGAGAAGGGAACCGACACCGGACAACAGGACCTCCTTCAAACTTGCCACCCGGAAACACCACCAGCTGATCCGCGCCGCCAAGAAAACAGCATTCAAGGACCGGTTGGACAACAACGCACACAACTGCAAGGAACTCTTCAACATCGTGAAAGAGCTTTCCAACCCCAGCGCAGGAAACAACGACATCACCCCATCGCAAGACCTCTGCAACTCCCTCGCTTCATACTTCCACAACAAGATCGCGGACATACACAACAGCTTCAACAACCAACCAACGCACACCATGACCGAACAACCACCCCCCACCACCACCCTCCACGCCTGGACCCCGATCAGCACCGAAGACACCATCCGCACGATGAACTCCATCCACTCCGGATCACCGACCGACCCCTGCCCTCACCACATCTTCAACAAGGCCGACGCTGTCATCGCACCCCACCTGCGAGACATCATCAACACATCCTTCGACACCACCATCTTCCCTGAGAGCTGGAAACACGCCGAACTCAGCGCTCTACTCAAGAAACCAACAGCGGACCCCACCGACCTCAAGAATTACCGCCCCATCTCGCTCCTCCCGTTTCCAGCCAAAGTCATCGAGAAGACCGTCAACAAGCAGATGGCCGCCTTCCTCGAGACAAACGGATCCCTCGACCCCTCACAGTCCGGCTTCCGAGCCAATCACAGCACCGAGACCGCCCTCATCGCCGCCACCGATGACATCCGAGCCCTGATGGACAATGGAGAAACAGCGGCCCTCATCCTCCTAGACCTCTCCGCGGCATTCGACACGGTCTGCCACCGCACCCTAGTACGGCGCCTCAGCAACATCGGAATCCAGGACAAGGCGCTGGAATGGATCATCTCCTTCCTCGACGGAAGAACACAGAGGGTCCGCCTACCACCGTACAAGTCAGAGGCCTCCGAAGTCATCTGCGGCGTCCCCCAAGGATCATCTCTGAGCCCCACCCTCTTCAACGTCTACATGAGCCCCCTCGCGGCCATCGTACGCAAACACAACCTCAGCATAATCTCCTACGCCGACGACACCCAGCTGATCCTCTCCCTGACCAACGACCCCGCCGCCGCCAGAGCCAACCTGCACGAAGGGATGAAAGAGGTAGCCGAGTGGATGACGACCAGCCGCCTGAAACTGAACTCGGACAAGACGGAGGTCCTCATCCTGGGCTCCTCACCCTCCGCCTGGGACGACTCCTGGTGGCCTCCCGCCCTGGGCACCGCACCCAAACCGACAGACCATGCACGCAACCTGGGCTTCATCCTGGACTCCTCCCTCTCCATGACCAGGCAAGTCAACAACGTCTTCTCGGCGTGCTTCAACATCCTACGCATGCTGCGGAAGATCTTCTGGTGGATCCCCACCGAGACCAGGAAGACCGTCACCCAGGCCCTCGTCACCAGCCGACTGGACTACGGCAACGCCCTCTACGCCGGTACCACCGCCAAGCTCCAGAAGAGACTCCAGCGGATCCAGAACGCCTCAGCCAGACTCATCCTCGACATCCCACGAACCAGCCACATCTCCGGACATCTGAGAGACCTTCACTGGCTCCCCGTCAACAAGAGAATCACCTTCCGCCTCCTCACCCACGCACACAAAGCCCTACACGACCAAGGCCCGAGCTACCTCAACAGCCGAGTCAACTTCTACGCTCCCAAATTCCACCTCCGATCAGCCAACCACGCCCTCGCCGCCGTCCCCCGCATCCGAAGAGCGACTACAGGAGGAAGGTCCTTCTCCTACCTGGCCGCCAAGACCTGGAACTCCCTCCCGACCGACCTGCGCCTGACCCAAGACCACCTCTCCTTCAGGAAGAAGCTGAAGACCTGGCTGTTCGAGCAGTAGCGGCACCCCCCCCCCCCAGCGCCTTGAGACCCTACGGGTATGTAGCACGCTTTATAAGTGTCACTGATTGATTGATTGATTGATACAGTAACCCAGTGCAACACTACAGATAGACACCACACAGTTGTATATTAAAAATAAGCATTCTTTATATAGATTTAAAACAAGACCACAAACGCCAAAAATCCACAATACTGTACTTAAAATGGTAGAGTTAGCTTAGTTCTCTTGGGATCTTAAAATGCAACACTTTGAGTCAATGTACCATAAGATGCGACACACAGGGCAACAAAAGTGTTGCAGGAAAGGTGATGCAGTAATCCTTTACATGCAAGGACGGTGATGCGCTGGAGATTAAGCGTGGGCGGAAAATCCGTTCCGCTCGCGGATTTTGCGGATTTTCGGGAAATCCGCAATCCGCGAGATTTGCGGATTTCCCGCAAAATCCGCAAATTCGCACGCAGCGGATTTTTTTGGCGGCGCGCGGCGTTGGTGATACAATTTTTGCGGCGCGCGGCGTTTATCATCGTTTGCCGAGTTGTTTTTTTCGATAGTTTGCGAGTGCTGCGCCATTTTGGATCTTGCTGTGTGATCCCGCGGGAATTGGCGAGCGCGATTACGTCATCGCGGCTTGCCAGCGATAGTTTGTCAACGCGAGTACGGCGAGATCACGTCTCGCGGTACTTCGCAATTGCGAGATTTGAGATGCGGCGAGCGAAAATATAAATTTGCAATTCTGCACAAGAAATCCACCAGCAAGCAGCATAAACCTTCTAGAAATGATGATTTTTATGTGAATAACTCCTTAGTTTGACATTTGCCTGCACTTTTTTAGCGAGGAGTCCATTTTGGGGAGGGGGGCAGGGGGGTGGGAGGAAGGAAGTGCCCCATAGTCTTCAACTTCCTGTTCCTGTTCAGCAGGCTCCTCCCAGTGCTTTGTCCATCTCCTGGTCACTTTTCATTCGGATGTGGACCTGGAAGGATTACTTTTTGTGGATGCTGCTGGATCTTTGGATTTGAGGCCTTTTTGACTTTCTTTGGATCACTGTTGGATTAGAAATTTTACAAGTAAGTTTGTTTGGGGCATTACAGTTGCTGCAACTAAAATTTTGGGATTTTCGATTTTTGGGCTGTTTTGGGGCCTTTTCCCCAGGGGTACTCAGTGGTGGGTGGACTGTGGTTGTCTTGAACTTAAACATCATGGAGGCCATAGATGAATTGGGATTGTGCTGATTTTTCTGTGTTTTTCGATTTTTTTTTGTTGTAAAATTTTGTGTTTTTCGATTTTTGACCTGTTGTTGGGGCCTTGACCAGGGGTAGTGAGTGGTGCATGGGCCTAGTCTTTCTGTGGGCTGTCTTGAATTTAAACATCATGGAGGCCATGGATGGAATGGGATTGTGCTGATTTTGCAGTGTTTTTCGATTTTTGGGCCTGTACTTGTGGCCTTTTCACCAGGGGTATTTGAGTCTAGCATGGGCCTAGTCTTTCTGTGGGCTGTCTTGAATTTAAACATCATGGAGGCCATGGATGGAATAGGATTGTGCGGATTTTGCAGTGTTTTTCGATTTTTGGGCCTGTACTTGTGGCCTTTTCACCAGGGGTATTTGAGTCTAGCATGGGCCTAGTCTTTCTGTGGGATGTCTTGAATTTAAACATCATGGAGGCCATGGATTGAATGGGATTGTGCTGATTTTGCAGTGTTTTTCGATTTTTGGGGGTGTTCATGGGGAGGGACATGCCATGTGGCTGGTGGCCATTTTGAGTGCAGCTACAGGCACTGGCCATGTGCTGGCAGGCAAGTGGCCATTTTGAATGCAGGCTTTGTTGTTAGGCCTCCAACCATTTTGCCTACTTTTCAACCTTTATTTATGCCCAGGGGTAGTGAGTCTTGCATGGGCCTAGTATTTCTGTGGGTTGTCTTGAATTTAAACATCATGGAGGCCATGGATTGAATGGGATTGTGCTGATTTTGCAGTGTTTTTCGATTTTTGGGCCTGTACTTGTGGCCTTTTCACCAGGGGTATTTCAGTCTAGCATGGGCCTAGTCTTTCTGTGGGCTGTCTTGAATTTAAACATCATGGAGGCCATGGATGGAATAGGATTGTGCTGATTTTGCAGTGTTTTTCGATTTTTGGGCCTGTACTTGTGGCCTTTTCACCAGGGGTATTTGAGTCTAGCATGGGCCTAGTCTTTCTGTGGGCTGTCTTGAATTTAAACATCATGGAGGCCATGGATGGAATAGGATTGTGCTGATTTTGCAGTGTTTTTCGATTTTTGGGCCTGTACTTGTGGCCTTTTCACCAGGGGTATTTGAGTCTAGCATGGGCCTAGTCTTTCTGTGGGTTGTCTTGAATTTAAACATCATGGAGGCCATGGATTGAATGGGATTGTGCTGATTTTGCAGTGTTTTTCGATTTTTGGGGGTGTTCATGGGGAGGGACATGCCATGTGGCTGGTGGCCATTTTGAGTGCAGCTACAGGCACCGGCCATGTGCTGGCAGGCAAGTGGCCATTTTGAATGCAGGCTTTGTTGTTAGGCCTCCAACCATTTTGCCTACTTTTCAACCTTTATTTATGCCCAGGGGTAGTGAGTCTTGCATGGGCCTAGTATTTCTGTGGGTTGTCTTGAATTTAAACATCATGGAGGCCATGGATTGAATGGGATTGTGCTGATTTTGCAGTGTTTTTCGATTTTTGGGCCTGTACTTGTGGCCTTTTCACCAGGGGTATTTCTGTCTAGCATGGGCCTAGTCTTTCTGTGGGCTGTCTTGAATTTAAACATCATGGAGGCCATGGATGGAATAGGATTGTGCTGATTTTGCAGTGTTTTTCGATTTTTGGGCCTGTACTTGTGGCCTTTTCACCAGGGGTATTTGAGTCTAGCATGGGCCTAGTCTTTCTGTGGGCTGTCTTGAATTTAAACATCATGGAGGCCATGGATGGAATAGGATTGTGCTGATTTTGCAGTGTTTTTCGATTTTTGGGCCTGTACTTGTGGCCTTTTCACCAGGGGTATTTGAGTCTAGCATGGGCCTAGTCTTTCTGTGGGTTGTCTTGAATTTAAACATCATGGAGGCCATGGATTGAATGGGATTGTGCTGATTTTGCAGTGTTTTTCGATTTTTGGGGGTGTTCATGGGGAGGGACATGCCATGTGGCTGGTGGCCATTTTGAGTGCAGCTACAGGCACTGGCCATGTGCTGGCAGGCAAGTGGCCATTTTGAATGCAGGCTTTGTTGTTAGGCCTCCAACCATTTTGCCTACTTTTCAACCTTTATTTATGCCCAGGGGTAGTGAGTCTTGCATGGGCCTAGTATTTCTGTGGGTTGTCTTGAATTTAAACATCATGGAGGCCATGGATTGAATGGGATTGTGCTGATTTTGCAGTGTTTTTCGATTTTTGGGCCTGTACTTGTGGCCTTTTCACCAGGGGTATTTCAGTCTAGCATGGGCCTAGTCTTTCTGTGGGCTGTCTTGAATTTAAACATCATGGAGGCCATGGATTGAATGGGATTGTGCTGATTTTGCAGTGTTTTTCGATTTTTGGGGGTGTTCATGGGGAGGGACATGCCATGTGGCTGGTGGCCATTTTGAGTGCAGCTACAGGCACTGGCCATGTGCTGGCAGGCAAGTGGCCATTTTGAATGCAGGCTTTGTTGTTAGGCCTCCAACCATTTTGCCTACTTTTCAACCTTTATTTATGCCCAGGGGTAGTGAGTCTTGCATGGGCCTAGTATTTCTGTGGGTTGTCTTGAATTTAAACATCATGGAGGCCATGGATTGAATGGGATTGTGCTGATTTTGCAGTGTTTTTCGATTTTTGGGCCTGTACTTGTGGCCTTTTCACCAGGGGTATTTCAGTCTAGCATGGGCCTAGTCTTTCTGTGGGCTGTCTTGAATTTAAACATCATGGAGGCCATGGATGGAATAGGATTGTGCTGATTTTGCAGTGTTTTTCGATTTTTGGGCCTGTACTTGTGGCCTTTTCACCAGGGGTATTTGAGTCTAGCATGGGCCTAGTCTTTCTGTGGGTTGTCTTGAATTTAAACATCATGGAGGCCATGGATTGAATGGGATTGTGCTGATTTTGCAGTGTTTTTCGATTTTTGGGGGTGTTCATGGGGAGGGACATGCCATGTGGCTGGTGGCCATTTTGAGTGCAGCTACAGGCACTGGCCATGTGCTGGCAGGCAAGTGGCCATTTTGAATGCAGGCTTTGTTGTTAGGCCTCCAACCATTTTGCCTACTTTTCAACCTTTATTTATGCCCAGGGGTAGTGAGTCTTGCATGGGCCTAGTATTTCTGTGGGTTGTCTTGAATTTAAACATCATGGAGGCCATGGATTGAATGGGATTGTGCTGATTTTGCAGTGTTTTTCGATTTTTGGGCCTGTACTTGTGGCCTTTTCACCAGGGGTATTTCAGTCTAGCATGGGCCTAGTCTTTCTGTGGGCTGTCTTGAATTTAAACATCATGGAGGCCATGGATGGAATAGGATTGTGCTGATTTTGCAGTGTTTTTCGATTTTTGGGCCTGTACTTGTGGCCTTTTCACCAGGGGTATTTGAGTCTAGCATGGGCCTAGTCTTTCTGTGGGCTGTCTTGAATTTAAACAGCATGGAGGCCATGGATGGAATAGGATTGTGCTGATTTTGCAGTGTTTTTCGATTTTTGGGCCTGTACTTGTGGCCTTTTCACCAGGGGTATTTGAGTCTAGCATGGGCCTAGTCTTTCTGTGGGTTGTCTTGAATTTAAACATCATGGAGGCCATGGATGGAATGGGATTGTGCTGATTTTGCAGTGTTTTTCGATTTTTGGGGGTGTTCATGGGGAGGGACATGCCATGTGGCTGGTGGCCATTTTGAGTGCAGCTACAGGCACTGGCCATGTGCTGGCAGGCAAGTGGCCATTTTGAATGCAGGCTTTGTTGTTAGGCCTCCAACCATTTTGCCTACTTTTCAACCTTTATTTATGCCCAGGGGTAGTGAGTCTTGCATGGGCCTAGTCTTTCTGTGGGTTGTCTTGAATTTAAACATTATGGAGGGCATGGATGGATTGGGATTGTGCTGATTTTGCAGTGTTTTTCGATTTTTTTGTGCTCTATAACTGAACTGATGTTCCTCTGTCTTCCATTTTTTTTAGGTGCACAAGACTCAAGAGAACCACCAGTGCCAGGAAGAAGTCCTGCAGCGGTGTGTGTGTGCAGCATAACGTCACGCGACGTCACGTCTGGCCTCAGACAACTCTACAATTCGTGCAACTGCGGCCTGCTGTCTGACCTGCTCTGAAGAAGATGGCCCCAAAGAAAGTTCTCCGTAGCTCCTCTAGCAAGAAAGTTGCTAGTAAGGAGCAGAAGAAGCAAGTTACCAAGGAGGCTGGTGTGCCACCCGCCACTTTTTTTGGGAGCAAAAAAAAAAGTACGCCTGCAGCAGCAGGATCTGCTGGGGACCAACCTGAGAGCAGCACCCCTGCTCCATTGGGTTCAGTGCCTCCACCACCACGCCAACTTAAGTCAAAGCCCTTGAGTGCTTCAGAGGCAGTCAGTGTACTTCTCCAATCACCATCGACCAGTGATGTTGGCTCATCGCAAGAAAGTAGCAGCAATGTCCCTGAATCAACACAGGTTGTTGTAACTCATCTGACAAGTGTTGAACAACCACAGCCGCAACAACAACACCATGTGCAAGTACACGCCCAAGTACATGTGGAAGGAGAGGCAGCAAAAGGAGATGCGCAAGCAAAGGTGCATGGACGTTCACAAGTGCCCACAATAGTTGTTCCTCCCGAAGTAGGGGCACATTTGGAAATCGACAATGAAGCTGAGGTATCATTGGAAGCAACTCCTCCTGATGATCATTCATTGTCTTCCACATCCCTAGCAAGGAAAAGATCAAGGGGGGTGTCTACATCTTCTTCAAGCCCACCTCGTTCTGGTGCAAGTGATCTGTCTTGGGAACCACAACTGCGGTCTGACAGTGAGGCAGAGGCACACCATGATCTGACACCGTTACCTAAGCGTAAAAGGAAGGTCGTCCAAAAACTCAAACCTATGGAGTGTGATGAGGCTCAACAAGAAGTGACAGATACTGCTGGTGATGAAGCCTCTCACGATGACGACGAGCCAGTCATCACAAAGGTCACTGCAGCCCCACCGGGCATGCAGCAAAGAGACATTTTGACCCTATCCCGAGAAGCTGCTGAGCGTGATGATGATGTCGGCGAGGAGGCAATGGAAATGGAATCATTAGATTTGGAGTTAAGTAGTACACCAAAACCTACCGCTTCCATATTTCTTCGCAAGAAGGTACCCACCTCGTCCTCGACCTCAATTCGTGGTGGTGAAAGTGCAAAACGTACTGAAGTTCGGCAATCCACATCCTCCACTTCATCTGTCATTAGCAGCAGGACCACCACCACCAGAATCGCCGCCTCCTCCGGCCCCCAAAGACATTTCAAGTCTCCAGTTTGGGACTTCTTTAGTGTTTGCCCAAAAAAGGAAAACGTAGCCATTTGTAGCCTTTGTAAGCTTCTAGTTAGTCGTGGTAAGCTTGGTTCTAACTATGGTACCGGAGGCCAGAGAGGTCATCTTGAGAGAGCGCACCCTGTCCAATGGTTTCCGCACCTAGAGGCGGTCAAGAAAGCCGGAATTGCACGTAATGAAAACGTTGATTTGTCATCTGCTGATGACGAGGAGGTACAAGAAGACGATTCAAACACTTCACTTACACCCAGTTCCCATGTCAGCAGCACACCCCATGGGAGCCACACTAAGAGTGTGGGAGAGAGTGAGACATCAATGCGGAAAAGTTCATCAGCGAGCGTAACTGGGTCGAAGAGATCATCATCATCCCGTAAATCATTGGTCCAGGGCAACATTAAAAAGATGTTGTTTACAGAAGCGCAATATGAACGCAACCACCCAATGACCCGTCTGTATAACACTAAGCTGGCTAAAATGCTAGCTCTGGACCTTCTCCCTTTTTCTTTTGTAGAAGGGGTTGGTTTTCTAGAATTAGTGGCAGTGCTCTGCCCTAAATGGAAGGTTCCTAGCCGGTTCTATTTTGCCCGAGTTGCGGTTCCAGCACTACATGAAGATGTTCTGAAGGTGATTGGGGCAGCTTTGCAGAAGAGTGCTGTTCACACTATACATCTGACAACAGACATGTGGACCAGTGGCGCAGGCGCTGATTACATGTGCATCACTGCACACTGGGTCTCTTTTTCAGGGGCTAAAGCAAAGCTAAACTCAGGTGTTGACACTAACATTGTTTTTAAAGGTGCTCGGAAACATGCAACACTAGCCATGTTTGGTTTGGAGAAACGTCACACAGCAGAAAACATTTTGGATGTCTTTAACACAAAGGTCCTTAACTGTCTGTCCCCACTAAAACGCAAGGTTGGTTATGTTTCCACGGACAATGGCTCCAATATAGTTAAGGCCATGAGGGACGGTTACTATTTCAGAGTGCCGTGTTTGGCGCACTGTATAAACCTGGTTGTCCAAAAATTCTTGGGTAATAAAAGCAGTGCAGCGTACAGTGTATTGGAGAACTGCCGAAAAATTTGCAAGCATTTCAGGCATTCTTTTAAGGCCCGGAAGCAGCTGAGGAGCATGCTATATCAATGTCAAATGCCAGTGAAAGCACTCATCCAGGAGGTGGTAACACGTTGGAACTCAACCTTCTACATGCTTGAGCGTCTGTATGAGCAGTATACGCAACTCGATCAATATTTCTTGAAAGAGGGTATAGAGGAGCTGAGGATGGGTGGGCCGCAATGGAACATAGTTGAAAGCCTAACACGCATGCTTCGTCCTTTTGAGGTCTTCACGCGTGCAGTCAGCAAGGAGGACTCTAATTTGGGAAAAGCTATCCCATTGTTGTACATGCTGGAGGACCAACTGAAGGAGGTGTGTTCTGTGTTTCGAAAAGATGACAAAAAGAAAGACTCTTTGCTTCTGGCTGAGCAATTATTAGAGCTCCTACAAGGTGATGAACGTCTTCAAAAGATCCACTCAGAACAGCATTACATTTGTGCTACTATTCTGGATCCACGCTACAAAAAGGCGCTGGCAGGCAGAGCATTCTTTCCTTTTGGTGATGAAGATGTTACAAAGTACAAACGTTGGCTAGCCTTGTCAGCCAAGAAGTTTGAAACAGAACGGCTGGAAATTGAAGGAAATGGCAGTACATCAGCAGGCCATCCCCAGTCAAAACAATCCACTTCTGCACCTGTGGCTGTGGCACAAGTGACCTCTCAGCCGTTAAAGACACCGGCAACCGGATCATCTGCACGAAAGACAACAGAAACATTGGAGGCTGAAGAGGATTGGCTAGCTCTGCGTGGGTTTGGTTCTCAAAAGGTCAGAGGCACAGCAAGAGCTACGCAAAGTGGAGGAACCTTGGAGGAGGACCTTGAGTCGATGGTGAAGGACTATCTGAATGACTCCACAGAGGTCTATGTTAATTCTGACCCATTGGCGTATTGGCATGGGAAAAAAGAATTGTGGCCACAGCTCACCAACCTGGCTATAAACTACTTGTCTTGCCCACTCGCAAGTGTGTCTTCTGAACGGGTTTTCAGTGCGGCTGGTGGGATTGTAACTCCCAAACGGAGCCGCCTCTCGCCCAAAAATGTGGAGAGGTTAACAATGATCAAGATGAATCAGCACCTCATACCACCAGATATAAGAGTACGAGAGAGCGTGCCGGATGAAGAGGAGGTGGCCAGCACCATAGATGAGGGAATTTCTACTCTGTCAGGTGGCACTGACCTCACCCGGGCTGAATTCGCAGAGTATGATGACGAAGCCTTATTCTTATTCCTGGACCGTGATACCGACTTCGAGCCCTGAAAATGAGACAACGAATCAATAACTTTCTTTTTCATCCTTATTCACTTTTATTCCTGTGTGTCTGTCTTTCTTTGTTGTGCACAGTTAATATAATTCAAACTTTAATCAGATAATCACAAAGACAAGCCCATCAGCAGAACTGTCTTCACTTGTTTGCTAATTTATTTGAAGGTGCCGCAGTCTGCATTCCTCAGGTTCACAAGTTCAGAAGAACATGCTCCTCTATCCTCCTCCTCCAGACTCCTATTTCCATCAAAGCAGAGGGCTGGTTTACGCCCAATGAAGAAAGACTCAGCACTTGTGGGGGTGTTGTTCTACCTCTTTGCAGGTGAGTTGACGGGTCTGGGGCCATTGCTGGGAAGCACTAAAAGTGGTTTGTGCCAAATCCGAGGCGGAAATTTTTTTGTGTTTTTGATGACTTGCTTGCCTTTGAGGTGCTCTTAGGGGGGGTTCCGTCTGTTTGTGGGTGAGTTTCGTGGTCTGAGAGCATTGCTGGGACACTCTAATCTTGATTGCATTTGCTTTTCAGGAAATCCGTCGTGCCAACCCCGACTTATGGCCTAGCTACGCAGCGCGTTTGGACCGAAGGCCCAGAAATATTGCAAGTATGAGATTTTGCTTTTGGCCTGTTTGGGGGTGTTATGCTTCTTGGCGGGTGGGTTGCCGGGTCTTGGGGCATTCCTGGGAAGGTCTAATACCGGGTAGAAGTGGTTGGGACAAAATCCAGGCCGATTTTTTTTTGGGCTATTTCAGACATTTTGCTCTATGTAGCGTTTTCGGGGGCCTGTTTGGGGGGCTTCCTGGTGTTTGTGGGTGAGTTTCGTGGTCTGGGAGCACTGCTGGGACACTCTAATCTTGATTGCATTTGCTTTTCAGGAAATCCGTCGTGCCAACCCCGACTTATGGCCTAGCTACGCAGCGCGTTTGGACCGAAGGCCCAGAAATATTGCAAGTATGAGATTTTGCTTTTGGCCTGTTTGGGGGTGTTATGCTTCTTGGCGGGTGGGTTGCCGGGTCTTGGGGCATTCCTGGGAAGGTCTAATACCGGGTAGAAGTGGTTGGGACAAAATCCAGGCCGATTTTTTTTTGGGCTATTTCTGACATTTTGCTCTATGTAGCGTTTTCGGGGGCCTGTTTGGGGGGCTTCCTGGTGTTTGTGGGTGAGTTTCGTGGTCTTGGAGCACTGCTGGGACACTCTAATCTTGATTGCATTTGCTTTTCAGGAAATCCGTCGTGCCAACCCCGACTTATGGCCTAGCTACGCAGCGCGTTTGGACCGAAGGCCCAGAAATATTGCAAGTATGAGATTTTGCTTTTGGCCTGTTTGGGGGTGTTATGCTTCTTGGCGGGTGGGTTGCCGGGTCTTGGGGCATTCCTGGGAAGGTCTAATACCGGGTAGAAGTGGTTGGGACATTATCCAGGCCGATTTTTTTTTGGGCTATTTCAGACATTTTGCTCTATGTAGCGTTTTCGGGGGCCTGTTTGGGGGGCTTCCTGGTGTTTGTGGGTGAGTTTCGTGGTCTGGGAGCACTGCTGGGACACTCTAATCTTGATTGCATTTGCTTTTCAGGAAATCCGTCGTGCCAACCCCGACTTATGGCCTAGCTACGCAGCGCGTTTGGACCGAAGGCCCAGAAATATTGCAAGTATGAGATTTTGCTTTTGGCCTGTTTGGGGGTGTTATGCTTCTTGGCGGGTGGGTTGCCGGGTCTTGGGGCATTCCTGGGAAGGTCTAATACCGGGTAGAAGTGGTTGGGACAAAATCCAGGCCGATTTTTTTTTGGGCTATTTCTGACATTTTGCTCTATGTAGCGTTTTCGGGGGCCTGTTTGGGGGGCTTTCTGGTGTTTGCGGGTGAGTTTCGTGGTGTGGGAGCACTGCTGGGACACTCTAATCTTGATTGCATTTGCTTTTCAGGAAATCCGTCGTGCCAACCTCGACTTATGGCCTAGCTACGCAGCGCGTTTGGACCGAAGGCCCAGAAATATTGCAAGTATGAGATTTTGCTTTTGGCCTGTTTGGGGGTGTTATGCTTCTTGGCGGGTGGGTTGCCGGGTCTTGGGGCATTCCTGGGAAGGTCTAATACCGGGTAGAAGTGGTTGGGACAAAATCCAGGCCGATTTTTTTTTGGGCTATTTCTGACATTTTGCTCTATGTAGCGTTTTCGGGGGCCTGTTTGGGGGGCTTCCTGGTGTTTGCGGGTGAGTTTCGTGGTGTGGGAGCACTGCTGGCTATATATACTTTACTTTGCAAGAGGTTTGAAGCAAATCCATGGTGGCTGAGGGGACTTAGGGCCTAGCTGCAGAGCGCGCGCGGAGTGATTTGGGAAATTTGTGAAAAAGTGACTAAGTCCCCATTTTTGTACTTTTGCTCTTTGGCTGTTTGGGGGTCTTCTACTCGTTTTCTCCTGGGTTGACGGCTCTGGGGCCATTGCTGGGAAGCTCTAATACCGGATAAAAGTGTTTTGGACCAAATCCCAGGCGGAATTTTTTTTGTGTTTTTGATGACTTGCTTGCCTTTGAGGTGCTCTTAGGGGGGGTTCCGTCTGTTTGCGGGTGAGTTTCGTGGTCTGGGAGCACTGCTGGGACACTCTAATCTTGATTGCATTTGCTTTTCAGGAAATCCGTCGTGCCAACCCCGACTTATGGCCTAGCTACGCAGCGCGTTTGGACCGAAGGCCCAGAAATATTGCAAGTATGAGATTTTGCTTTTGGCCTGTTTGGGGGTGTTACGCTTCTTGGCGGGTGGGTTGCCGGGTCTTGGGGCATTCCTGGGAAGGTCTAATACCGGGTAGAAGTGGTTGGGACAAAATCCGCGCGGAAAAGCCTTTAGTTTTGGCACTTTTTGTAACTTAGGGTTCGTTAGGGTTAGCCCTAGCAGCAGGATTGCATGTGTTTCGGGGTGTTCTAGATTTTTCAAACTGAGTTCTGGGGTCTTAGAGCACTCGTGAGAATGTGTAATTTTGGTTGCAAGTCATTTGAAGAAAATCCATGGTGGGAAAGGGGGGATTTGGCATAGTTAAAGAAAGCCTTTGCCACTATTCTTAACTTAGGGTTCGTTAGGGTTAGCAGTATTTCTATTGCATGTGTTTGAGTGGGGGGGATTTCGAGTCTTGGAGCGATGCTGGCTATGGCTACTTTTGCTTGGTTGCTTGCAAGTGGTTTGAATGCAATCCACGGTGGGTAATGGGTAATTAGGGTACTTCGGCCTACTTTTACTTTCAAAGTAAGTTTTGTCACCAGTTTTCTGCTAGGCCTCGTTTTTTGAGATTTGATTGGGGGTCTTCTACATTTTTGCGACTGGCTTTAGTAAGGGTCTGGGTGGGAGCACTGCTAGGAAGATCTAATTTTGTTCTAAAACACAGTTTACAGTACACCTAGCTTGAGGGGCAAGATCCGATACATTAATTTGCCCATACATCCTTCAAAAGGTGACTCAGAGTACGCACTTTCAAAAACATTGTACTGTCTACTAGGAAAAACAAATTGTGACTTTTTGCACTCCACAGCCTACATGCCTTATATTTATTTATCAGTGGTGTTGTAATATTATATCACTTCCTGTTTTTCGTTGAATAATTACAGGCCGGGTTTCAGTCTCTGCAATGGGGAAAAAAGGATGGAGTCAGGCTTCACAGTAGCGAGCCACAATTCAGCATCAGGCAGGCAGTGGACAGGGTGTCTTCTGGTGACCAACATCGATGGACGAAGCGTCGGCTGCAATGGAGGAGTGCCGCTAATAGGAGGATTTTTTTTCTGCGGGCAACTTACTTACCACTTCCAACAGGACCACTACAACCACATAGATACAGTATCCCTTGCCTTTTTCTCTGACTGTGACTGCATTTCTTGGCTCTCTCTCTGCTTCTACATTGATCCCTTAACACATCACTTAGTCCACTCCACTATCACATCTGCACCACACATAGTCATTTGTAAGTGCTCCTACGTAATTCGCAAGTCGCAGCACGCCCCAGGCCGTAGAGGACTGGGATGGCCCCAATGATGAAGCATGTCACCAAGGGGCAACCCTGGTGAGTGAGGGGACACCTAGAAAAAAAGCAATTTCTCCTTTTCTATCTACTATACCTTCTTCTTGTATGTTAGGACAGCACTTCACTGATGCCTGTCTTGTCTTCTGTTACAGGTATCCTTTCCCTGCTGACCCTACCTTTACCCATCCCACATTTTTTATTTTAGTTTGTTATTTTTCTCCCCCGCCTAATGCCTCGAACACCCTGTGTTTACACTTCTGGGTGTTGGTGACATTTGGAAGTGGAACCATATTTGCATCGACTGGATCACGGGGAGTAAACCGGACACCTTCCAGACCAACCCCATTGAGTGTTGTTGTGAATGGATTTATAGTGACCAGCAAGGCTCTCGGGTATCTGGCTACAGAGACCTTATGTTGAATATCGTTATCAATAATTCCACACAGGCCCTGTACTGTCGCATTCTTTCTTTCCACAGTTGTCGATGATATATTCTTACTCAGCTTGACAAAGAACCATTGCTAATGTGAAAGAACTTCAACCGAATTAGTAGTTATACTTTACCATTTGTTAGGCTACAATGTGGCACTGCTCTACTGTACTTCTGTCACATGCTATATTCTCAGTTGTACCGTTGAATTGCTCAGGAGGACAAACCAGATTTCATTTTCTTTTTTTTCATAGGCATGCAACTGCCACTGTGTCACAACAATAGTACCACCGCTATGAGGAAATTTTATCCGACCAAGATTGCCAACGTTATTCGGTGTTTCCCGTGGAGCCAGCCCTGGGTCTAGCCCTACTTTCAAACACAAATTACAGGTAAGATAAGCGTTTGGTGGTTTGGGGGTATAATGGAGTATTAGTACGAGAGACGAGAGACTGAAGGTAGTACTACTAAAGTCCTAGGACTCTTGGATTCACTTCACTGAGTCTGTGAGAGGCACTTAGTGTTGAAAACATTTGGGCATTTACACTTAAAGGAAGAAAATGGAACTAAACTTTCAGGAAAACAGTCAACGTTAAACCCCCACCCACCAGGCAAGCAGTAAAAAACAGGTATGCTCAGATAAAGTTTGAAAAAGTATATTTATATCCCTAACAAAATAATCTCCCGCAAGACCCTCCCTAACCCCAACGATTGTCCTTCAAAAGTCCCCAAAAACCCAACTCCCAATTCCCACCCCCCAAAAGTCTCTAAAAAAGGGGCAAGGGACACTATGGGTGGATGCTGTTCACTTTTTGGGCCAGGGCATCATGCTCCTCGCGGAGCAAGGCGAGCTCCTGCTGAAGGCGGGACACCATCAGGGTGGTGCGGCGCAGGCGTGCCTTCACTGCCTTGCAGGTGCAATGCCTGTGAGAGGCAGCTGTTGGCCTTGCTGCTCGGTGGTGGCGTTTGCCTTTGGCAGCCCGGCTCAGTCTGGGTGGACCACTGTGCTGGGTGGCAGCCCGTGGGGCCACGGAGGCCGATGCAGACGACGTTGTTGTAGTTGTCGACTGCACACTTTCCACGTCCTCCAGGGCCACCAGCCGCCGATATTCCGCAACAGTGGCCTCGATCCTCCGTTGCCGGGCCGCTCTAGCCAGCTCCTTCCTCCTTGTCCGTTTGGAAGGAGAACCTATATGAAGAAAGAAAGACATAGTCTGTAACCAATGCTCTTTTAGATTAACTCAATCATTCAGCAGAAATTTGTGTTGCAGTACAACTAGCAACTTGCAAGCGCATTACATAACTATTGAGGCCAGTATCTATCTAACCTCACACTTCTTCATCCTTGCTCTAACATTAGTGGGAGTTTAAGGAACAAAGTCTACGAGCACTGTGGACTTCCATTGGAGTCGACTATGAAAGTACACCAGTCTTATTCTTCTTCTTATCTCTTGTTTTGGAAAATTGGTACGTTATTTTCTGCAAGCCGGCATAATGCCAGCGCGGTAAACTTGCACCCGAGAAAAAGAGACGCACGCCATGAGGAGTGACCTAGACTTGCGTTGCCGTTGCGTTACTGTACCCGTCCAGTACATGCAGGTGGTGAATCTCTTACTTTTCTAGTACGGGTGGCACTGAGAATACTCTGTTACAACTCAAGGGCTACTGCTTAATTAATTTAACTTTCACCCTACAGTGGAAATGAGTACTAGAAATGGAAAATTGAAGAAGATAAATAATCTGATTATCTATCACTTCACATGGGATGTTTTTGCTTATATATGGGATGACTTTAGGTGCTTTGCTTTTTATTGAGTGACCAGTGATACATCCACACATGAATGACTGAGTACTACTAAACTTATTAAGAGAGGTAGGGAGTGGCCACCATAATAACCGGATCTATGCAGTGCTTGCAATACAAACTACTGCTACTATTTATGGTAGTATTTGGACAAAATTAAAAGTTCTTTTCCTTGCCTTTCCTACACTGGAACGGACGTGCGGGTGCAGTGTTAGTGTTACATGCTCTTCAAAGTTACACTTAGTTCATCCACTGACCGTCTACTCTCTCTAGATCATGGGTACTCACAAACTTTCTCTCAGGGGCTACATTTACAGTGTAGTTTGGGGCCGAGGGCCGCACTGGTGGGGGCGGAGTCAGAGGGGGCGGGGCTAAAGCAAAACGATAACTTGTGACCATGAGGTTGCACACAGGTCTCTGCAGCAGATGCCCTCATCCACTGAGCCACCAGACCCAGCATTTACATACATCTCTCTCCCTCCTGCTCTCCCTCCTGCCCTCCCTCCATCTCTCTCTCCCTCCTGCCCTCCCTCTCCCTCCCCCTCTGTCATCTCACTGTGTGTGTGTCTATCTGTGTCAGCCTTCAGCCCGGGTTGAGACCGCTTCCTCAACGCGCACACACAGACAACAACACCAAAGTACTTAACAGGTCTTTAAAAGACCATTAACATATTATTGAGGCTTTGTTTGTTTTAGCGCCCCTGCTTCTCCACCCTGACAATCACTGCTTGCCCGGCCCCACAGAGCAGAGGCTTAGTTCTATTTCACCTCTTTGTGGCCTTGCATCTCCACTCTGCTCTGTGGGGGCCGGGGGAGCAGTGATTGTCAGAGTGGAGATGCAGGGGCGCTAACAGGTGAAATACAAAAAAGCCTCTGCTCTGTGGGGGCCGGGGGAGCAGTGATTGTCTGCAAGGTCAGCGCACCGCCAACGAAGGCTTGCCGGGCCACCACCGGCCCGCGGGCCGTACTAGGAGTACCCCTGCTCTAGATACACATATGCTATCTAAGAGTCAGATAGTAGCATGATCCAGGTATATGGACACATACAGTTTCTGTGTCACCCACCCAGGCTGTTGTCCTTCCACCCATCATTGCTTCATCATTCACCCAGCCATGCATCTCATATTCTTGCCTTCCCAGCTAGTCTTCAATCTCAATAAGTAAGGAATATATAAGAGCTTACCTCTGGCCGCCACCACCACCGTCTCAACTCTCACAGCTGCCGCCGCCGCCTCCTCCCCTGAAGCATCGCCCGATTCGCCCTCCGCCTCGGTGTCGAGCACCACCACCTCCACACTGGCCCCGCCACCAGATGTTCCACCTACAAAGTACATTTAAGAATGTTAGAATAAAGCAGTCACTAGTATTTGGTCTAGGAATGAAGACATGTGAAAACAATGTAATTTGTGACTGTCGTTAAAGTTAAAAAAAAATGTCCCTTTTTCCAGGGAAGGTTGTCTTGCTGCACTTTTTGGCACAACTGATGAAGGCTGTTTTTTTAACACGCACCATTTTTCTCCACACAGACAGAAGATGGACTTCTAACAACAAGATCAAGTTGAAACCAGGTGAGAGCTCGGCTCGACCACAAGAAATGTCTTCAATTAATCGTCAGCACTAACCACTTTTCCATTATCAGTTAAACGTTTAGTTTTATTATGACTTCATTTTAATAAATGTGTTTACTTTTAATAAAGCTTTTAAACTTAAATACAATCTGTGTTTTTTGGTCCAGACTAGAGTGACTGAGCGAAAGGTTTTGCAATTTTTGCAAGCATGAGTCCAGATAGAACACTTCAAAAGACATTATGGACAATCCCAGAGGACTGCACTAAGTTGATAGAGCTATTGCTGACTAGAATCATGGGAGTTTCGCCAACCGTGCAATCTTAGTTAGCTACACAGACAGACTAATAAGAATAATCTAGTAATACCACAGGGAGTCATAGTAGAGGCAGGATAAGAATTTAGATACAGTCTACAAGAAGAGCAAAGACAATTTTGAAAAAAGTCAAATGAGGAACGCTAGGAAAAATAGGTACTAGTCTAAAATGAAAACTTACTGGGGCCAGCAGAGGAGCCCTCGCCTGCCCGATCCTGGCCCTGTTGATGAACAGCATCCGCCGCCTGCTGCTCCTGTGTCCTCCTCTCGCCCCTGGGGGGAGCTGACGTACAACATGAAAGAAAGAACAGAAAACATGGATGATTGTTGCTTGTCAATGTCAACCAAATCAAACATTTCAAAAGAACAATAACAAAATATTTCTGCGAAATTATATTGATTATGGTTACTTTTCATTTATATGCGGACCTGTGACTTCGAAAGTCACGTAACTCACTAAACAAAGTACTGAAACGTTCACCTAGGACTGGCAGGCAGCAGTCCGCAGGCAAGACGCAAAGTGACAGACAAACTCCATTGTGATTTCAGTCAGATCAGTGACAACACTAACAGTTGCCTGCTACATTACCAGTCATTTAAATAGTCAAACTATCAATCCACCACCACTATTTTTCTTATTGTCAGGGTTACAAAGGAAGGGGCAGATTTAAGCCCTTGCGGCTCTTTTACGCCGTTCTTGCGTGACTTTTGTGACGCAGCAGCTAAACAAAAAAGGGCGCCATGGTGCGGCGTATAATATTATAACAACGTGACGCATTTGGGAGATGCATCCCGTTATAAAGCCCTGCGCCATCAGGGGGCGTTCCGGCGCAAGGGAGGGCATTCCTGCGCTGGAACACATCCTAATAGTGGCTGAGGGAAATCTACAAAATATCAATCAGTCACCTTTAGGACAATGATGCGTCACACAAACCCTGCACCTGCTTGAAGCAGACGTACGGCTTGACCCAGCATTGGGGAGATAGGGTACCCCAGAGCATTGATGGAGCTGCGCCATCGTTGCGACGCAACTCCAGCAGTAAAGCTTCGGTGACGTTTTGGGCCCATGGTGCGCCGCATTGCAAATACGGCGCACCATGTTTGGTGGTGGTAGCGGGCCGCACAATTAATGGTGCATCCCTGCTACTTTGCAGGGATGCGATGGTAATTGCAATTCTGCCCCTTAGGGGCATACTTACTTACGCGTTCTGGCGCATCTCCAGAGATGCGCCAGATCAAATGCGTCACGCAAAACTACCCTTGCGACACGGCAGATGTGCCTCATTTACAATGCGGCGCGCCCTGGCGCAAGGGTAGGCACTTGCGTGAGGCATCTCGTCACGTAAGAGCGGCGCATCGCTGGAGTCACGTCGCCAACGCAATGCAACTCCAGTAATGCTCAGGGCCACCCAATACTTAACATGCTGTGTCAGTCCTTTCGCCTGCTTCGAGCAGACATAAGGAATTGAATTGACGTAGCAGCGTCGCAGAAGTGCCTGCGTTAAATCTTGTACATTTCACGCAGGCAATTTTGCGAGGCGCACAGCCGCTGGACCGCGGCGCCCACCCTGCGTACTAGGAACGCACCCATTGTGGTGCAGGCCCATGGCTTTATAACATGACGCATCTCCTAGATGCGTCATGCTGTAAATGACTCGCAGGGATGCGGCACGTTTACGCCGCTGTTGCGTCACGCAAGGCAACGTAAACGTGGCGCAAGGGGCTTGTAAATGTAATCTGCCCCCTAGTGTCTAGCATTACGCAGTTCTGTAAAGTACACTCATACATAATAGTTACTCAGGCCAATGAGACCACGAAATAGAAAACAAATAAGCATAGTAGCAACGCCACTGAGAAGGAGAGCAGTGCACCTGAAATGCACAGAAGATTTTGAAATATAATTTAACTACAATGTAATCGTCATCAGCGGCATTATTGGCTTGCTCCATGTAAAAAACAAATATTTGCAATACAACAACACAGAGCAGGAGAAAACATCATAGTAGTGAGTGATTAAATGGCTACTACTACTCACCAAGCCCGGGGATCTCCAAGCCGAGCTGGTCCAGCAGGTCGCGCTCGCGGTCCAGGAGGTCCGTCCAGCGATGGGTGACCTGGCTGTAGGTGCGCTGGACCCCGTAGAGGTGGGATATGGCCCAGCACACCTTCTCCCACCGCTTCCGGCGCTCCCGCATGTTGTACCCGCCGGCCGCGATCCTGCCGCCTCCCGCGATGGTCCTGGGCAGGCGGCGCTGGACGAAGTAGACCAGCGCGCCCACTTCCTCCGGGCTGAAGATCTCCCGTCGCGTCACCTGCTCCCCCCTCAATCTCCCGCATGCTGTCCTGCCACTGGGTCCAGCACTACTCCCCGCCGCCGCTGCGGCCCTCAAGTGCCTAGGCAGCTTCACGGCGCCTGGCTTGACCATGGTCTGGGCAGGTAAGGTAGGAAGAAGTAGAAAATTAAGAAAGAATAGGATAGGGAAGAAGAAAAGAAAAGAGTTTAAAAATGTAGTTTAAAAGTAAAGAAAAATAGCAGAAAAGACAAAAATATACAGCTAGGAAAAGAGAGGGATAGATAAGAAGCAAAATCGTAAAAAAAAAACTGAAAACAAGCAAAGGATGGCAAAGATACCAAGAGGATTAAACACCATGCCCAGACACAGGAAATGAATGAAAAACAAGATGGCCGGCGCCCGTTCACGAGCGCAAAAGTAAGTTCGCGCGAGATTTTCCTCGCGATCTCGTGCGAACCTCTAGATTTCCCGCGCGATCTCGTGCGACCCTCTACTCGCAATGCGCTTACTGCGCGAGATTATACATAGCGGGCGGAAACGGAAATACGTCACGCAAACAAAATGGCCGCGCCCGTACTCGACCTTGGGGTAAATTCGCGTGTTGCGCTGCAAGCGGCTCGCGAATACTGCAAAAAAACTCGCGAAACAACAAGCCGCAAAAAAATAAAATGCTCATTCGCACGAATTGGCGGCTTCCGCGGTCGGTTTCGCACGACGCCGCGCCCCGCGAATAGCGCGAAAAAAAACGAAAAACGATTTCAGCAAAAGCAAAAGCAATGAGCAGGTGCAAAAGGTCAACCTCATGATTTGTAACGATTCTTTGTAGTGCTTCCTGAGGGGGCCCTCCAGAATTCGGTTGCCTGCTTGCAACTATTGTGTGACCCTGCTCTGACCTTAACTGTATGCCACAAAGGTCCTGATTTACAGCTAAAGGAGCAGACAAGCAGGTGCCAGGCTGGAACTTTAAATTCTTTCAGTGACACATTAATTAGCCCCTAATTCATTATTGTCAGTTGGGGCAGGGCAGGTGTTGTAACTAATTTTGCAACAATGAAAGCACTTAGCAAGTGCAAAAGATCACTAATCAGGGCGCACTAAGGAAGCAGGTGCCAGCTAAAAAAATATTCTGTGACACATTAATCAGCCCCAAATTAATTCAAGTCACTTGAGGCAGGGAAGGTGTGCTTTGCTTTGCCGAAAATAATGTACACTGGACAACCAGAGGGTGTGGTGATGAAACAGAGGGTGGCATGGGTGGGCCAGAGGGTGGCATGAGTAGTCAGAGAGTGGCAGTGGTGACAGAGAGTGGCAGTGATGAAGAAGAGTGTCCCAAACAGGCTGGACATGTAGAAACAACAAGTTCGCAAAACTTGCGACCCGACAGGTAAGTTCGCAAATTGCGAAATTGTAAAAACCCTCGCGAACTGGCAGAAACACGGGCGAACACAAAAAAAAAAAATCCGCACATTCGCGGGAATTCGCGGATTTTGCGGATTGCGAATCCGCAAATCCGCAAAATTCGCGAACGCGAGATCCGCAAAATTCGCCCATGCTTACTGGAGATCTGGTGCAAAGAAAGAAAGATGGCGCTTTCCTTCTTTTGATGCAACATGCTTCCCGGTGATGTGGCCGCGTTTTCAGCGACGTTGATCCTCTTCTCCGGCGATGCAAGATGCTTTATACGATGTGAGCCACGATAGGCCCTGCAACACACTTCCCAGTGATGCGGAGGCATCTGCTGCAACGTCGATCCTCTTCCCAGATGATGCAAGTTGCTTCTACAACGCTGCGAGCTGCAACAGGCCTTGAAATACTCTTCCTGGTGATGCGGAGGCGTATGCTGCGACGTCGATCCTCTTCTTCGGCGATGAGTCATGACAGGCCCTGTGACATGCTTCTCGGAGACGCTGCGGTGTCTGATGCAAAGTCGACGTGCTTCTCCAGCGATGAGCCGCGACAGGCCCTGTGGCACGCTTACCAGTGATGTGGCGGCGTCTGCTGTGACGTCGATCCACTTCTCCTGGCAATGCAAGGCACTTCGGTGGACCTGAGATGACTCAACAATTTCTCTGCGACACGCTTCCTGGTGATGCGGCAGCATCTGCTGCGACGTCGATCCTCTTCTCCAGTTCGGCAAAACGCTTCTTGTTCTTGAGTCGCGCTTCCAGCTCCTTGGGACACGCAAGTCCTCAAAAAGTCCAGCACACTGCAGGCACTTCAAAAGTAATCTTGGGAGCTGGAGGGTCAAGCCTGTAGTCCCTGAGACTTCATCAGGAGGCAAGCTCTGTTCTCAATCCCTTGGAGATCCTTACACAAGTTGATGAAAGTACACACAAAGTTCATCTCTCCTTTCTTTGACAGTCAGGCAACCAATGCAGTCCAATCCCCCAAGCAGGGGGCTGACTCACCCTGAATCCCCCAGCCCCTGTCACTCAATCGTCAGACAAGGAATACACAACCTAGCAGAGGCAGGCTTGGATGGTTAGACAAGAAAATACCTGCTTTCTAAAAGTGGCATTTGCAAGCACAAAATGTTAAAACCAACTTCACTAAACGATGTATCTTATCATTCTGAGTTCAGGCACACTAAACTCGAATTTCTACCATGATCCCTGAGTCAGTTAGGATTATAAAATGTAATAATCTAACTGCCCATTCTGGCCTATGGGGAATAGGTAGCCTTGCAATAGTGAAAAACGAAAATGGCTGTAGATCACTATTAGGACATCCCACACACATCAGGACTTGTCCTTCCTTATACTTACAATGCACCCTGCCCTTGGTCCTTTTGACATGAAGAAAAGGGAATGTTTAGGGACTGCCAAGTGGGTGCACTTGCCTAGTCAGCATGGCAGTACCAGACTGCACACAACCTATGCAATGGCAAGCCTTATACACACTTTTACAGGCTGCTTCTGTGGGTGGCACAACCAGTGCTGGAAGCCCACTAGCAGCATCTGGTTTACAAGCCCTGGGCACTCATGGTGTGCTGTACTAGGGTCTGACAGGTAAACCAAACCAGAGAATCATTGAGTCACTAATCCATACATCAATTTACACAAGGGAGAGTATATGCACTTTAGCACTGACAGCACTGGTGAAGTGCCCAGAGTCATAAAAGTAACAAAATCAGGTCAGACAGAATACAGGAAAAAGGCAAAAAGTTAAGGGTAGACCCAGCAAAAAGGGCCAAGTCCAACATACGCCCACTTACAAATTTCGCTGTGGAGAATCCTTGCAGCTTCGAAGAGGTCAACAGACCTTTTCCACCATAGGCTAATTAGACCTCTTTCAAAATAAGCGATACATCAGTGACATTTAGATTTTGGCGATTAGTCAATGATGAGAGGTTGGTGAAGGTTTCAAAACCTTTATTTATCATAAAGTTAGAATCTCTAATAGTCTGTATTCAGTTTAGTAAGATTACAGAAATAGAAAATCGATTTGGTTAGAAATCAGCATTAGAAAATACACTGTGTTCCATGAGGAATTCCTGTAAGCTAACTAAAGGACCTATTCAAAATAGAACCCATGAAAAGTTCTTCTGTAGAGAAACGAGTAAGAGAGGAACTTCTTAGAAACAGTTGTTCTGCAAACTCAGCCGAGTTCCCTACAGCCGCAGTATCACCTATAAATAAGAGTGTGATCCTCACAGTAGCATTCATCACTAATAATCCCAAAAGATCAAAATGAAAATGATTCAGTCACCTCAGGAAAATAGTTAAAGAAAATCAACTCTCCATAAGGAAGAGCCTCACAGCAGAGAAACATCCAGCATCAGGACCACTGGAAATATTCAAAGAATTAAGAGGCAATGAGGTGTATGGGAAAAGTGAATTACCAACTAGCTAAGATCACTCATTAATGTGGGTTCATACTTTCGTAACAACTCTGTAAGTGTCCTCTGTCATTATTCAATGAGAATAGTTCACAAGATAGTTTTCCCTTTCCTTCTCTCGCCCAAACTTTTCCCAGATCTGCCAAGCTTCATACTGCATGGGTCAAGGTGGTGACTTTATTTCATACAATTTTCCCCTCACATTATCTGGTTTCTTGGTGTTAACCGTTCCAAATGTAGGAAAACTTAATGCACCATCATCCTCCATAATCCTCATCCATTCTTTTAACCATAAACATGTATTTAATCAATGATCAGAAGTCATTATGTAAACTGGAACATCCATAGGATTCAAACAGGAGTAGTAACTTTTCCCTTCACAAATTTCTTAAAATACTGAAAACATTTTATTTTAACCACCAAATTTATTGATTCGTTTTGCAAAACTGAATTTTTTGATTTTGGTTCGTATTCGTCAGAATTTTCAATTGGCAATCAAATAGCAGTTTTAATTTTTATAACCCCTTTGTCCAACCCATAAACAGAGCTCAAATTGACAATATCAGATACGCAGTGCTGCACAGTTCACCAACCAACCAATGGCAGCACAAAACAAATCAACCAGCAAATCTCAGCACGAAACACTATGATGTCAAATTCTCCCTCCTCGCAGCATCCACATTCATTGACAATTTTCTTCTTCGCTATTTTAAAACACTTTTCTGACCAATCTTGTTTGTTTAACTCTTCTTTTTCTAAGGAAAATGTTATATCTATATTTACCCAAGAGGATTCCACAATCACAGGTAATTTCTCAACTATTCATAATCCACAAACATTAATGCTGCTTCAATCTGGTGCACACTAAAGTTTCACCAATAACAACAAGGTTAATCCATCATCAAAATGTATCCCTGTAATTACTGTTAAAGTGATTGTACCTCACACTCCACATCCACTGATCCCTTGGCAAAACAAAATTATTATCCCAGGATACTTCAGCTTCTTGGAGCCTGGAATCAACTTCATCACTACAACAATCTCTTAACACTATTCTTATAACATTTGGTTAATCTACAAAGCAAGCACATTCACTCTACCCTCACACCCACAACATTATTCTCCCTATTGATTGGTACTCACAACTCCAAACCGCAACCATCAAAACTGTAACTGCTCGTCACTCCATCCATATTTGGGCACTGGAAACTGGAAACAGGAATGATGTCAATATTTTAGGGGCACTCATTTTGAGCTCTATTTTGGGTGTTAAACCATCAATTCTGTTGCCTGAAACTGTGGGAGTCCAAGGACTCACAAAGATGGTTCATTTTTTATATACACCCACTTACAAATTTCGCTGTGGAGAATCCTTGCAGCTCTGAAGAGGTCGACGGACCTTTTCCACCATAGGCAAATTAGAGCTCTTTCAAAATAAACAATACATCAGTGACCTTTAGATTTTGGCGATTAGTCAGTGATAAGAGGTTGGTGAAGGTTTCAAAACCTTTATTTATAAAAAAGGTAGAATCTCTAATAGTCTTTATTCAGTTTAGTAAGATTACAGAAATTGAAAATCGATTTGGTTAGAAATCAGCATTAGAAAATACACAGTGTTCCATAAAGAACTCTTGTAAGCTAACTAAAGGACCTATTTAAAATAGAACCCATGAAGAGTTCCTCTGGAGAGGAGCGAATAAGAGATGAACTTCTTATAAAAAGTAGTTCTGCAAACTCAGCCGAGTTCCCTACGGCTGCAGTATCACCTATAAATGAAAGTGTGATCCTTACAGTAGCATTGATCACTAATAATCCAAAAAGATCAAAATGAAAAATATTCAGTTACCTCAGGAAAATAGTTAAAGAAAATCAACTCTCCATAAAGAAGAGCCTCACAGTGGAGAACCAGGCCTTATGGGCCGGGCGGCGCAGGGCACGCCTTAATCCACGAGTTCACCTGTCTTGTACAAAACAGAGACACAAGACACTCCGTTGAGCGTGGAAGCCAGGTTTATTAACTGCAGCTAAGCACAGTTGTCCCAGAAGTTACACACGAGGTGGATTTTAAGGAGACTGCCCCTTCAATGCGTGGCGCACTGTCTTTTATAGCAACATATTTACAGCATCTCACTCCTTACACATACAAAACGAAAAAATGATAAAAGTTGAAAAACAAGCTATCAGGTGTCTCAAATACACCCCTCTCTCAGACCCCGTGTGCTACCCTTCCCAACAAATTAATCAGTGATGGCGTCAACAATCCACTCTTGCAGGTGGCAGGACGTATTTGTATGCCTCAAAAGATAGTTGTGTAATAGGAGAATACAAGGAGAGAATAGCGAAGGCCAGTCAGATTAGATAATATAAAGAAAGAATAGGAGAAGGCAAATAGTCGGTCGAGACAGGGATCAATCGAGCCAGACATGGTGTAACGAACTCAGCCAGACCCTGACATCGGGTTTCGTGGACAAGGGCAATAGAGTTACTTTTTAACTAAAAGGACACGTAGCAGCTAGAAATGCAAAAATACATTGTTCGCCGTGTTGCCTGAGTGAGGGCAACACAAAATGGCGACGAACCACAAAATGTCGGCTAGATACGGGGCGAAATCAGAAATCGAAGAACCTCAGAAGCAGGGAAACATCCAGCAGCAGTACCACTGGAAAAATGGAAAGAATTAAGAGGCAATGAGGTGTATGGGAAAAATGAAATACCAACTAGCTAAGAACACTCATTAATATAGGTTCATACTTTCGTGAAAATTCTGTAAGAGTCCTCTGTCGATATCCAATGAGAATAGTTCACGAGATGGGGTAATCAGTCATACATTGCTTCTTCTTATGATTCCTACAGTCTGTACTCTCATCACCAAGATTGATACAATTAATACAGCATCTGTTAGATAAAGGAACATTCTAATGAAAATCCTCATACCTAAGCTTAAGGATGCACTATGAGCTCGATGTGTGAACAATGACTAGTCAGTAATATGTATGCGATTAGAAGCAGCATCCATAAAAGTCTGAAGGTCATCTTAAATGTAAGCAGTTTTATAAGCTATTTGTATTATAACACATGATCAAACATGGGGTGAGGAGTCGGATAAACACAAAGTTATACATAGCATATTTCTAAAAGATGTCACTAATTCTACGTAGTCTTACTAAATGTCTTATTCATGGAAATGTGAGCAAGAGTGGAGGGAACACACCTTTGAGCATTCATTAATATACAAGCTAAGAAATGGCTGCCCGGTGCAATCTTTTTTTTTTTTTAAATGTGCATTATTTTGCAAGCATTCTAAGAGCATTCTCAATCCTATGTGTGATTAACTTATATATTTTCACTGTTTGGTTACTAAAATTCTAAACATTATGCATGTACAATTTTTTGCATACAAGACATTTTCTAATGTAAACATTTTTTGCAGCATTTAAAGCATTCTATAATCCAATTCTAACACAGTGAACAAGTGTGTTTTCTAAATGCATGCTCATTTCTCCCTCATACACATACTTCTACCCTCTTTATCTTGTTTGCATCACCCACTGCAATTCAGTGCCTCACTTATCTATGATCGCTTTATGATACTCTAATTCTGCCTCTTCATACTGTGTGAGCCTTACATACACTGACTTACCTTTCAGAGACAAGGGACTATTGAGAAATCTTCTTGCTTTTGTATTAGGCTGCCCCGTGATTGCAAACAAATTGCATTGTTTTGCTTAAAATAATTACCATGATCCATTGAAACAAATATTATTAGAACTAAGAACATATTCAGTGCATTAAGTGAAGTGATGCTCTTTAACTCTTTCAATTTACTTAAATGAGAACAAATATTTGAATGGTTGTTAGATGGGCAGATTCAGCACAAAAGCCCAGTGAGAGCTGCCACTATGTTTGTGCAAAGGGCAAAAAAGGTCATCAGCATGCAACCTGATTAAAAGGAATGTCAAGTCTACAGCAAGTACTCCAATGATTACAGATCGTGGGGCTGAATACAATAACAGGCATTGCACTATAGATCTTGTTATGCTGTGCAATGCTGTATGTGGATAGGCTAATGAACGGTGAGAAGGTGGCAGTGTTGGAGTGGCCTTTTGGCCTTTCAGCTTGAGAGTGTAAGTGTGTGGGTTGTTTTTTTTAGATCCTGTCACAGCCAACGTGACTAAAATCTAATCGCGCACCGTAGACTTTTAAATTTGCACTCACATAACGGTGCTAGACCTACTGCCGAACTTTCAGAAAGGTACAACGAACAACAAATTGTGAGGGTTATACAACATAATAAACAGACACACTGAAGGTTTATCTGCGTGGGCCACATTTCTATTGTGTTGGGCCATGCACTTATATGTGCGTGAGCCTGTAGTGTAGGATATATTACACAGTGTGTACCTAATTCTGCCTGAATCTTTCTTCTTCACCATACAGAATATACTATACAAAATCACAGTCTCTATCTCAGTCTGTCTTTAGCATACTGGTTATTCCACACACACTGCACCCATCTCTACCGGAGTATAATATAACATAATCTACTTGCAAACAGCTGGATCTGCTTAGCTTTCGTTAATACACAAGATACTCAGTACACTTACACAATATACTCAACTTTGCTGGGCACCGCCATCTCTATTATAGAGGATACTCTATGCATTGCGCCCATATCTCTCTTCATAAAATACTATATGCTACAACCACACTACAATTATCTCTTTTTGGTAATGATATCTCTGTTACACAGGATAGTCAGAACAAAAACAATATAGTCACCTCTGTAGGGGCACTGCCATCTCTATTATAGAGAATACTCTGCACATGGGTCTGATCTCTGCCTTTGTCACTTTCTATATAAAGTACTTTATACTACACACACATTTTAGCTATATCTTCTGGTAAACTGACACCTGTATTATTCAGGATATTCTAGGTTTCGCATCCACCTCTGCCTGAACATCAGCAAGACTGAAAGTGCAAGCTCTGAGTACACATAGCATCATTGATATTTTTTTCCGCATTTGTTCACTCATTGAAAAATGGGGCTTTGACTAGCCATATTCATTTGCAGAGAGTGCTATATCCTTGGCAGGGTATCTTAGCGCAGATGACTTTAAACCAATGCTTATACTAGGTTAGTATAGCTAGGCTTCAAAGGGTGTGCCAATGAAGGTGGCACAGGGTTCAATGAGAGGTCATTCCACACCCCTGCATCTTGGAAAAAATACTATTACTATTTGAAGTGGATGTTAAAGCTTGAGTTTTAAGAAGGCACTTATCATTTGTGAATGAACAAACAAGGGAGTGGCAATGTATTGTGGATATGGGGACAGATAAGAAAGATTATGGGCATGTTGTACTAAAAGTCCATTAGTTAAAACTGATTGCTGATTGAGCACTGAATGCAGAATTACATGCCTAATGAATATTTATTAGGCAGGTGTCAATTTTTTACCCTTCTGTGATTGACTACAAGCACAGGGAACGTCCCCTTCAAGAGGCTGCATACAGCATCCCTGTGTTTTCATTCATATAAAAATGAAATATGTAATATTTTTATATATTTGCTCAATATTCAATTCCAATTATTTATATTTTTAACTTTTCAAAATAATTTAATTTAAACTAGCATTATTTCTTATTGGCGGTTACGTTTAAGTCACTGCCTTCAATATTTTCAGAGCTTGGCCATGTGTGATGCTAGACTTTTTTTTTGTAGCTTAAACTTGTAAGTTAGGCTCCTCCTCCTTTTACTGGAGGCCGATATATGTAAGTTTACACTTCTTAGTGACTTTACACTCGGATTTTGTGAATAGCCAAAAAAAGATAAAGGTACTGAAAAGTGTATGTGTAAATTGTATGAGTATATTTCCCAGAAATATATCTTACCTTTGTAAACAGCAGCAAACATGTTGGGAGGCTTCCTGAGGGAGAAAGATCTCACTTATATGAAAAAAGATCAAGTGGAACTGCAGTTAGCCTTGAAAATGAGAAATACATTAGTAACTGGATTTTGTCCTCGTAGATCAATGCAATCAAGAAATCCCAAGTAGGCCTATTTGGTGGACAGGCCTATCACAAAATGGTTGCAGGATGTCAGGCACATAGCTTCAGGGGGGTTTTTAGGGTGTGACACCCCTAGCCTACATTCATTATTGGCTTGATTTTTGGATCAGGGCCCAGGGTTCCTGAGTGGGGTCTGCTGTCTGGGTTTTTTTTCACATCAACCTGATTTCACTGAGAGGTTTTAAATTGTTGTTTTTTTGGATCAGGAATTTATACATATAGTGGCCAGTTCCCCAAAAAAGAAGTAAATCTGCACTCATAGAGATAATAGAGATACTCCTTAATTGGGTACAAATGTACTACTTTTTGAAACATTGGCAGCTGTTGGCTTGGAATACTGCATCAGTCTCAGATTTTCAGGCATACTACTTGCAATAAGTCACTAGGTCTGGGTGAAATTTAACTTACACCAGCCTAATTCACATAATATCACATGTTACTCAGAATCCCCAAAAACATGCCATTATGCCGCTTTGTGCAATAATGAACAATTTGCGGTGAAATGTTCCAGTTAATGCATTCCCTGTGAAAATTTTGCTTGAACGTAAAGAAACAACAGAACGTATGTGGCTGTTGTTTAAACTGCTTTTATTTAGCTATGTTTTAGGGCAAAATGCACCTTGCATCAAAAATTGATGCGAGGACGCATTTCATTTAAAAATACAGTAGAAAATGACAGATTTGAATTTCACATACATAACAAGCAATTTTGTATATTTTTGCCGAGATCTTGCACATGTAAGCAAAAGTAAATTATGTGCATTTCGCACACCCCTGTCATATACCTAAAAAGGTGATGGGAAGAATGCTTGAAAATAGTCTATCCATTGGCAATTGCTTGAGGTAGAACTACAATCCATCTTTTTTTCCCACTGTGACATGAAGTTACTCTTTTAATTGGTCTCCTTGACTTGATATTTGATTTTGATGGACCTTACAGGGCATTTTTATGTATCTCATGGCAGCATGTACAAAATACATCTGTGTGTACCACATTTTCCCCCCAAAACATGGTGTGTAAGTAAAACAAAAAAAAACTTGTATGTTAGACTTTTTCCCAAATAAACTATGCAATACGTGTGCAAGGGCCTTACACATCAAAAGACCAATGTGGGAAGCAGTGTGGCTTTAAGCAACCAATATTTGGGATTTAAAACAAGAAAATAATAGCAGAACTGTCACAGAACTCTGTATCACTATCACCTAGGAGCAATACTAATATATCATACTGAAACAGTTTTTTACATGCTTATGGCCTTTGCTCAGAAACGTTTATAACTTGTCAGATGGAAGTGAGATACCCTCTTTCCAATTAGCAGTAAGTATAGGAGAGATGCCAAATTCTATATTCAAACCTTGTTTGTTATCGAGTATTCAGGAGTTGTCTGTGAAACACAACCAACTTTCAGTCAAATATGCTATGGCATTCACTTTTGTAGGGAACATAAATGAAGCATGTTATACCTGGAAACCTTAGGGTGGTCTTCCCCTAAATGTTTTGCCTTCCTCATCCATTTTTATGACTACATTTCTGCTGGCCTTAGGACTCTGTGCACTCTGCCACTAATAACCAGTGCTAAAGTGCTTGTGCTCTTCCCTCTAAACTTTGCAATATTGACTTATCCCCAATTGCCATTTTTATTTACTGATAAGTCTCTAGTAAAATTGGAATGGGAACAGGATATATCCCAAACATTGTCTGTTTATCATTGGGACAAATTATGGCAAAAATTCTTCAAGACTTCAAAATCGCCAAACATTACACAAGCTCTATATTTTATTTATAATAGAGTAGTTATTACTCCCCTTCTACTGCACAAATTCCACCGAACAGTCTCACCTTCTTGTTCGTCATGTCTTACTGCTGAATGTTCTTTAATACACTTACTTTATTACTGTCCAAAGGTTTATGCTTTTTGGAAAACTGTTTGGTCAAAATGTCTATTGATTTTTCTTTATAGAATTCAACTTAACATACATAATGTATTTTTAGGTACTCTGTCTCCTGACTTTGATCAAATTACCTCCAGGTCAATTTTATTTGATCTATTTATCGCTGTTGCTTTTAAGATTATATTAACATGCTGGAAAGACAACTCTAAGCTATCTTCTTTACTTTGGTGGAATTTAATATGTGATGAGTATAGAATTGCCTCTGTATCTTATGCTTCGATTCATCTACAGATTAAATCTGATCTCCTATGGCTATCGTTTACTTCTTACCTATCATCCAAATCTCCTTCTCTATAAATTCATCTTACTATATTCTATACTTTCTCTTTCTTATCTTTTTATTTCTTTTCTTCTCTTTCTTCTTCTCTTTCTCTTCTTTTCTTTGTCATACCTCTTTCCTATTTTCTTTTTATAATAAAATCCTTTAAATAAAGTTTTATCCTCCAATAATTCACTGATTTACAGTATTTTTTAATTCAAAGTTCAGTCCTATAATGATTATGTTCTATGTATTATTTGTTTTTTGAGAGTTTTACTACAATCTATGTAATTTTTTGATCTTATAGTTTTACTTCACTTGTTTTTACAGATATTCCAATTGTATATTTGTACTATCATATCTTCATCTGAATGACGTATTATATTTGTATTTCTGTATTCTTTTATCTTCAATAAAAATTATTTAACAAAAAAAGTCTCTAGTAAAGTGGTTCTGCATATACCCCGGGCCTACGAATTAAATGCTACTAGTGGGCCAGAAGCCCTGGTTGTGCCATCCACTTAAGTAGCCTTTAAACATGTCTCCGGCCTACTATTGCAGAGCCTCTGTTTGCAAATCTAAACTGTCATTTCGATCTGGGAAAATAAACATTTTTTAGGCCCAAACCTTCCTTTTTAATACATATAAGTCACCCTTAGGGGAGGCCCTGGACAGCCCTGACGGCAGGGTGCAATGTATATAGAAAGTAGGACATATACTTTTATGTTTTTACAGGTTCCGGTAGTGAAACACTCTTGCATTTCAAGTTTCAAGTTTCAAAAGACCTTTATTCGAATTTCATAAAATTCATAAAAGTACTACATAAAAACAACAATTCATTTACATTACACATTATTACAGAATTGTCAACTTTAAAATATATATGATACAGTACAATGCAGTTCTGGTGAGGCAAATTTCAAGGATTTTCCAACATTCGAGTTAACAGTCTCAGTAAAGTGCTAGTGCGAAAAATTAGTTCATCTGAGTCCAAGGAAACCAACATCAAGTAAGACTTTTCCAGCGAAAAGGGGTCGATATTTCCTAAAATATGGAGTTAAAAACCAATTAATATATCTTAAATAAAATTTACAGAAGAATAGGAAGTGTAAATCATTCTGTGTGCTAACACCATCACATAGGCATGGGTTAAAATCAGTGCTATGTCGATAACCCATAGGGAAGGACAACAAAAATGTCACTGAACCCGCTCTTAAACGAAACAGAAGTGATCTCTCCCAGTTAGTCATGGGTAGAGTGAGGTAGAGCGGGAGTGGATATCTGCACAGTTCATTTCCCATATATTTTGCAACAGTTGATTTTATTGATTCTCTACCCATCCTTTCAGATTTAAAAAGTGCATACAGTGCATGTTTAACCTCTGTTTTATCCTTAGGTTCAATATTGGAGGGGTCGGAGAAAAGATCACCTTTGCCCACGCACTTAGTGTTTTAAAAACTCCTAAGAGCCATGGGATCTTCATGCCCTGGTCACAATTTAAGCAATCTTTTATAATATTTTGTGTGAGGTTTGGCTGAATTATTCCTCCAGACCTTAACCCAAAATAATGCTGGTCTAGCTCTGATAAAATCACATACATATGGGAGGTTTAATTCATTATGGCAAATAAAATCAGACGATGAGATTGGGGCACCCAATACTTTCCTGTAGAAGCAGCTTTCTTCCCGCTGAATGGATTCGCTCTCTCCCAACCCCAAACCTCGTCTCCATAAGAAGCTACTGGTGAGCACTGTAATCTAAATATTTTTAAAATGGCTCTAGTGGCACCTATTTTATTCGGGCGGGGCAAGCTCAGAATAGAATTGGTGGCTTTCAAGATCTTGCTCGTGGAGTGGGCCAAATGCCCACGACATGAGCCGTTCGCAGCGAAAACCAACCCTAAATAGGGAAACATGGGGACAGATTTGAGTTTGTCTGTCCCTATGTGTATAGTATTGAACTTCCGCTTCCCAGGGCCACATGACATGATAAAAGAATTTTTAAAATGTACACGCAGATCCAGTCCCTCCATATGTTTAACAAAACTTTGAACAAGTAGAAGGAGGGCCTTTGGTGTGTGGGCCATAAGCACTGCATCGTCCGCGTATAATAAAACTGAAAGAGGTTTCCCCATAATTATTGGTACATCGCTGGTGACTTGTTTGAGGGTTACAGATAGGCCGTTAATATAGATGATAAACAACAGGGGTGTTAAAACGCACCCCTGTCTCGCCCCCCTACCAATGTCAATCGCTCCAGAGACCTCTCCGCCCATCCCAATCCGGACCTGTGCTTTTAAATCAGTGTGTAGATAGGCCAGGAAATTAACAAGGGTCTCATCAAGTCCGTAATTCAGTAAGGTCGTCCAGAGTTTTGATCTATTTACTAGATCGAACGCGAAAGAGAGATCCATAAAAGCAAGGTAAATGGGGGACGATCGAGCAATATTATACTTATCGATTATCAATTTTAAATTCAAACATTGCTCAACTGTCCCCACCCCGCTCCTGAATCCCATCTGACACGGGTCTAATAACTCTGTATTTTCAGTCCATTCAAGCACCCTGTTATAAATTACTTGTCCCAAGATTTTTAGAGTGTTGTCCAGAAGGGAGATCGGGCGGTAATTTACTGGATCCGACCTATCTCCCTTTTTAAAAATTGGGACGATGGTGCTAGTTGTCCAGGTGGTGGGCATGGGCACTGTTGGAAGACTGTTAAAAACATTGGCTAGAATTGGTGCCCATAAATCTGGGCTATACTTAATGATATCGATGGGCAGGCCATCAGGGCCTGAGGCCTTGTTTCCGAGACTTTCTTTTATAGCTGTTTCAACTTCATAGACATTAATCAGTAGGCCATTCAGCTGTCCTGGGCTATAAGTCATTGCCTCCTTAGGTGGGGCAGCATACATTTTTGAAAAATGGGCCTCCCAGACACTGCTAGTTATATTACAGCTAATTGGTGTTAACTTTTTACCCATTTCTCTAGTTTTCCAAACTGCGGACCAAAATGGCCCACTTCCCCCCAGATTAGCGCTAGCGACAAGCGAATGCCACTGTTCTGAAAGCAGTGCGGCCTTTCTGCCCGTTATTGTAAGTTTATACTGTTTCCTGGCTGTTTGGAGGGCCGTAAAGCACCTAGGATTAGTGGAGAGTGCCCTTCTTAAGTCCCTATTTGCCAGAGAACAGGCCGAGTCGAACCATCTTGGTTCTGTCTCTACCCTTGGTAGTGGGACCGACAGAAGAGTTTTTATAACTAAACATAATTTAACAAAGTCGGCAATCATCCTATGATGATTGCCGTACATGGATAAACAGGAGTTAATCAGGTGGGGGTGATTAACTTGTACGGTATTCAAAATTGCCCCGCTGTTAACCCCTCTCCATTTTAATCTCAGGCCATCAGCCGAGGGTGTAATATCTCTTGCACCATTTATATTTGAGTAAACAGAGCTAGGGGCTACATCTAGGGTGACTATTAATGGGTTGTGATCCCCAAACGATGTCTCCATCACTGTAGATTTAACTACACAATCTATTAGATGGGGCGTCATAAAGATATAATCAATGGTGGAACTGCAGTCCCTACCTCTAAACGTAGGAGCATGGGGGGCACTTGGGTTATAGCCTATTTCCCTAGTTCAGTGCCCCTTCGTTCTGCTTGGTCTGAATAAATCCTGTCCTTCATCCCAGAATCTGTGGGTATCTTTGCATTTGAAGTCACCCCCAATCAAGATCCCTGTCCCAACATCTAGTTGTAGGCTAGATTCCAAATTATGTAAGATTTTTGAAAGAGCCTCAAAGTTTTTGTTTGGTACACAATTAAAATCATTATTGTAAAAAATAATTAAATAAATCCTGGTCTTTGTTTTATATTCCAAAATTTGAATGTTCAGATTCCCTCCTGACAAATCTCTGATGGTGCCACCAGCCAGTGTCTTAATTCCTATAAACAAACCGCCCACTGCTCGGCCAAGGCTGGGTTTAGGCGCTGTTACACTAAAACAGTGGTATCCCTCAATGTGAAGGTTTTCAACAGTCCAAGTCTCCTGACACATCACAATGTCAATATCATCAATTGTCTTAATCCATTCAGGGTCTGAAAGCCTTGCTTCTAACCCAGCTACATTCCAGCTAAGGACTTTCAGACCCCTATGGCCACGGTGTCTGGTAGACTTGGACCCAGGATTCCTCAATATATTCACATCCAGATCAGGCGATGATGATATTCCCGGATCAGCATTACTTGGTAATGCGAATAAACATTCCTCGTTGCTATTACCAACTGCTGTGTGACCACTATTAGCTTCCATGGCACCAAGTAATTTACCCTGGGTTGTAATTTCTTCCTCTGTTAAGTGGCACCCCTTGTGATCATTGCTTGTAGCTGTACTTCCAGTATTGCCACCTGCCCCGGTAGCCAGTCAATCCAGGTCATCTAAGTTTGAGAAGGCCTGTTCAAACCTATTGTAGGTTGGGGTATTAAATAATGGCCTTACTTCATTTTGTTACATGAATTGGTTGGGGATAATTGTAGGGTAAAATCTATCCCTGTGGTCATGCTGGGGCATTGTGGGAAGGTGGGTGTGGTACAGTTGATGTGCTAACATTGGGGCCTGGTGACGCAATGCAGGGCCCATAAGGGAATTGGCGTCCAGGTTCTGGCGAAAGGGTGGGGGCCTATTCCCAACACCAAAATTTATGTTTGAGTCCCGGGAGGGCACAACAAAGTTATTTGCCATATTTGGCTTGGGGGGAATCAAATGTCTATAAAAATAACCCAATGGGAGCAAAGTGGTATTAAATTCCCATGGTGAAGGTAGTGGTGCGCTAGCCAAGGTTTTTTCCGCCCATAGAGGATTTTTAAAATTTACAATGATACAGTCCCCCTCAAACTTTTTCCTCAGCGGGCCTATCCATCCCACTCTCTGAGTGTGAATAATCTCCCTTGCCCCTTCCATTGGGAAACTGCAATTTGCAGTTAACCAGTGTAAGGTCTTATTTTTAAGGGATATTGGAGTTTCTTCCTGGTCCTTCCTAAGTTTGGAAACATTTACCAGGACCAGCACGTAGGCCCCGCATTCGGGCGGCAGACTAATGCGTGGAGGGATCTGCCTCGTGTTAGTTGCCATATCTTGGGCGGAAAGGGCCCTTGGGGGATTTTGGGTGGAATTATTAGATTGACTAGTTTGACTAATTTGGATTTCCTTACTTTGGGCGGTGTTTGTCCCCTTCCCTGGCTGGGTGGTTACCATAGTCTTATGGGAATTGACAGTGGGATTAGTAGTAGTGATAGTGTTTGCTGCTGGTTGTTTAGCAGCAGTTCCCTTACATGGGGCTTGTGGTGTTTTAGGCTTTACACCCGTAGTGGGGGCTATATTATTCTTAGGTCTAGATCCCATACGGTTTGGAGCACAGTCACTAGAAGTGTTTTTAGTGGGTGCGTGTAGCTCAGCTAATTGTTTTTCAATCCGTATGAGTCTAGATTCTATTGGGGACAAGTAAATGCTAAGAAGCTCACCCATTCTTTCCAACAAGTGGTCATTTACAGAATCTATGTCAGATTTGTTTCCTGTGTGCTGCGGCGCCCCCTGTGACCCATCATTTTCTATTTCTATTACTGCGTTTATTCCCTCTACATTTGTATGTAAATTAGCTGCTTTCCTGGCCTTTCGCTTTGGAGCGCTGTGCTTTCTAACTTTGGACCTACTGGGATGTGTTTTGTGTTTAGTCTGTTTTTGTACTGCGCCTTCCCGATTGCCCCTCAATTGCCTTATCCTATCTGCAGCTACCTCTACTAGTGTGGGGTCAATGGGGAGGTCCGGGGTCCTTTCCAGGTCCGTAATAGAATCTAGGTCAGAATCTATTAGAGGGTTTGATGCAGATAAATTGACCTCATTAGGTATACTATGAATATCAGCACGAACAGCAGTTGTAAGGCCAGCGTTGGTATTTGTGGCCTGAACTGGTGTTCTTGCTGATGCAATGAGGCCAAGAGATGATCTTCTAGCTATAGCTAAATCTTGCGAAACCCTACGCTCCAAAAGTGTGATGCCCTGGTTTATGGCATCATTTGCCCTTATTATAAAATTATCTATTGGGCCTGTCACTGGGACCACCCCAGCTGCCGTTTTACTCCTGGAGCCCCTGGTAGACATAATGATAGTTTTGAGTGCGTTTTCTATTTAACACAGGTAAAAAATGACACAATTCCAAAAACGCAAAATTATTATGTAAAACTTGGGCCCTCGCGCTCTCCTTTCTGGGAGGCAATAATGGTGAGAGGAAAGGGACCCCTATAAAGTAACTATTAAACAGAGGGGATATATCTGGGCTGAGCCAGCAGCGCACTAATCGCGATGCAAGGAGCAAGTGCAAATACAATATGAGCAGTAGGTATAGTCACTCAGATGGCAAAACAACCGAAGCAGAGAGCAATATACCATACGGTGAGGACTATAGAGGCAGCAAGTGCAGGTTGTTGTATGTGAGACTATAGTAAACCCCACGACAGGAAGGTAGAAAATATGATAGTCTGAAAGTCAATCCAAATCAAGTGGGAAGTATAATGGGCACATACCTCAAGAGGCTTAAAAAGGCAATGTTAAGGTGGTGCGCCCGACCCGACCTTCTCGACCTCGGAGGGCCTCAGAGGGCCCGTGCTTTGACCGGGCTTAGCCCGGCGCACTCCCGCGCGCTCACGCGCTGCGTGTATCATACGCTGAGTATATACCTCGTGAGGCGTCCAGTGGGAGGGGCTGGCAAACGTGCTCAGGTGTCTCCGCTTGCCTCGATCAGGGACTCCTGGATCTTTGAGTCCCTGCGGGGACCGGCACAGTTCTCCTCACCGCCAGCAACCAGCAACACCCCCGCCGAACAAACAACAACAGGAACACAGGTGGGGTTGAAGAGATCAGCTCCTTGGGGAAACAAGCGACGCAGCGCCCGCAAAGCGGGTGCGGCTAGAGGTAGGGTTGCTCAGTAAGGGCAGTCCTCTCCCTGATGTCAATAGACCCACACAGGTGACCGCAGAGGATTTGAAACTGGGCACTTTTAAGTTTGTGAGGCGTCGAGTGGGAGGGGCTGGCAAACGTGCTCAGGTGTCTCCGCTTGCCTCGAGCAGGGACTCCTGGATCTTTGAGTCCCTGCGGGGACCGGCACAGTTCTCCTCTCCCGCCAGCAACCAGCAACACCCCCGCAGAACAAACGGCAACAGGAACACAGGTGGGATTCAAGGGATCAGCTCCTTGGTGAAACAAGCGACGCGGCGCCCGCGACGCGGCGCCCGCGAAGCGGGTGCGGGTAGAGGTAGCGTTTCTCAGTAAGGGCAGTTCTCCCCCTGATGTCAATAGACCCACACAGGTGACCGCAGAGGATTTGAAACTGGGCACTTTTAAGTTCGTGAGGCGTCCAGTGGGAGGGGCTGGCAAACGTGCTCAGGTGTCTCCGCTTGCCTTGAGCAGGGACTCCTGGATCTTTGAGTCCCTGCGGGGACCGTCACAGTTCTCCTCACCGCCAGCAACCAGCAACACCCCCGCAGAACAAATGGCAACAGGAACACAGGTGGGGTTCAAGGGATCAGCTCCTTGGTGAAACAAGCGACGCGGCGCCCGCGAAGCGGGTGCGGGTGCGGCTAGAGGTAGAGTTTCTCAGTAAGGGCAGTAAGGGCAGTCCTCCCCCTGATGTCAATAGACCCACACAGGTGCATTACTCTTGCATTTATTTTTTACTACTGCAAGGCCTTAGGATAAAATTGAAGTTGCCTTATTAGATTTTATTAGTGTAATTTCCCAATGGGAAGAGATACCAGTCCACGTTTGGTGTCTCATGAATTACAATTAAAAACCTAACTTCCTGTGAGTTGGATTTTAAATCGCAATTCTGAAAATGCTGCCTTACCCATTTATTTCCCACAGCCTGTCTCTGGTCTGATGATTGGGTGTAGTTGACTACTGGGCTATCTGTATTCCTCCTAAACATCCATACAAAATAGGGAGCTTAGATGCTCCTGGATGGGCCATCACTAACAGAAAGGGAGGGAAGAAGTGGGCGCAGCCCCCACCTCTCCCGCCTCCATACCCCACTATAGTTAGTCTGGAACAGGGCAGGATGCCTGGGGACTTAAAAGGTAAACCTCAAGAAGCTTTTCACACAATTCAAATGCATAACTCGTTGTAAATACTGGCCCTCAGACTCCGCCACATAAGTACACTTCTGGACCAGTTGATACTCTGCAAGGAAGAAGGGCTGTTGTGCTGCTGAAGGACTGCCACTCTACTGACCACACTCTGCTGGTCTACTACTTTGCTGCGCTGGCTTGCTGCCTGATGCCTTCTTGCGTGGGTGGGAAGGACTGGACTCCCATATCTTGACCCCCAGTACGCAGAGTGACTCCAAGGGCCGGTTGACTGGCCTCCTTAACAGGAGCCTCAGTGACACAACAGGCTTCAAACAAACTTGAATTTGCACCTGGATTCTGCCATGTAAGAAAGTGGTTTAGTATGCAGTGAGGCTAGTTCGACTTCACCATGCAATACTTACACAATACACCAAATAGAATCCTCGGATTCACACTAATAAACCCCTAGCTTAGTCCTGTTAGTGTAAAACAGAGCAGTCCGGCTTAACTAGAGGAACATGTGTGAAGCATTTCTGAATCCCCATTATAAATAATTAACATGATTCAACAGAAATCCAACACCAATTTATAAATATAAATCAGTGCATTTCACTCTTGCAAAGCTTTAACATTGTGGTCAATAGGGTAAACACTGGTGACAATTGGTCATTTGCAGGTCATGTCCAGTAGAATCCACTGGTTTTAGAGGTGGGACTGGTCCTAGGACTAGGCTTGGACAGTCAGTTGTGTTTTACCTGGCTCATAGGGTCCGGATGCAGAGTTGTCCTGGCTGTACCTGGTGCTGAAGCGGGAGGCACAAGTTTTTGGGGTTTAACTCTTACACATTGCTGCTGAGGAAAGGAGTGCAAAATCTCAACAACAGGGCCACAGTGGTATCTTCTCTGTATTGGCAACAAAAATGGCTTACAGACTGTATCGTATGGCTGGTAATTTGTTGGGTTTTTTGTTCGGTAATGTCGGCTGTAGTTCTTGCTGTAGATGAATAACGCACGAAAAGAGCTAAGGTACGTTTTTTTAAGTCTTGCCATAAACTTTCTCCACAGTCCTGAAACTTCACTTTTAAATAAGCAGGTCCTTCTATTAAACAATCTCACAGATCACATAGTAGCTCACAGATAATTCCACATCTTTAAAATGTTTAACGTTTTCTTTTTTTTATTGTTACTCTCATTTTAAAAGAAGAAAATCGGTATCGGTGTATTGCATAAGAGAGAAATATAGCATCTGCTGAACGAGTGTAAGCATGCAGAATATATACAAATGCTTTTCTAGGCTTTTACATTTCTGCAAGAGACAATAAATAGCCTACCGAGGCCTTCCTCTTTGACTTGGCTCAGGAAACCCTATTAAAACATATTGAAAGGCTAATCTCAGCCTCTCTCGAAAAAAGAAGAAACTTGAAAGCCAACTCACGTAGGAAAATGCATTAATGTTTGAATATAATTAAGTAATGCGAAAGTACTGATTTTGTAACATATACGAACAAAAACCTGCTGTGACATTTTGAAAACTTAAACAAACCAGAGCACTTTTGTCCCCATGCCATTATTTCTGCTGCAAAGATGGGATCATCAAAATAATCTGGTTTATCAACAATATTTTATGAGCAATGGGTGATGTCTTGGGAGTCGTTTTACTAATAACGTAAATGCTTTACACTTTTTCAAGCAAACTGGAAATGCATAATTAGATACACTGCCATCCATTCCTAACTATTTATTAAGGTGCCTGAATGCAGGAAGTAAATGTCCATATCTGATTCGGTTCATTGCACTGGCCAATAAGAGCCTAGCACAGAAATTAATCCTCATTTACCTGTTTCCAAATCTGATGATTTCGGAGTCCAAGAACCAACCATTAAAACCAGCCTTGGACTAATGAACAAATGAACCCTTACAAAGTGGCCAAATTGCTCTTTCCCAGCTAGTGGCAAAGGGGTCGTAAAAGTTCAGAGATAAAGCCAGAGCACTGGAGTCTGTTCTTGGTAAAATAAATGAAAATAAATGAAATGCTACAAGGCCTGATTCCGAATAAATGATGTTGATGGGTTCTTAAACACTGTTGATTTTATCCGGTTCTGTTAGAAAAATAGCTTGTAATAATTGGGTTGCACTGAGAGCCATCAAATAATAAACAAATACATTTGGACACAAGGATGATAGATGTACCGCAGTGCAACATTTTATGAATTATCATGTGTGCTGTGAAGCGGTACATTACCAGTTCCAAGTTACTTCAATTGTACACAACTTCCCCATGAAAATGATATGCTATGGAATGTAGAATAGCTATCTAGATTTTCAATATGGGCTGGTGATCTAACATAATCAAAACCTCATATACTTCGGTACATATGGGGATAAATGGCATAGTGCGCACTTTACCTGTTTACTTTATTGCACACGTTTTAAAAGGTGTGCCAAGCGCAAAAAGGGAACAAGCCCCATTAGAATGAATACCATGCCGCCAGGGCAGTCGTGAACTCACACTGCCCTGCGGAGAGCACTTTCAGTGAAATATGTAAAGGCTGTTTCAAAGCTGCAGAGGGCTGCATACAGGCGGCGCACTGACCGAGCACCACTTTTTTGTGGCGCGCTGTGAGTGCACCTCCTAAGGGACTGTATGCATCTGCGCTAGTGCCTACATTGTGGCGCAGGTGCGGAGGCAAATAGATTCCATCATTTGCATGGGGCTGTGAGGGACGCCCTCTCATGAAACCTCTGGCACTACTAGATTACCAGCACTTAGGCCCACATGCATCATTGTTTAATTTTGCACTTCCTAATTTGCGATTTTTAGGCAATCGCAAATTAGGAAATGCAAAATGGGATGCATGTACATTTTCGCAAAACAGTTGAGAATCGGTAAAAATTGCAATTTTTACCGATTCTCAAATATTATGCGATTAGCAAAGTGCGAATTCGCAATTCCCATTCATTCCTATGGGCTAAAATGCCCATAGGAATGAATGGGAATTGCGAATTCGCAATTTGAAATCGCAATTCAGCAATGCATTTCAAGGGTGGAGAGGGGGGTCCAAATGACCCCCCCCCTTCATCCATGAAATGTGCTTTTGAGCATAAGTTACATACACACATGTCCTAAGGACATGTGTGTCTGTAACTTTACAGTTTAAAAAATGCATGTTTGTGCTTTTTTAAACAATTTCGCAAATTACCACGAGGTTCAACTTCGTGGTAATTTGCACTTGCAATTTCAAATTTCGCAATTTGAAATCAAATGATGCATAGCATTTTAGAAATTGCTAAATTGCGATTTCTGAAATGCTATCGCAATTTTAGAAATCGCAAAAAAGTTGCGATTTTTAAAAAATCATAATGCATCTCAAAAAGCATTTTTGGAATCGCAAACGGCCGATTTTAAGGAATCGCACCGTTTGCGACTCCAAAAATGCTTGATGCATGTGTGTTTAAAAGATTTCGCATGGATACTGAGCTTAAGGGAATAGCTTAAAATACTCGGATCCGTAATATGTGAACAAAAAGGGCTTCTCTTGTTTTTGGTGCTTGGTGTGCTAGCCAGCTAGATAATTCTGATTGTTTCTTTCTATTGCTGGGGTCAGCGGGGCCAGCGGGGTCACACAGGGTGTGATTTCATGACACCCAGGGGGTTAGATGGGAGGGAGCGAAATGTGGCTAGCGTGGCTAGTGGGGGTATCGCCACATTTCGATAGGTGTTTTTTTTTCTTTCGGGGTGGGAAGAGTGGGGTTGGGATAGGGTTCACTGCAGAAAAAAGAGCAGGAACAGAAGGTACAGATAGCAAGCAATTTAGAAATGTGTTATTGAGTAAACCAGGAGTTTACTTTAGAGATAGAAATATCAATAGAAACCAGTAAATGTAAGATCCTATCAGTCAATGCTAAAGGAGTTTTAAATAAACGAAAGTACGGCATTCATATTAGATGGCTGATATAATTCAAAACCCAAGTCTTATTTTTTCAGGAGATACACTTAAAATCGATTTCCCCTAAATAATTTTTACCCAGGGTTTTTTCGAATGTTTTTTTTGCGTCCACATGCCTTGCCATGAGAAGGGTTGCCATCTATTTCTCGGGAAAACTACCCAGGAAATTTTTACAAGTCCATTGGGATCCGCAGGGGAGATGGATATGGGTGGCAACAAGGTTACAGGGGAGGACCTTGAATTTCATAAGTTACTATGGCCCTGTCTTGGATGAAATCTCAGGGCTGGTCAAAATCAATGAGCTTTTCAGGGGAGCCCCCGGATAGTTTATTGTAGGAGGGGATTTTAACTTTATACAGGATTTACAAAAGGACACTTCAAATGAAAATAAAAACCAACTGAAACTAAAAACCAAAAAAATGGTGGAGGCCATTAAACAAGAATATCCATTAGTAGATCCTTGGCGAAATATGAATCCTGATAAAAAAAATTACCTGTTACTCGCATCGTTTTCAAACCGTGTCCCAAATTGATGTTTTCTTACATCCAGATCTCTTCAGGTTTTAAAGGCAGATATCGGGTGCAATCCCTTCTTGGACCACAGGTATATTGGGCTCGAACTCATACTTGGGGGCGAGCAGAGTGCGGCCCAGGTGGCAGCTGGACCGTCTCCTCCTCCAAAACCAGTACTGGGAGAAAAGCTTTAGAGAATGGATCTCCAAATACTTAAAGATTAAAGAGAACACTGGGGAGCCTTTTTCTGTGTAAGGCAGGTTCAAGGTGGCAGCTCGTGGGCAAATAATTGCCTGTACGGCTGCCCAGTAAAATGCTCAGATCCCTAAAACAGCTGAATTACAAATAGCCGTTGAAAATGAGTATGCCCTCCAGCTTCAGCTGCACCCTAATCAACTCAAGCAGGCAAGAACAGCTCTGAGGGATTTCTTAGTTCTAGAAGAGATCTGTAGTTCTCAAATGTATCAACAAAAGGTTGATGAAGACAGCCAGTTAGCTGGTAAACGTTTGGCTAATTTGACAAGAAAAAAACAAGAAGCAGCTTCTTCATTGATATAATGACAGAAGAAATCGGTTCTAAAATTCGAGTGTTTTTAAAAACCTCCCAAACTTCCTAAAAAAAGTAGATACAAGACCTGAAAGGATTATTCTTTTAGACTTCAGTCCTTTTTTAAAAAGACAGGCTCCTCGGTTCTGCAATATTTGAGACTGAGAGAGTGTCTAGTCTCGGCCTCCAGTTTCGAAGGTTAGGAAGGTTGTTGGCTGTGGGAGTTTACACATTTTGTTATTCAAAACAGGGTGATATCCTGGCAAGAGGTAATGGCAAGGGCTGAGAGCCTTAGGACACCTGGCTTTTTTGCATATTTTCAACTTGTTCATTTAAAAAAAAACACTAATAGCATTTTTGATGCTCCAAACGAACTTGTGGTAGCTCTATATGGGGCCAAAGTCAATGGTGTATGAAATTGGTACCGGATGTTATATCACCAGGGTCAAGTACCCTTGATAGAGAGACATCTGGCTAAAAAAGTCTGTGAGACACAATGTATTTTTTTCCCTTAATATTTGGGACGCCGTATGCCACATAGGAAGCAAATCCCTGCTCGCATCTAATTTTGAAAGGATGGCCTTCTTATCACAAATGATCTCCTACTTGACTCCGGAAGCTCTGGAAAAAAGATATCCGGAGGTTGAAAACAAGTGCTCTCGCTATCAGGCTGATGGAGAAGGTGGATGGCAACATATTTTGTTTTCATGTCCACAGTTGAGGCCCTATTGGGAGGCAATTTGTTTAGATATAGAGCAGGCAATTGGGAAGAGAGTTCAGCTTGAGGCCGAGGCTGCTCTGTTTGGATTATGTAGAGACAGAATGATGTTAACAGAGGCCAAAAAAGATTCTCTATTTATTTCTTGTACTGTAGCCCGCTCTTTAATTCTTTAAATCTAGTGACGTTCCTTCTCATTCGAAGTGGTTTATTAAAATAAAAAGGACAAACAATTTTGAAGAAGCTTATGCAAGACAGTTGGGAGCCAATAAGAAGTTTTTTAAAAAATTGAAGTTTTTTAGTAATTTAGAGAAGCTAAAGGAGGGATATTAACACTCCATATTGAAGTAGAAGCTATAGCAGTTGTGATAAAAAGCACTAGCACTTTTCTTGCAGTTGCACTTTAGAAGCACTAGCACTTTCCTTGCTATTGCACTTTATCAGATGTTTTGCACATTGCTATTTTTTTTAAATTATTGTTGATGTTAGTAGCTGCTAAAGCCATATCTTTTTAAATTCTGTCATGGAAAGAAAAAGCTATTGTATTTGTAAAAAATGGTTTCAATAAATATTTTAATCATAATATGTATATCATGTACTTAATGCTCTGCTCAAAATAAAAAAAGGTGACTATCACTATCTGTATTACCAAATTGATGTAGAAAAAAGAATTCTCAAACTCTCAGTTTAGAAGAAATTAGGTAAAGTGATTAGCACCCTAATGCTAAGTTTAGATGGAGCACATTTAGCAATATAAGAAATCAGGAAAGATTTTATCTGCACCTACTATCTCCCAAAACATTTTTGGTGACATAAATAAGCTAAAACTATGAGTGTATGAAATTAGAGTAATTTGCATTTGTGTGTTTATTTGAAAATGTCATAAAATTCTGCATACTTACTCAAAATTCAAAATGGACATTTGGGGCCAGATGTACGACTCACCAATTTGCAACTCACAAATTGCGTCGCATTTGCAACTCGCAGATTGGGATGTATAACAGTGTCTCAGACACTTAGTGATTCCTAATAGGGTTGCAAATTGCATGCCTCATGAATACTAATGAGGCTGTCGCAATTTGTGACCTCTTTAGGAATGGCTAGCACTCCCAGGGATGGTGGCCTGCTGGGGTCAGCAGACCACCATGTCTGGGACTGCTTTATAAATAAAGCTGTCTTTTTTTTTTTTTAAACGGGATGCATTTCAAAATGAAAAAATTAACTTTTCAGTTACATTATTTAAGGGCAAGCAGTGGTCTCTGGGGCCACTGCCTACTCTTAAAAATATTTTCTCACATTCTCACTAAGGGGAAGGAGTCGCCTGCGAACCCCTTCCTGTTTGCGAGTGGTTTACCACCTACTTGAAGTAGGTGGTAAACTGCGAGTGACTCTCTATTAGGAAGGGACTCCCATTTCTAATAGCGGGAGTCGCAAATGCTACTTTGTGAGTCAGTGACTCAGTGAGGATCTCCCTTTTGCGGCCGCATAAAAGGGTCGGACATCTTGCCCTTGGTGATATGTTTTTGCATGAAATGTGTTCTTATATCCATTTTGGATGCATGGACACATTCCACACTAAAAATAGTCCACAACACAAAAGTGCAGCAAACAAAAGCAGCTTGCTTTCTATTTGTTTACATTGTTGCTGTGCACCTTGACTAAACCTTTGCTGCAAACAGCTTGGATATCAGCAACATGTTGGAATAGAATAATTTCAGGGATCTAGCGTAACACAAATGTACAGAAATTAGGCAGGATTAGGCGAGCGGAACTGAACTTTCACCCGGTTTAGCTAAAAGTTATTGCTAACTCTGCATTTTTTTAACTAAAGCTGACAACAGCAAAGCCATTTATGAGAGGGGTGGACATAACCAATTTCCTTTTCCAGCTCCTATTAAGGTGTTTTCCTTTTTTTCTTATGCAAAATAATGATCAATGCCACTCAATAATAAAAAGGTGCAGACCTTCCAGTGTGGAAACAGACATTCGCAGGGCAAAGGTTGCATTAAGAATTTCTGTTGAAGTCAACATTTTAAGTAAAAGGAATTAGTTTGGGTTGTCAGGACAGGTGTATGCTGACAATACTCCAAAAACTTAAGATAGATAGAGATTTCAAAATGAAATCAAAATGTCTTTACAATTAAATTCATCAACATGAGTGATGGATAAAAAGGAAACAGATTCTGGATCATCTGTGCGATTCTTTGATATGGAACTTGCCTTCCTGACCTCAGTCATTTGGAAACACCTGTCTCTGTTCAAAGTGTTAAAAACCATGGGCTAAAGTTTGATAAACAGTTTCTCAAGACCAAGCAAGTGAAGTCAGTACTAAATAGTTGTATATAAAAACTACAGACCAACTATGCATGTTAAAATGCATACAGAAACACATTATGGCCCTTGTTATGATGTTGGGTGGACTTGCGTCAGCCTGACACCCTTGAGGAGAAGGAACCATAGGTCGGCGGTTCCGACACCCTAATTTGGATAAGACCTCACATAGTTCTGTCAGAAATATCAATTTTCCAATGGGAGCTTGTGCAGCAGGCTGTAAATGCCCAGAGCACAAGCTCCTGTTGGAAAACGGAAGTTTGTAAACCTTCCTGCACTGTGTGGCAGGCACCATACAGTGCCTCCGAAAAAAACAAGTGAGAGAGTAAGGGATTGTGTCCACATACGATGGACGAGGGATACTCCTGTTCCCCTGGTCAATATTGAAAAACGAATGGAGGAGTAACACCCGATGAGTAGGCTGAAGGTTTTCCAAACGTGGAATAAATATTCCTTTTTTATAAAACCCCTCACTCACCACCTAGTGGTGACATGCTTCATCATCGGGGTCGACCCTGGTGGCCTAGCATCACCAGGGTGTGCTTTGACACCTGGAATGCAGTGGATCAGGTTGTGAAGTGTAAGTGCAAAAAAATATAGTGTTAAAAATTGTCCTGGTTTAGCTTTGTGAGTAAGTTTTAATGAAAGCAACTGGACAATATTAAAATAATAAAGGATGAGATACTGGAAGGGGAGTTCCGACCTACGTATCTCAATATGTGTTCATAGTGCGTTGGTCAACATGTTTCAACCATCAGGGAAAATTCCCGGTATTCATCAGGACCAAAGGAGATGGAAGGTATGAGCCCCCAAAAAGACTCACCCTGTCCTAAATCTTTAATAAACCAGTGGTAAATTGTACCAAAGGTGCTCTCAAAAATGTGGAGCATCAGTAAAAACTTGAGGTGTTTTCCTAATGTGTTTCAACGAGCAGGGGGTAGGTGCATCACGCTGTACAACGTATTAGTTTTCAAGCGTGGCAAGCGGCCAGTCACCTACGTCTACCTTCTACCTATGCATAGCCGAGCAGGATTTAGGACAGGGTGAGTCTCTGATGGTTGAAACATGTTGACCAACGCACTATGAACACATATTGAGATACGTAGGTCCTAACTCCCCTTCCAGTATCTCATCCTTTAGTATCAGTGGGAGGGAGGAGCAGCTGGGAGGCGGGAGTGGGGTGGTGATCCGGGCAGGGAGGCACAACAACAACAACCAAAATGGCAGCAAGCCAAAAGCGAAACAGGATTGGGGCACAATCAGCGTAAACGCGATGCAAATGGCAGTGGCACCGGCACAATCAGGCACAAATCAAATCTACAGGCAGCGCAGCACAATTGAAAAGATAGTAAAAGCGCACTTTGGCAATCTAGCGCTACGGTATAATAATGAAAATCAATGAATAAACAATCAGGCAATCTAGCGCTACGATATAATTGTGAAAAACAATCAGCCAATAGCAGATGTGGGAGCGAGGCGAGGTAGCAGACAGCAGTCTGGCGGTATAGCGCTACGATACCAGGCTGCAGGCAGGGTGGGGAGCAGCATGAGGAGCGACCGCTTCTGCTGGGAACAGGACGATCACAGCCCTATAGCGGGAGAGCGGGGCTAATAGTATCAGTGGGAGGGAGGAGTAGCTGGAGGCAGGAGCGGGTTGGAGATCCGGGCAGGGAGGCACAACAACAACAACCAAAATGGCAGCAAGCCTAAAGCGAAACAGGATTGGGGCACAATCAGCATAAACGTGATGCAAATGGCAGTGGCACCGGCACAATCAGGCAAAAATCAAATCTACAGGCTGCGCAGCACAATTGAAAAGATAGTAAAAGCGCACTTTGGCAATCTAGCGCTACGGTATAATAATGAAAATCAATGAATAAACAATCAGGCAATCTAGCACTACGATATAATTGTGAAAATCAATCAGCCAATAGCAGATGTGGGAGCGAGGCGAGGTAGCAGACAGCAGTCTGGCGGTATAGCGCTACGATACCAGGCTGCAGGCAGGGCGGGGAGCAGCGTGTGGAGCGACCGCTTCTGCTGGGAACAGGACGGTCACAGCGCTATAGCGGGAGAGCGGGGCTAACAGTATCAGTGGGAGGGAGGAGCAGCTGGGAGGTGGGAGCGGGGTGGAGATCCGGGCAGGGAGGCACAACAACAACAACCAAAATGGCAGCAAGCCAAAAGCGAAACAGGAATGGGGCACAATCAGCGTAAACGTGATGCAATTGGCAGTGGCACCGGCACAATTAGGCACAATCAAATCTACATGCAGCGCAGCACAATTGAAAAGATAGTAAAAGCGCACTTTGGCAATCTAGCGCTACGGTATAATAATGAAAATCAATGAATAAACAATCAGGCAATCTAGCGCTATGATATAATTGTGAAAATCAATCAGCCAATAGCAGATGTGGGAGCGAGGCGAGGTAGCAGACAGCAGTCTGGCGGTATAGCGCTAAGATACCAGGCTACAGGCAGGGTGGGGAGCAGCGTGAGGAGCGACCGCTTCTGCTGGGAACAGGACGGTCACTGTCACTCAAGGCACCCGTGGGGCTGGCAGGGCTTCTAGACTTCTACGTGGCATGTCGTCCTTTGAGATCCACTGCTTCAGCTCTGGTTTGCACCCCGCGTGTCTTGAAAGCCAGAGCAGGAGGCCGTTCCTTTCGCTGTCTGGCCGCACAACTCTGAAACTCGCTTCCTGATCCATCAGAATGATCCAGAACCATCTTGCTTTCCGGAAGGCCTTAAAGACCTGGCTTTTCCCTGTATATTCTTCTGCTCTCTGGTTCTTGTCTTGGAATCTGTGGTTTGCACTGGGACGCCCATTTGCTGGGGCAGCTATGCGCATTATAATTTCAACAAATAAATAAATAAAATAAATATACTTGACTCCAGGGACTCCAAGGTAAGTTGGTCGTCCTCAACATTCTTACCGAAGCCGCCTCCTTGACTCTGCTCCATTCCAGTAGCTCCTGGAGCTCTGTGACTCTCAAATCAGCTGGTGCACTCCTGATGCTGCAGGGGCAGTGCTTGTACTGATGCTTCCCCTGACGCCCCAGAGGAGCCCGCATTTGCTGCCCAAGGGTTCCTTCTGAGCTCCAGGTCGGCCGTGCTCCAATGAAACCCACAATTTGGGTACTGTTTTTCCTTGATGTTCCTCATGCTAGGCACATTCCAGACCACTATGGCAAGTAATGGGGGGTTATTGCTCAGGTTATTACTCAGCTATCTCTGTGGTGGGCACTGACGGCCCTCTAGCGACCTGCTGGTGTTGCGGCCACCATCTTCTTCATGAAGCTCTGCAGGAACTGCAGGTTTTGCAAAATTCAGCCGCAGGATAAATTTTAAAAGACTAGGCCACATTGCAATGCATGCGATACATCGCATGTCATTCCAATGCAGTCATTACAACAACCGCGTTGTTACATCGCATACTATTACAAATAGTATAATTTAGTATTCCAACTCCAGTCTGTGCAACAGTAGGGAAGGTGTTGTATTTTAAATCCAAAACCTTCTGACCTCTACAGCAAGTCGCTGTAACAACTTACGTTGTAATGGTTTGCGATGTAACAATGTGTTGTTGTAATAATCTAGTTGTAATAGCATGCAATATAGTTTCGCATTTAAAAAATGATAACATTTGACTAAGTCTACACAGCATTAGCCAAGATGCCTTGGCTGCAGGTTACACAGAGAATCATCATTAAATCATCATGTCCAGTCCACAAATATTTTGATAGTGGCCAATAGAATATTTTACCATGGGTACTTGTCATATCAGATCTAAAATAGCATGTCTCGTTCATGTTCCCACGTATTGTTTCACGAAGTTAGGTAGAAAAGAATTTGCATGAGCAGCAGCTATGCTTTAGAATAGCGTGCAACAGCCTTACATTTAGAATTTCCACTAACAACATTCGGGAAATACTTGAAAACAAGGCATTTCCAAACATATTAGCCTTAGAGTTATGTAATTGTTTGAATTATACTTGTTTATCACCTTTCCCTAAAGGAATATAAGCACCACGATTCCTTTGTATGATCTTTGCACAGTCTCTTGTTTACACCACATCTCAAATTTAATTGAGTTTATGCTATCACCCAACAACGAGACACCACATCCCATCCCAGTCTGGTAATGTGAAGATGTAACAGTTAAGGAGTTTGAAGCAACCAACAGTACAAGCAATGCTAACTCCTTGAAATGTTCCCATTCTTCTCCAACTTGTAGTTGGTGGTAAATAACGAATCCTTACAGGTGAAAAGCACTCACTTGAGTGCTTCCTACATTTCAGATTCGGTAATTTACCAAATCGGTATTTAAGAATTCAGTAATTTACCGAATTCTTAAATACCGATTCGGTAAATTACTGAATCTGAAATGTAGCCACCTACATCCCAAATGCCTAATACCGGTCGGTAATGGCCGAAATTCGGTAATTTCGGCCGTTACCGACCGTTATTAGGGTTCCTACATTTGGCCCTAAGACTCTTAGGAGACTATGGGGCACATGCATCATTCATACATTTTGCATTTCCTAATATGCGAAAAATACCGAATCGCAAATTAGGAATTGCAAAATGGTATGCATCATTTTTTTTGCTTTTCATTTGGGATTCGGTAAAAATTGCAATTTTTACCGAATTCCAAATAAGTAGCGAATTCCTAAGTGCATTTTCGCATTTCCCATTGATTCCCATGGGGCAAAAGGCCCATAGGAGTCAATGGGAAGGCAGTTCCAAATTCGCAATTTGTTGATGCATTCCAAGGGTGCAGGGGGGGGGTCCAAAGGACCCCCCCCTGCACCCCTGAAATACATTTGAAAGTGCATGTTTCACACACACATGTCCTAAGGACTGTCTGTAACATGACAGTGTAAAAAATGATTTTTTTTGCATTTTTAAACATTTTCGCAAATTACCACGAGGGTCAACCTCGTGTTAATTTGCACTTCCAATTTCAGAATTCACATTTTTTTTAAAATTGATGCATTGCATTTCAGGAAGCGCACAAATGCGATTCCTTAAATGCATTCGCATTTTTTAGAAATGCAAAAAAATGCGAATTCTGAAAAATAGTTTGATGCATCCCAAAAACGTATTTAGGAAGTGCAAACGGCCGAATTTACCGATTCGCACCGTTTGCACTTCCTAAATAGGTTGATGCATGTGCCCCAATGTATTCACCTTCACGTCCCAAGTTAAAGTGATCAAGTGCATCAAATTGAACTTTTTCTTCCTTAGACAAATTCTCAAGTTCCTTAAAACTAAGCATTGAATGGAGCTAGGAAGTGACTAAGGGCCATTTGTATCATCAAGCTGATTTGCAATTCTGAAATAGCGATTTTTAAGAAATCGCTATTTCAGAATCGCAAATTGGTATGTATGTACAAATTCTCATTTTTTTTGCGAATTCTTAGTATTCCTTAATTGCGATTAGCAAATTGCAAATTGCAATTAAGGAATACTTTCCCATTCATTTCTATGGGCCAGGAGGCCCATAGGAATGAATGGGAAGTTATTCTCAATTTGCGATTCACAGTTTGAGAATCGCAACTTGAGAATAATTTCAAGGGTGTAGGGATGTCCAAAGTACACCCTGTTGCACCCCTGAAATCAGCATGGGTGCACATGTGGCGCACATACATGCCCTAAGGGCATGAATGTGTGTCACACGGCACTTTGAAAAATGCAAAAATTAGCATTTTTCAAGGAATTCGCAACTTACCACAAACTTGAAGTTGGTGGTAATTTGCGATTCCTTAAGGACAATTTGCATTTTTTTGGCTTCATACATTGCATTTAAGGAATCGCAAAATGTGCGATTCCTAAATGCAATTGCAAAATAAGGAATCAAAAATTTTGCGATTCCTTGTTTTGCACTAGATTTTGCTTCATACATACCATTTAGCAAATTCGCGAATTTCGGCCTTTGCGAATGCGAATTTGCTTGATTCATATGGCCCTGGGTGAAGAAAAAGTGAAACATCAATTACAATGGCCTCCTAGAGCAACTGTATACCTTAACTCTATGAGGTGTTCCATTGATTCTAGTGAAAGCATACATCAATTTAATGTTCCCTGAAAGCCTACTGTGGTGAATTGCCTGGGTGTCAACAGAAGCTGGTGCACTACTATGAACTTAATAGGATCCTGGTCACTTGCGCTCCTGGTCATTCAAGGGACCTTCAGCTTATGAAATATAGAGTCAGAACCCTTCAAGTCCAGGACTTCTTGCTATAGAATTCCCCCAAATGTCAATTCTGGAAACGAAAAATGTCTGTCTTACCCACAGCGATCCAGGGTCCGATATTACCCCAATGAACTCTAACTTTGCAAGCTTCAAAATGAAGCAATGCATTAAGAAATAAATAAATAATTGCAATGGAAGTGCAGAAAAAAAGGATTTTTAAGATGTAAAGGTGTTGAAATGTATATGTGAAAGAGACAAGCCCTAATGACTCAAGGAATGGTGAAACCTGTATCTATCCTACCAAGGCTCTTCCTGATAATATCCTGTGGATTTTTTATTCTAATTCTGTTAAATGCACTTTTTAGCACCTTACTTTAAAACAAGTACTGAAAACAAAGTTGCAGAAAATGGGGGGCGGAGCTAGCCGGCGTTCATGGCGGACGCATAAGAGCGGACCTCCGTGCTAGCGCTGCCAATTATCCGTAATATATCCTTTTACAGCGGCGAACATTGTGTAATTCCAGCGGGGGCTGACTCCCCTACCCCCAGCGGACCTCCGACGTGAATTTGGACGAGGTGCGTGCACGGGAACCCCCAGCAGCACCACCGACCGGAGAGCTACGGACCAGGCCAAGATCCCCGCTCTATCCTTGGATGCGAAGCCGGGTTGCGTCACCCGACGTGCGGCCGCCTGGTGAGGGCGCCCCGACGCTGAGCGGGCCCCGTGATCGGCAGCTCCCGCGGCCCCTCCTGCACGCTGCAACCACAACGTAGGGCCCCTGAAGAGCTGGCTGAACACCCCGAAGAGCTCAGAGGAATCGAGAGTGTGGCGAAGTTGCAGGGAAATCACCAGGCGTGCGCACGTGGCGCCGGCGGAGCCCTGCACTATCACGAGCGCCTCTACACTCTGCCGGTAAGAACTCCCTGGCCACCCAACCTCGCGGAGAGAGGCTTGGGGAGAGAAAGGCGGCTTTGGGACGGAGGGCTCACACCACGAGGACTGCACGCTGAGAAGGTCCGGGGGCGTCCTAGAACCGCCGTACCTTGTGTGGGAGATAACGGCGGGCGCCCATCTTGGCCTGTGGGCCTCACTGAGCGCACCAGGACGCACGCAACAGGTGACCAGGCCAACGGACCCCCGGCACCGGCCTACGGACGGGGAGGGATCCCGCATCGCTCATTTGGGGGACCATCGACATTTTAAGCCTGTGGACACTGGCCTCCCCAGCCACTGCAACGATGGGCAAGGGCAACAGGACGCAGACGAAACTCACGTTTGATCAGAGGAGGCAGAAGGCGCCAGAGCCTCCGGCTGCCCAGTCCCCGGGAGCTGCTGCTGACCCGAGTGCCGCACTGTGTGCAGAAATAAAAGGTATGCTTAACACGATGGAGAAAGGCCTGCAGGAAGGCATGTCAGCCATTGGCACCAAGATTAACGCCCTGGCGTACCGGATGGACCGGATGACGGAGAGAGTGGACAAGTATGCGGAGAGGCTGGACATGGCAGAGCGCAGGTTGACGGAGGCGGAGGAGGCACAGACAGAATGGGACGCTGACCGCAAGCAATTTGGAAGGCTGCTTCAGGTGATACAGGAGAAATCGGAAGACTTGGAAGCACGCTCCAGGCGGTCTAACATCCGCGTCACGGGTGTGGCGGAGTCGACCCAAACGGGTAAAATGGAACTATTTGTCGAGAAACTTCTTAAGGCTTTATTGGGGGACGACACCTTTTCCCCCATGTTTATAGTGGAGCGAGCCCACCGCACCCTGGGACCAAGGCCTCCTCCGGGCGCGAATCCTAGGCCGATAATAGCGAAACTCCTCAACTACAGGGACAGAGACGCTGCCCTCCGTGCCGCTCGAGAGAAGGGGAAATTGCAGTACGAAGGAATGAACATTTCGTTATACCCTGATTTCACCTCCAAGGTACAGGAGGAGAGGCGGCGATTCGTCCCCTACAAACAGCAACTCAGAGACCTGGGCTTGGACTACGCCATGTTGTACCCGGCGCGGCTGCGCATCAACAGGCAAGGCCACTCACACTTTTTCACCGATCCCAGAGAACTGCAAAAATCGTTGAAGCAATGGATCAAGGAGAACCGAGGGGACCCGATGGCGCCCGCGGAGGAGCACACTGGCGAAGGAGATCTGGATGAGCAGGACTGATGAGAGGGGGGGGGCACGGTGGCACTTTCTGGAGACTCAGCTACTCAGGCCAATGTGACAATCCCCAGCTGTCGGACCGGGAGGTGCCCACTCGGGGCGCGCCATTGACGTGGGCGGACTACTGTATCTGAGATTGTGGGTGAGATCTGCACAGGCTACATTGGTTCCAATGGGGGGCGGCGCTCTCCATGCTACTGTTAGACTGGGCCGGGGTGGTCTCGGGGGGGGGCCCGACACATGGAAGGAACAAAGCGATCGGGGGGGGGGGGAAGGCCCGTAAATGCTGGTAGGATACTGCACTCTCTACTCAATGCCGCACTAGTGTTTGGGGGCGCTGGCGAAGGGGCGGCTTATTGACATTGCACGGGAGGCACGACCGGACTGTGGTCGATAAGGACATTGAGTAGGCTACCTCTGCCCTAGTGCTTATAGTGCTTGCGGCTCTTATTGAGCCTGATTGGGGAAGTTTGGAATCGGATTGAAGGCGGGTGGGAGGGAGGGATGCAAGGAACTCGGTCACACCAGGTTGGGGTTGGTTGGCTGTGGGAGGTGGGGGGAGTTGGGAGTTCTGGGTTCAGGGATGTTCGGGGGGGGGTCCAAACTGTGCTCTGAACTGTTGTATGCCATAGAGAGCGTAGGCGGCTGCTACGTACAGAGGGGGGTGGTGATTGTAAGGGCTTTGACACTGATGTGCTCTTTCAAGGACAATGGCTGATGCACCACATGATGATTTGCTGAGTGATACAGAGACCCTCAAGGCCGTCACTTGGAACGTGAGGGGGTTAAATGACTATCGAAAACTCCGCAAGGTGCTGCAGTACCTACTCAGACACCACATAGACCTGGCGCTACTGCAGGAGACTCACTTGCCCAACACCAGTAAGATGCTCACACACAGGGGGCTTCAGGGAAACTCCACTTACGCAGGCTTCACCACACACGCGAGGGGGGTACTCACATGGGTCAACCCGAAATCCAAGTTATCCCTCACACTACTGAAGGCGGACCCGGAAGGGAGGTTTGCGTTGAGAAGGTGCGTAGGCAACGGCCACGACATACTAGTCATGAACGTCTATGGCCCGAACTATGACTCCCCTGATTTCTACGCGGCGGTGGCGGACCACTGTGCTGAGTGCCCCACTGATAGAATGCTTTGGGGGGGTGACTTCAACTTCACATTTAGCGCAGAGCTAGATAGGTCGGCGGGCCCCCCTCGGCGCCCGGCGGCGGCCGCGCAACAGATGCAAGCTGAAATGGTGCGACTGGGCCTGGTGGATGTTTGGAGAGATAGGCACAGCGACAAGGGGGGTTACACACACTACTCCGCGTTTCATAACATCCATACCAGGATAGATTACTGGCTGTCCACGCACACACTGCTCCCCATGATCAGGGGCTGCAGGGTGCTTCCCCGCACCCTCTCGGACCACTCCCCAGTATTGCTGGTACTGACCACTCCCAAGCACAGGATTCCCCCGTTCACGTGGCGCTTTCCGCCTTATTCACTACTAGATGAGGCGTTTAGGGCTGACCTGGGGGAGGACATAGATACCTTCTTTGCCAATAACTTAGGCTCGGTGGACAGTTTTGGCACAGTTTGGGAGGCATTCAAAGTTTACGTCAGGGGGGTGGTCATGGCGAAACACTCTAGTGTCCTAAAGGCAATTAGAAACAGGCTGAAGCATCTTGAGGGGCAGATTGCAGACTGTGAACGCCGCCAGCTACTGGGCCCGACACTGCTTGGGGATGAGTCCTTGCAAGGCCTACTGAAAGAGTTCCATGAGGAGGCAGACAGGGAGGTCAGACATCTAGGGAAATATGCGACAGCGCGCACGTATGGAGAGGGAGAACAACCTGGAGCACTCCTAGCTAAGATTATGAAGGGCGCCAGGCGCAGACAGGCAGTCCTGGAACTACAAACTCCAGGGGGGGCGAGGGTAACCGCGGAGGAAGACATCCTAGCGGAGTTTAGGAGATTTTACGAGGACCTCTACACCACCAAGATTACAGGGGTGGAAGACCAAATTGACAACTATTTAGACTATATCAAAATGCCATTCCTCGAGAACTGGCAGAGGGAATTCCTGATGTCCCCTATACTCCGTGAGGAAATATCAGACGCGCTAGACTCCATGAGGTCCGAAAGTGCGCCCGGGATTGATGGACTGACGGTGGCATTCTACAAGGCGTATAAAGACAAGCTATTGCCTTACCTCTCCACCCTCTTTGACGAGATATGTGAGTACGGTTCTATGCCGCCCTCTATGAGAGAGGCACTCATCGTCACGATCTTGAAGCCAGGCAAGCCTCCTGATCTTCCAGGTTCATACCGCCCCCTGTCCCTTCTAAATGTAGATGCTAAGCTCTATGCGAAGGTCCTGGCGACCAGACTGGCACTTGTGGCCCCGGAGCTAGTAGCCCCGGAACAAGCAGGGTTTATCCCAGCTAGGAACCTCGCTTACAACATCCGTACTGTCATGGGGGTCATGCAGCACACTAGACATGATACCAAAGCCATGGCGGTCTTCCTCGACATGGAGAAGGCCTTTGACTCCGTGGAGTGGCCCTTCATGCGTAGAGTCCTAAATAAGCTGGGGCTGGGGGAGCTATTCCTCCAACTCCTGGGCGCGCTTTACCATATGCCCACGGCGAGGATCAGACTGGGGGATGCAGTCTCGAAACCGATCACCATAAGCAGAGGCACGAGGCAGGGGTGCCCCCTCTCCCCGCTACTATACGCTTTGGTGGCGGAGCCACTGGCGTGCGCGATTCGGGAATACCACTTTTACGAAGCCATCAAGTACCCTACCTACAAGATCAGCATATCCACGTATGCGGATGACACCCTGTTGTACATCAGGGACCCGGCCAATAATCTGTCATCGGTCTTGAGGGAAGTGGTTAGGTTTGGCGCACTGTCGGGACTAAAGGTCAACTGGTCAAAATCGGTGGCTTTCCCGCTGACCCCAATAACCGAGCCCTTCGAGATGGACTACCCGCTCCAATGGTCCACAGAACCGGTAAGGTACTTGGGCATTATGCTCCACACAGATCCTGACATTATGATGAGGGAGAACTACGGGGTTGCCTACAGCAAGCTCGTGGACGACGTGGAGCTTTGGATAAAGCTTCCGCTGTCGCTGATGGGCAGAATAGCCATGATGAAAATGGTCATTCTCCCGAGGTTTCTGTTTCTCTTCAATACCCTCCCGATGGTCCTCTCGAAAGCTTTTTTTGCGACCATGAACAAATTATTAGGGAGACTGGCGTGGGCTGGTAAGCAACCTAGAGTGCAATGGAAGGTGCTCCAATTGCCATACGAGCAAGGGGGTCTGGCTGCCTCGGACCTGGAGCGCTATTACAGGATTGCGCAAGCCTCCCATCTCCACACCTGGATACACGGTAACCAGGACATTCCACATGTGATCATGGAGCGGCTGTTTGCGGACCCCACCCCACTTCCAGCGACCGTCTGCGGTCCCAAGGACCGCAGAGTGGGCATGCTGGACTCTCTTCTGTCCACTAACCATGCCTGGCACTCTATAGTGCAGCGGCAGGACAAGGTGTTGATGTACGCACCCAACATGCCGATACAATGGGCGCTTTGGCTCCCAACATTAACGGAGCCTGGTGTATGCAGGGCTCTCAACGAACTAGGCGCACGCACCATGACCTTTTTGAGCAGGGGAAGGTGAAGAAGTGGGAACAGCTCGCACATGGGAGGGAGCGTACCTCCTTGCTTCAACGCTTCCAGTACCATAGGGTAAGAAGCGCGCTGCTGGAGCAGTTGGGCCCCGACTTGGAAGAACCTCCTGAAGTACCGGAACTAGCATATGTCATAGAGACTGAGAACCCGAAGAAGCTGGTTTCCAGGCTTTATAAGATAGGCCACGAGCACACGGCACTCCACTACACGAGAGCGCGCTTAGCCTGGCAGACTGATTTAGGGACCCAAATTGACGACGGCATGTGGGAGTACTGCTGTGCGGCCTCTAGGCGCATCTCCCTGAACGGGAGGCACTGCCTGATCCACTTTAAATTCTTGCAACGAGTAGATCACACGCCGGAACGACTGCACAGATAAGGCCTACGGGACACAGCATGCTGTGAGAGATGTCATGCCCAGGTTGCGGACTTCCTGCATTTAGCCTGGTGGTGTCCGGGGGTTCAGAGGTTCTGGACCTGCGTATTTGCAGAACTTAGCAATATCGTGGAGCTGGACTTGGTGCTTGACCCGGCCCTCGCTCTGATGGGATACACAAGAAAGATACCCGCCTCAGTGAGGAAATTGGTAAGCATGGGCATGCTCCTTGCTAAACGGGTAGTGGCTTTATGCTGGATGAGGGCCCCCTACCTACACTGAAGCGGTGGGCGGGCGACATGAAGTACTGCAACACTCAAGCGGACGCATACAGTGAGCTCCTCCCGCCCGAAGTCGACCCAAGAACTTCTGGGGGCTATATCAGACCTACCTAACTTCCTGAATGGACGAGGATGTATTAGCGGAAGGGGAGGGGGAGGATCAAGATAGTGACCCGCACGTGGAGCCTGGATAACTCTTCCAGAGCACTTCCCTACACCATAGAACGTCACTGGGTGGGGGAGTCTCCCCACCCCTAGCTGTGTGACTATAGGACTCACCCTCTGGAATGCTGGAGAGTAGCATGCTGCACGAGCCAAAACACATTACTGCGACGCACACCACCAAACACGAGGAGCACCAACAGGGGACCAGTTGTGGGGTGGGAGGGTTCAGGGGTTGGAGTGTTGGTTGGGAGAAAATGATAAAAATGTACAGTTTTGTCTATATACATACAGCGAACACCGCAACACAAATCGGATTGGCAGGCGTGGGTAGCCCAGAATAGGCCGCACCACTGTGGAGACCTGGACTTGCTCTGTATGTCCTTCTGCTTGTTATACATATGTGTCATGGTTATGGCGAGGCAGCCCACTGCCGGCCCGCGACGGGTTGTAGGCGAATGGCTCTTCGTACTATGTAATGTGCCTTTCTTTTTCATGATAAACACAATAAAAAAAAAAAAAACAAAGTTGCAGAAAATCATAGGATTCTCACCTCATGAAAAATGTTGTGTAAGCGGGCCAAACTCAATTTTGAAAAAATCTTAGTTTCTGAAGTTTGATCAAAGTTTGATTTACTGTGGTGGTTGATTAAACATTTAGGATTTAGTAAGACGATATAAATCTGTACAAATATAGATAACACTTCATCAGAAGCATAAATATAAAGCAGAGAAAATGAGATTCATGATGACTAAGAGCACTATAAAAATGCACGGTCTTCAATTTCATGAAAAGTTAATTTATTCCCAGTAAGTTTAGACATGCTTGTAGGAAAGAAAGAGTTAGGAGATATTGGTTCGGACCAGAAAGACGATAGTCATCGAGTTTCACACTCTTGCATTGGTGTAATAGGGCTAGAGATCAAATAATAATTGGCTGAATGATCAATATGCTATCCAAGAAATCAGACTGCATGTAATACAACAAGATGCAAAAAGCAGGGTGCACAAATGGAGAGGTACAAAAGGAGCATGAAAAATATTATGGTCAACCTATTTCGATGGGAAATAAATAATGTCATACACTGATAAATTTGTTAGCTGTGCTTGTGCTAAAAAAAATGCCATCTTATGGTGACGTTAAGTGCCAGATAGACAAGATTTCATTAAATGTGCACATTACGTTTATGAATATGACGTGATATTCTATCTGCCTTCTAGTTGTCTAGTGTCTAGTTTCATCTGGTGCTTGGATTTGACACGACGCTCCCTTGTGCTATTTTAATTTGTCCACACCTATTTGGGTCACCTGTCTATACAGTTCACTCCACCTTTGTGTCTGAGTTATGCCTAAAGTACATTACCCCTTTAGTGAAGTTCCAAAAATGACTAAGAGAAAGGGAGCTCAAGCGTGTCTAGCATTTTACCACCTCCCCGCACAAGCTCGACAATAGATAATTACTTAACTTGACGCGTGGATATGGTGTAAAGTGAGATCCGGCTGGTCGAACGCTGCCTTTCCCTCACAACTGAAAAGGCTACCCATCCTCACATTGACCAGAGTTACAATGAACCTTTACCAATACAGTGTGCTGTTCGGGTAATAAGTCCATCTGAGGCACTAATGTCTTTGACCTCTTCTATGATACAGCCTTATAGGGAGGGCGGTGTGGGGGCTGCACCTTGAGGGCTCATTAAGTATTGATGGTGCTGAGCAGCCCTGTGTATACGAAGGGGAAAGTGGCTCTTGAATTGAGCGGAGGAGGAAAATTGTTAAAATCACTAAGTCGGGCAGCTCTGGTAAAACTAGCAACCTTCCTCTGCAAAACAAAGGTCTAGATGGCGTTTTATCCGGGGGGCTGGTGGAGCCCAAAGAGAATACATGGGGTGCTCTGAACAAATGCCTAAGTGATCTCCTGGACTGCAAGTTACGCCCCATTTTTGATCGACTGGATACAATTGAATCTAATATGGCAAAGTCTATGGATCCGGTCCTCAATTTCCACTGGTACCCAGTATTTACCCTGTGATTTTATCTCTACTTCCATTGACCAAAGCAAGGCTGCTTCCAATCCACTTGAAATTTTCCCAGCATCTCTACCTGCTACTTATCTGGCAGCATGTCCAACAGCCGTGGCAATTCTTCCTGTGAGAGACCTTCTACCAGCATCGGCTCCATACGTTGTTGTCTTGACAAACGTGCCTAGGCTCACAGTAACTAATGTGGAAACTACTAGAAATTTAATGAATAAATCTAATAATTGGCTGAATAACAACATTACTGGTAGCTGGGATATATCAAGAGACATTTTGATAGCCAGGTGGGTGAGAGACATTGGGGGCAGGGGCTTGCGGAAAAATGGAGATGTTATTGTGGTAAATCTCCACTCGCCAAAGGTAGTCCAGGAAATACTGTACAAAGCTAGAATGGGAATGGTTAAAAATAGTTCCATCAAGATAGTCCCCCTTGGCTTCTTTTACCAGCACTTGGTGAGACAACCAGGTACCTCTGGTAGTCGTCTCACCAGGGACTCTGTACCAAATACCCCTCCCCCCCTTGCTTTCACTCCACCTGTCCAATAGATTTGCCCACTGGCTGGCTTGGAAGAAATCAACTGACGGTTTGGGGAGGTGCCTGCCTACCCAGTCTTCCAGGAGGCGGTCTGATCACATGCCAACCCAGTTATTGTTATCCAAATACCATCCCCACCCCCACCTAATCCCACACTCCTGGTGTCAGGCTTAGAGGAGATGGGTAGGGTTTCTTTTCATCCCAGTCCTATTGTATTCACACATAATATTCTGCCGCAAGACTATCCATGGGTAGATCCTCGTATCAGGACCAGCCTAGTGGATTCTGCTAATTTAACTACCGTTTATCATTTGTCCCCCAGTTCCCTACTGTCTTCTACCCTCGATGGGGTAAGCGTAAGTTTAGGTAATGACAAAGGTCATATAGAAAACGTTTGTCTGAAAATACTAAATTGGAATATAGCAGGTATAGCCTCTAAGATCGGTCTAGAGGGATGGCGGTCTTTTATTATGACCTATGATGTCGTTTGTATGCAAGAAACGTGGCAGTGTGAGGATTATGCATTTGATGGATTTATGTGTTTTAGCCTGCCTGCTATTCCCTCTGTATCAGGCAGAGCTAAGGGGAGGCTTGTCTGCTGGTTTAAAGTGGAAATTACTGGCATGATTTCTCAATTACCACAGGAGATGGGGAAGGTGCAGGCTTTTTGTCTTTCCTGGAAAGAAACTTTTAAGTTGTACCTGGTAAATTTTTATAATAATAACTTTACATCTAAAGGTAATTTCCATGGACTTTTTGGGCTGATTAACATGCTCGCGGAGAGAGAGCCTCAAGCGGATCATCCATTTTAAGTTGTTGGTAGCAGGAGTCTTTAGTGCCAAACTGGTGCTTCCATTACCCCTCTCCCCTTTGAGCCAGTCGCCTCCGAGCCGGACCACAATGTGATGGACGTGAGGCAACAGGTTTTATTTTCCCACTTATTAGAAAGAGGTATGGTAAATAAGGCACCTACATTGGCTGACCACTATACTCCCACCTTTATTGGATGAGGCACAGAAAGCACTGTCGACTATGTATTTGTCTCCTGGAGTATGTTTTCCCTTATTAAGGACAGTGAGGTTCTTATCCAGCCAGATAGTCATCACAATCCTATCTCTGCCAAGATAGTGTTACCTTATAGGGAACAGAAACCCAAGCCTGTATCCATCCAGGCACTATCCACCAAAGATGCTGGGGCTAGGGTGGTTTGGCGCACAGTGAACATGAATAGTATTATGTCAAATGTAATCCCGATTAGTTCTGCACTGGTGTTTAGTTGCAATTGTTTACCATGTGAGCCCTCTCGGATTTTACAAGTATTTGCAGCCCTGCTAGATAAAGTTAAACATCTATTTTCTAAACCCATTTCCCAGTCCTGTAATCGGGTTAATTCCTGGTTTAATAAGGTTTGTAGCGAGGCTAATAACACCCTATGCAGGGCTCTAAAACAAAATCCCAGAGACCAGCTAATGATCAAGGAAAGCAGGAAGATGTATAAGTTTGCCACAAAAGAAAGAAAGCTAGCATTGAAGGAGGAGAAGTGGGACTTAGTTGTTGGCTTCTGTTTCTCAAAATATCCCCAGGCCTTTTGGTAGGCTGTATGGTCAGTTCTATCTCCTACCCTACCAGCCAACTAAGTAACTGTCCGCATACCTCCTGAGTCTTGGGTGACTCATTACGCTGGCCTTTACTCCGTTGACTTTGCTGTAGAGGATGCCCCATCACTGTTGAATTTTACATGCCAAAACCTTGGTTTTAATGAAGGGGTAGTCCGGAAAGCAATTGTCAACAGTAAAGGTAAGAAGGCACCGGGCCCAGATGGATTTCCTCTGGATTTGTTTAAGGAAGACCCAGCATTCCGGTTCCCGGTACTTACCGCTGTATTAAATTCAGCTTGCAGCGAGGGTGTTCCAAAATCTTGGCGTACATCTGGGATAGTGCCTGTTTGAAAAAAAGGTGATGTGCACAATCCCAAATGTTATTTAACAATATATATCTTGGACTCCTTGGCCAAAGTAATCTGGAGAGTTGTGCTAGACTGCCTCCTGGACTGAATAAATACCAACCATATCCTAGCTCCTACCCAGTAGGGGTTTACGAAGGGTCTCGGTACGATCGAACAGTGCCTTGATCTGCACTTCATCCTGGCTAAATTATAAATATGTGAGTGGACACCTCCACTCATCTACCATTTATGGATTTGACCAGCGCATTCAGCTATGTCTCACGCGCTAAGATGTGGGACATTTTAGCAAACATGGGCGTCAACGTGGGCCTGGTCTCCTTTCTGAGGCTTCTCCATCACGATCTTTCTGTCTCAGTGAGGTATGGCAATGATGGTGAATGCTCAGAACAGTTTAGCATTAAGCGCGGGGTGCTCCAAGGATGTGTTCTTGCCCCAATCTTATTTCTCCTTCATACTAATGATTTGGAGAAAACTCTAGTTACGGTGGGGGCTGACGTGCTACAAGGTGAGAAAAAGGCTGTGCCAGCACTTCTTTATGCGGATGACGCAGTCCTTATGGCAAAGACTGAGATTGACCTAAAAAAAACTCATCTTAAGCTATGCAAACTTTATGAAGGACTTGGGGCTGGAGCCAAACTACTTTTGTCATGATTTGTGGCCCCAACAATACTAAGTCCTGTAGCCTGAATATAGAGGGAAAAACGATGGAAAGGGTTAGTTCCTTCCGTATTTAGGTTTTTATTTTGATTAAGGCTGTACATGGCATACCTGCATAAATAAAAGACTAATAAGATTCACAACTGCAGTTGGTACTACTTATTCACTTACCATGTCCATAGGTAAAAAGCCAATAGCCCCAATTTTAGAGATTTACAAACAAAAATGTATTCCGATTTTAACATATGGTATGGGGATCTGGGGATGCAGGGACATACTTGTTATGCAGTTGGAGGAGAACAGATTCTGCCATAGAGTTTTAGGAGTGGCCCCTTCCTTTCCGCATTTTACCCTCCATTTGGAGCTAGGTCGTCATTATTTCCAAAACACCATAAATGCTGCACCTCTAGCTACTTGGTGTTCTATCTGGTCAAATGAAGAAGCTGATTTCAACCCGGTAGTTATTAGAGACTGTTTAAGCTGCACTTGTGGCCTTTGTATCCCCTGGCTCCAATACATTAAAATCGGCCTTACGGAACTTAGTTACTCCTCCTTGTTTGAGCACCCAGATCTAATTGATAAAGGGGATCGACAGAGGGTTTTTAATTATTTTTTTTTTATTTTGCAACCCATTACAATCAGTAAATTTTCCCATAATAACTGACAGTAGTCATTACTGTTGCACATATGTCTACATTTACATTTCTTCTTAAGCATTCCTGTATTATTTGCTAGTTTACAAAGAAGGTACAAAGTTAGGTGGGCTTGCCTTTCAATACGCATTTATCCCATTTTAATCTCCATTAGTCACTAACATCAGATATTGTGTCCTCAAGGGGGGGTTCACATATATTACCATGGAAAATGATCCATTTTCCCCATATTCGGGACCATTTTTTGGGGCATCCGCTATGTACATATACTGATTTTTCAGTTACCATTGCATTTTGTAGGGTAGGAGCCTACCTTGATCCCCAAATACGGACTATGTTCTGTTTTGCCAGTGACAGGCCAAGAGTTACCCAGTCCTGGCCCGAATGATTGAGGTTTGTTGGTTCCCATATATTAACTAGGCAGCGTTTCGGTTCCGGGAGGATTGCTATCCCTGTGACGTGTGACATTGTGGTCATAATTGCTTCCCAGAATGACATGATGTGGGGACATTCCCAGATAGTTTGTAGGAACGTACCAGGGAGGCTGCACTGTCTCAGGCAAAGCAGTGTATCAGCACTCCCCAATTTATGAAGGAGTGTACGTGTATAGTATGTTCTGTGTAAGACTTTCATTTGTGGTAGTCTCAACCTTGAGGGGGTTGCCATCTCCATGGGAGATGCCAATGCTTCCTGCCAATCTGCCTCTTCTAGGGTCTTAACTCTGTCTCTCATCGTTCCTTAAGGGCTATCATGGGGTCTGGCTCATTGTTTAATATTTTTCTGTATACGAGGGAGATGGCTTTCTTATGTAAGTCTGTGAGGAGTCTATCATCCAGTGGTGAGGCTTCTGGCAGTTGTGTGCTCTGTTGCAGGGTACTCTGAAGTGCATTTATCACCTGCAGATATCTAAACTTCTCTGTCTGTGTTAATCCATATGTTTCCTGTAGCTGTTCAAATGGGATGATTGCTCCTTTTTTTCAAACATCCCCTACCTTTGTAATGCCTAGTACGTGCCATTGTCGTAATCCCTTCATATTGCTCATTTTTCCTAGTTGTTGGGTATCCCATTTAGGTGTGGCCTGTGTAATTGCCCCCTCCCATCACAGTGCATGCTGTGCCTCAAACCACATTTTAATTGTTGGTGCTGTCAGGCCTGTGAGTGTAGGTTGTCGCTTTTTATTGTATAATGTCCACAGAATGCCTTCTTTTTCAAGTAGATTTCAGTCCATGCAGAACACTGGCTCTTCCTGTAGTACATAAAGCTAGTGGTTTATAACCATAAGGTGTGCAGCCCAGTAGTATTGTTTAACATTAGGAAGGGCAATTCCCCTGTCGTACTACCCCCACATGAGCTTTTGTATTGCTATGCGACTCGCTTTGCAATTCCACAATAGCTTAGTCACTTCAGCATTGATTGTTGTGAAATATGCAGGTTCTACTGGGAGCGGCGTATTTTGAAGGGCGTATATAAACTGAGGAAGCGCCATCATTTTAAAAAGGGCTGCTCTTCCGAGTAGTGTTACCGGCAAGGAGCGCCAATTATTGAAATTGCCTTGGAGCCATGCAATTGGGTTCATGAGATTTTCTACAATAAAGCGTGTACGTGTATGTGTCATATATATATACCCAGGTATTTTAATCCTTTGGTCACAATCTGAATGGCGCGGTGTTGTGGGAATTTTGGTGAGGTCCGTGCAGTACGTAAAGAGGGAATTTTGCCCAGTTTATCCTGTAGCCTGTGGTGCGTCCATTCGCCACACAAATATCCAGCAGGCTGTTTATGGAGGGTTTGGGGGAAGCCAGATATAGTAGGATATCCTCCCCGTATAGCAAGATACAGTCTTTCCACCCCATTGCCCACCGTAGCACCCGGATGACAAGATATTGCCGGATACATGCCGTCCGGGGTTCTAGCACCAGTGCAAAAGGTAACGGAGACAGGGGGAAGTCCTGCCTTGTTCCCCTCCCCAATGGGAAAGCCATAAAAATACGACCATTTACCACCACTTCAGCTAGAGGTTTTTTATTTAAGAGTTCTACAGATGCACAGAATTTTGGACGAAAGCTCATGTGCTGACACTGCAAAGAGGAAGGGCCACTCCACCAAGTTAAATGCCATAAGTGCATCCAGTCATAGAATCACCGCATTCTCCTCCATCGTGTCTTTGCGTGCCATTACACCATGCAACCTTCGCAAGTTAAGCGCTGTATTTTGATTTGGCATGAATCCTGACTGGTAAAGGTGGATTAAAGTCAGGAGGTGTGCCTGGAGTTGCGTAGTTAACGCTTTAGCTAGGATTTTTGCCTCCGCATTTATTAGGGAGATCGGTGTATATGATTCTCAGTCCTCAGGGGTTTGTCTGGTTTAGGGATAGCAATTATCGTAGCCAGGCACTGATCCCTGGGAAGTTCCCATTTGTGCAAACTACGAGTAAACATAGGGAGTATATGTAACATAAGTTGTGTTGCAGCTACTGTTAACCCATTAGGCACCAATGCCTTCCCTGAGTGCAATGCTCCAACCGCTTGTTGAAGTTCATCACTGGTCCGCTCTACTTTTAGCTTTTGGGCATCATCCTGCCCCAGTGATGGAATTTGTATGTCTTTAAGGAATTCTATATTTTCGGCCACTGTGGACGTTGCGATGGACGTGTATACCTGCTGGAAATGTGCCGATAGTTTTTCAACTATTTGTTGCGGATCTGTTGTGAGTTTGCCTGTTTATGTCCGGAGCTCCACCACCCATCTGCCTGTCTTTTCTTTTTTATCTAGCCATGCAAGCAGCTTCCCTGCCTTATCTCCCATCTCAAAAAAAATCTTTTGGGTGTTTGTATTCTTAGATTTTGCTGCCTCCCAAGCCTACGTTCTTGTTGGTCTAATTGTAGCCTATGAGCCATGATTTCTCCAATGTCTGCTGCACAGTCGGTCTCAGCCCTGTATACTTCTTGTTCCAGAGACTCAACATGCTGTCATTTGTTCTGCTTACGTTTTGTGATTGGGGATAAGGCCTGTCCTCCTATCACCGTTTTGTAAGCTTCCCACAGGGTTGCCGGAGATGTCACTGTGTGTTCATTTTCAGAGAAATACTGGTTTGTGGTTTTTAGCAGTCCTTTCCCATTTTCTGGTTTTTAAGATAGCCTGGGTGCAGTGGGAATACAGGCCGTCTACCCGGGGTGTGTTAAACGTAGGTGATTATTATCAGTGAGTGGTCAGATATGACCCTTGGCGTGATTTCTGACACCTTTTCCACAGCTGTTGCCAATGTTAGTATATAGTCAATTCTGGAGAGATTACTGTGTGCTCCCAAGAAAAAACGTATATTCTCTAGTATGTGGGTGCCTGGCCTGCAAGATATCGATGAGGCCAGTCGTCTCAGTAAATTCCGACAGTCTGCAAACAGGTCTACTGGGTCCTGGGGGGCTGTCTATCCATGGATGCGCCCATCGTAGTGTTGAAGTCCTCCCAGTATAAGTTCTCCTTCTGGGAGTGATAGGAGAAATTTACCAAATGCAGATATTGCTGTGTGATGTTGTGCTGGGGGAACATATACCGATACCAGATTGTAGGTGGGTCCCTTCCATTGGCAGGCTATGACCGCAAAGTGTCCTTGATTTTCTGACCAAGACCCTTGTAGTATCAGTGGAAAGCGTTTATTAATTAAAATGCCAACTCCCATGGATCCGGAGGTGAAGTCTGCCATCTTGTAGCCCCATTTGTCCAAAGAATTGCATGTGGAAGCTACCAGGTGTGGTTCCTGTATGAGAGCTATTGTAGACCCTTTAAGTTTTATATATTGAAGGACCAATCCTCTTTTTATTTTGTCCCCGAGCCCATTCACATTCCATGCGATTATTGTAAAGGCATGGTATCTAATTTGTTGTGTTGATTCACCTGTGTTAGGACCATCCTTTGATGTTGTAGCCTTTACTTTTGCCGTCATTCTCGTGAGATTGAGCGTGGACCATCTCTTAGTGTAGTTTTCGTAACCCCTATGTGTACATTGTATTGGTGTTAAGTACTGTTGCATTTAAAAACAAACATTAACCCCTTGAACATACCCTGTTACCCCCTCCCCCTCCCTGCCTCCCTGCATCACAGATTTAGAACTACCTGCCACCCCAATTAAGCAGAATACTTCTGTCCCATAACTATATACTTGCGTCTGAGGTGGAGCTTCTTAGCGACTGTGTGGCATTCGTCCCCTGTATTGTCCCTAATCTGCGGTGGCATTTGCGTGTACCATAGTAAAGACCCTTCTCACGTCAGGAGCACAAGAAGTCAATCTACATTCTCCCAATGATGTCACTTCGCTATTTCTCTGCGAGTCCATGTGCGTGCTTTGGTGTTATCTGTGCTGAAGTTTCCTAGGCCGTTCTTGTCCATTAATTGCTTTCTGGTCTACTCAGAGTCTGCATCAGTGATCTGTTGGATGCTGATTATTGACTCTGTCAGGCGAGCTGATGCTGGCACCTCCAAAGTTGAAAGTTGATGTTGTCTTCTGAGATAAGTTGTTTCGTGCCTGAGGCCGGTCTCCAGCCCTCCAGCCAGTTCTGTGCTTTCTCTGGGATCAAGAAAAAACAACTCTTACATTCCGCCTCCACCTAAGCTTTGCGGGAAAGAGCATAGCGTATTTTAATTCTCGATTTCGTAATTCTTATTTTATTTCTAGGAAGCTTCTACGCTGGTTTGTGACTGTCGCTGTGTAACCGGGATACATGGATACCATAGTAGTTTCTACCTGTAACGGAGGGGCCACACGTGCCATTTGAAGAATTGCGTCCCTGTCGCAATAGTTGAAGATGCGGGCCAGTATAGGCCCGGGGGCCCCGGGCTTGCATCTTCCCCCTGGAACTCTGTGGGCTCTTTCCACTGACAAGAAGCTGGACAGACCACGTGGCTGCAGATGCTTTTTTACAAGGTCTCCCACGAATAGATCAAGCGCTTTTTGGCACTCAAAACAGGCAGATGTTGTTGAGCCGTGAGCACCCTTCTTGGCCGTCGAGCTCAGTGGCCAGCTGCTGAGTAAGGTGCTCCATTTGTTTTATCTGCTTTTGTAAGGCTGCTGTGTCGGTGGAGAGACCAGCTGTTGTGGTTTCAACTTCTGAGATCCTGGAATTCATTTTGGAAAAGTCAGCACGTAGAAATGTTATGTCCGTGGATATTGTGCTGTTTGACATTCGCACTTGTAGCGTAGCCATTATGTCTTGTTTTTTTTTTTTTTTTTTTTAATTATTTTTTCAAATTGCAAAGTGCGTACAAATTCAAATACACATTGGAAGACATCAGTCCCCCCCCCCCACCCCCTCATAGCAGGAGCACTTCATGTACCTGGAAATAAGGCATAAAGGTGAACTAAAGAAGTAACAGAGAAAAGAAAGAAAAAGAAAGCAAGAGGGAAAAAGAATAAGAAAAATAAAGGAAGAGAAGAGTAAAGTAACTAGAGAAAACAAAAAGAGGGAAAGACTCCAATATAGAACAGCTGGGTTGGAAAAAAAGACAACAAATCAGACAAACAGTCAATAAGAGAAAAACGAGAATACAGATGGGGTCAACCAGTTTGTAAGATTCTCCCAGACCTCAAGGCCTTTCTTCCGGCCCCTTTGTCTCTTTTTTGTAGATACAGCTATTTCCAGATGGTATGTTGCCACAAATCTAGCAAGCCTTTGAGAAAATGAGGGGGGCCCTAGGTCTAGCCACACAGATCCTCCAAACCGCCATTGCTATGAAAGTTAAACCCTCACTTCTCAGGCGTGGTGTTTCTGATTCTGTTCCAGGCATAATGGTGGTGGGATTCAAGGTTATCGGCTGAGAGGTGACTTCCATTAAAAGCCGCTTTATTCGGTTCAATGTAGGTGAAAGCTTTGTACATGAGGCAAAAATGTTTATAGAGTGGGCTCCAAATTCAGAACATCTCGGATAAAAAGATAGTTTTAAAATGTTGAGCTTGTAATTTAGCTGAGAGTAAAATATTCTGAGAAAGGGTGAGTGAGTTAAAGAAGACATTCCTAGGAGATTCAAGTTTGTTATGCCATTTGTCAGCAATAGTTTGTAAATCGTCCGGAGTCTGTCTATTTATGATGTTGTATAAAAGGCCAATTTGAGGGGTCAGGGGTTTGCGCAGAACATTAAGAAGTTCAACTTCCATGAATCTGGAGGCTCCCCCGGCCTTCCTAGAGAGAAAATCATAAATAGAGAGATATTTAAAAGCATCCTCTTTCTTGAGGCTGAATTTAACTAGTAGATCAGAGAATGGTATAAATCCCTTGTTGGTAATTAAGTCCCCTAATTTTCTAATACCAGCTGTGTACCAATCAAAGACGTAAGCCCTTCCAAAAATAGCGGGGAGGTTATTATTGTTTAAAATGGGGGAGTAGTGATTATATCTGCCTATCCCAAAACATCTACGGATGCTTCGGAAAACCTTAAACGAGTTAAGCAGAGTCTTGAATCTCACCCGTTTAAAGTATCCAAAGGTAGTTTCTCATAGCAGGCACCCCCAATGCTGCTCCCCAACCAACAGTTGGAAAGGAGATGGCAGCTCTGTGGTATAAGTAGCAGGATGTTCTTTTACAAGTTCAGAGCTGTACTGCATAACCGCGGCCCAATAGTACCGAGTGATGTTGGGAAAGGACCAGACTCCTGGTCTTTTGGCAGACATAGCTGTCTGAGTGCCCTCCTGGGTTGAGAATATGCCCAAATGAATTGTGTAAATATCCGTTGAAATTTCAAAAGGTTAGTTTTACTAAATTCTAGAGGTATTGCACGGAAATAGTATAGAAGTTTGGGAAAATAGGTCATTTTTATGACATTACATCTGCCAACTAGGGTTAGGTGTAGATTATTTATTTGTTTCAATGCCTTCCTGTAATGTGTAGTGAGCGGAACTAGGTTGTCGGAAACGATTTCGTCCAGATTAGAAGAAATTGAAACGCCTAAATATTTGGCTTTAGGTACCACCCTATGGTCAGCCCGAGAGATTTGACTATTTGTTCTTATCTGGGTTTTGTTTTTGTTTAGGGCATAGCCAGAAAACTTTCCAAATGTTTTTGCCTCCATTTCCATGCCCGCTATGGCTTTTGAAGGATGTGGTGAGGTAATAGCCAGATCGTACGCGTATGCTAGAATTTTAGTGCTACAACCTTGGAAACTAACCGGGGGGATGTTGTGATTGCTTTCGATCTATTTAATAAAAGCGTCAAAATAAAGGGCAAACAGCAGAGGGGAGTAGGGGCAGCCCTGCCTAGTGCCTCGGGAGATCCCCAGTTACCCGGTTAATTGACCATTTATAGAGACACAGGCCTAAGCTTTCAGGTAGAGTGCTTGTACAGCCTGTATAAGCTTTGGCCAAAAGCCCATCCTGTTCATGACAGCCCACAGGTATCTCCAGGAGACCCGATCAAAGGCCTTTTCGGCATCTAAGAGTGTTAATGACATTGGGTCTCCGGCCGCCTGTGCGACGTGGAATAGGGTAATGGCTCGCCTAACATGTTCTGTTGTGCCCTTTTTCGGGATAAACCTGTGCTGCCACTCTGATACGAGGGATTCCACCACTGAGGAGATTCGATTTGCCAATATTTTAGAAAAGATTTTAGAGTCACAATTGATGAGTGTTATTGGTCTACATGAGCTCATTTCTTGCATTGGACCAAGAAGCTGGAGTCATTAACATAGATGTAACTATCTCAGTTAATATTTTTTTTGATTTGAGGTGCAAAGATCTCATAAAATTCTACGGGATACCATCCAGGCCACTGGCTTTCCCATCAGGAAGGGAGTTAAGAAAATCCAGTATCTCTTCCCAAGTAGGAGTTAGGTCTAATAAGTCACTATTGTTGGAGGAGAGTGTTTGGAGATTGATCTCATTTAGGAAGCTGGAGATATCATTCTCGATTATATCAGTTGGACCTTTATTCTCTTCAGTGTATAGTTTAGAATAAAAATCCTGGAAGCCCTTACGTATCATATCAAATTCTTTTGTCTCTTCTCCTGATTGGAGTTTGATTGTGTGTATCTCGTTACTAGAAACCTGTTGCCCGGTCCTGACAGCCAGGTGGTGCCCTATGCGATCGCTACATTTGTAATTTTTTTGCTGTGTGCTAGCCCATTTTGCAGCAGTTTTTTCTGAGAAAATCGCCCCTATTTTGGCTCTGGCCAGGACTACCTCATCCTGGATATCCTCGGTGTTTAGCTCTAGTGGAAAGCTTGGACTAGTTTGGTTTCAGCTGTCTTAAGCTTCTCCTGAAAAATACTAATCAGAAGCCTCTCCTTTTTATTTTTACAAGCTGAAAATGCAAGTGTCTCCCCCCTGATACCTGCTTTAAATGTTTCCCAGACGACCGCTAGGGGAGCTGACCCCATTTTTATTTCTAAAAATTCAAGTATCCGCCCCTGCATATGTGTCTGATATGTAAAATCCTGTAGTAGGGCTTTCTCAAAACTCCAGGTGGAGGGCGTTCTAGGTTTTTCCCAGCCCCTTAATGCTAAGGATAAGAGGGTTGTGGTCAGACATAAAGCGTGGGGCTACCTCAATGGAGCTATTGTTGATGAGAGATGATGAGATAAAGAAATAGTCTAGCCTGACAAGAGTGTGGTGAGGAGCAGAAAAAAAAGTGTAACAGGGCTGAGAAGGGTGTCGGCTAGCCCAAGCGTCTTTTAAGCCATGTGTCTCAGCCAGGGTAATCAGGGCCTGAAAAACCAGGGGCTTTCTGCCCCTATACTTCCAGTTGTTATCGATCGCCCAATTACTGGGTAAGTGTAAGTTGAGATCACCACAAAGAATTATAGGGGTGGGCCAGTGGGCTAGTTCCCCTGACACTAGGTTGATAATTCCAGGATCATCCGTGTTACTAACATAAATTGAGCACAGTGTAAAGGGGGGACTGTCAGGAAGAAGGCATTCGGTTATCGCCCATCTACCGAGAGAGTCCGTTTTGACCTGAGGAGTATTAAGAAGGAGTATTCTTTTGGCCAGGATGCCCACCCCCTGGTTTTAGAACCCTGAGTGGTTGCCCCTAAAACTTTGAACCCTAAAGAGTGAAGCAGGTGCTTCTGTGAGCCTTCAATGTGTGTTTCCTGCAGGCAGTAGATGTCAACCCTCAAAGTCCGAAGACCCTGTGTCACACTTTGTCTTTTGGAATGATCATTAAGTCCACAGATGTTTACACAAACGATTTTTAATGTGTCTAAGTTAGTGATTTTAAAAAAAAGAGAGCAATAGTCGTCCGGTGTCGTGAAATATAAATTCTATTTGTATGTACACAAAGTGACTAAGAAGTGAGTTACAGCAAATTTCTGTGCCCCTTTTTTCCATTAAAAGTGCTTCCCTCCCCCCTTCTTTGAGCAATCAGGTGAAACCTGAATGATGGCAATCTTCATGAGCCCCGGCCGTCAGCCACGCTGGAATGAGATAGAAGACCCATGCTAAGTTCCTTCTCTAGATAGCCAGAATCCCTTGTGTTATTTACTGTGTGTGAACCGACAGAGGAAAGAAAAAGAGAAACAAAAAAGGTAATGAAAAAGAGGCATCAGTGTATGTGAGAAGAAACAAGAAGTAATCTTATAGGAAGCACACGGCCGGGACAGGTAGTGTCAACTCAAGCTTGGCTCCGGATGGTCATCTGTTACTTCTTTCAGACTTGGGCTCGTCCAGGTATTCCCCTGCTTTTATTTCGGAAAGGAAGATTTTGGTTGTCCCGTTGGTGATGACCTTAAGTCTAGCGGGATTCATGAAATAAACGTCCGTCCCTTGTTGCTGAAAAGGTAAAATTAATTGTTTTAGGCGCCATCTACGCTCAACTGTCTGAAGACAGAAGTCTGGCTTGGCAAAGAAAGTTATTCCATTGACACCTTTTTTGGAGTTGAGGCGAGCTTTGTCATAGATCATCTCTCTAAGAAGGAAGTTTCCGAAATACACCAGAAAAACTCTTGGATGTCCTCCAGCCGGATTACCGTTATTATGTTGTCGCTTTAGGTGGAAGGGGAAGCAATGCGCCCTTTGTACCTCGCGGTCCCAATCTCAGCCTGGTTCATCAGGAAAGGAATCTTGAAGCAGCTTGACGATGAAACGTCTTGGGTCATCCCCCTCCTTCCTTTCAGGAATACCAAGTAGGCGTAAATTATTTCGGCGCTGGTGATTTTCTTGATCCTCCAGCTTTGTCATCAGGTAAATCATGTAGGCTGTGTTGGACTCCCAAAGTTGCTTGGCGGCAAGGCTTTCTGTCTCCAGATGTTCCGTTTGTGCCTCCATCATGGTGACATGATCGCTGATGTCGGAGAAAGTTTTGTTCAGGCGCCTTAGCCCACCCTGTAGTTTCTTAGCAGCGTTTTTGGCTGCGCAGTTATTTGCCCGGACCTCTCGTGGAACTCCTTGATGGAAGCTAGTATGGAAGCTAAGGAGGGTTCAGAGGAGTCAGCCTGCAGATTCTTTGAGCTCCCACACTGGGTCGAGTTAAGGTCATCTTCATCTGCTGAGTATGACATTTGAGAGCCAGAGTAGTCCCACTTCAGCTGACTGCGACGCTTGCTCTTGCTGCTAGGCTTTTTAGGTCGCTGAACAGTGCAGATGTCCTTGTGTGAGACCTCACTGTCCCCTTCACTAGCACCCTCGGACCCATCATTGGAGGACGTAGGGGTGCTGTCTGAAACAGAGTAAAAGAGTTCCAATTCTGCCTCTGGTGTCTAGGGGTTTTGTGAGCTGGAGGGCACCACCAAGTTTTGAATGACCTTGTCAATCCATTCCGCCTGTAAAGTGCTAATTGCCCGTGGGTTCAGAGCATGAGTTGAAGTCTCAGGGCAGGAGTTCTTGCCGCCATTGCCCGATACATGAGGTAGAGAGGGGTCGCTGGGAGACTGATCTGGCAGGGAGGTCTGAGAGAGAGTATCTATATCCCTAGCGATCACTGTGGGCTCAGCAGAGATGCTATGTGCAGTTTCTTCTGGGCCGAGGGTAGGCCCTCCACTAGAACTCTCTTTCGTGGCACTCCCCTCTTGCTGTGAGGCTGCTTGGGCTTTAACGTTTAGAGCGGTATTGTGGTGAATCTTTTTAGTGCCCAAAAATATTTTTGCCCGAGGGGGTGAGCTACATGTCTTTAGGCACTGCCCCCCCCCCGTCCTAGCCATCGGTTTCCCCTGCAGTCTCGGCCCCAAACTAACCTCAGGTCTGTGACTGGCAGCTCCTCCCGAAACACCTCCGGACGTGACCGCACTGACAGCCGCAATAGCTGAGTCTTTGAAGCTCTTGCAATCATTTGCGGTAACCGGTGTCCTTGTTTTAGAGCCTCTTCGCGCACCCCTGGCACTCATGATGCTCCTGCGCCGGGCGTTGTGTGATGTCAGGCTGTGGTAAACTCTGCCTTCTGCCGGAAGACCAGCGGGGGTAAAAGCGGCTTGAAAGATGATTGGTGCCGCGATGTTGAGCAGGACGGCTCGTGCCTGTGGGCCGGCAAGAGTTATGGCAAGAATTAGCAGCGCCTCCTGCACAAAGTTACTAATTTCCAATCCGCCACGTATTACTTACAGGGGAGCCCCCACTCGGAAGGAAGGCTTCGAAATTATGATTGGTTTCTGACCTTTCAGAGTCAGCATCAACCTCTGCATCTCTCTAGCTCTGGCATCTGTCGGGTCTGCGCAGGGTGGCTGGCCGAGCGTAATGCCTCCGGCGTGAGCAGCCGAGTGAAGAGGACTCACGCAGATTCCATCCTGCCCCGCCATTATGTCTTGTAGTGTAGTCTCTTTTGGCTTTACTTTCAATGGGTCATCTGCGGTTTCCGATGTGGGAGGGTCTTATTGGCCCAGTTGCTCATTATTGAAGGCATATTTGTCCAGCTTATTCGTCTGGACTGTGCCTAGGCCACGTCCGCTCATGTCAAGGTATCCTCCTCGGCCATCATGGAGGATCACTTATGGGGGAGCATAGTATTTGCCATCGTCTGACCACGGGAATTCCTTCCACGCACGGCCTTCCAGTTTTCCTATGCCCTCCCTCCCTTTGCAGTTGTCTGGATTGTCTGTGTCACTTGTGTCCCTTATCCATCGAGGAGTCTTTCGGTTGGTCACCAAGGAACTTTGTCTGGAGCTTGGGCGGTGTGGGCTGTGCGGATGAGTCTACTGTGTTGGCAACTTGTCGTGGCCACTACCTGTGGATGCATGCTGAGTATGCCGTTGATGTAAGTGTCAGATTCAAGGCGACGTTTATTCCTGTCTCTGTTGTCCTCAGTGGGAGGAGCAGGCTTCTTTGCACCACGTGCACAGTGGCAATGCAGTGAGGACCTCGTCTCAATGTCTCAGGTATGACTCAGGTATTATCAATACCTCCGGGGCTAGGTGCGCAGAGTCTGCGTGCTGCTTTGTGCTTCATTGGGAGCCGCTAGGATCATGCAGTCTGTCGTTTCTGGCGGTAGGTGAGACGGGTTGCGCTGGTGCGTGGCAGACACTCCTGTTTGCTTAAGTGGTGGTTTGCTTCCACAATCCCAGCGCCTCACCTGGCCTCGGTATTCTGCTGAAGGATCCCAATCACTGCGGTGTCTGTATCGTTGGGGGGCAGGGGTTGGTTGGAATCTAGTCTGATGTGGCGCAGAAAATGGCGGCCGGCGTATCACCTCTTCTTCGTATCTCGAGGCGGATCGTCTGATGCACAGAAGCTGCGTCCAGTTCCTTATTCGTAGCACCTCATCGAGTGTTGGTGCTCCGCAGAGGTGGGTCTTCTTCTCCTGAGTCCGTCATCGGCATGTATCTACTTTATCCCCCGGCTTGTTGTCAGGACCAAGGCCGCAGCTACGTTTCACGGTGCCGCAGTGAATTGATGGCACCTGCGGGATCTCTGCTTGATTCGGATGGTCTATAACGGCGTCAGGACTCTCGGCTACTGTTTTTTTTCCTCATTTCCGCCGGATAAGTGACAGGATTATGCAGGTTTTGCGCCAACCATCGTGGAGCTCGCTTAGGTTGCGGCCATCTTCATTGGCTGCTAGCCACGCCCCCGACAAAGGGTTTTGGTGAGCTTTCAAAAAACACAAAGAATCATCTAGGGAACTGTCCGAAGTAGCCAAAACCACTGTGAGGAATTATTGCCTTATAAAATTACCTCCCTATATTGCCCCGTATTTATTATATGTAAATAATGTGCATGAAAGGAATTTGTTGAGCTGGTTCAGGATGGGGTCCTTTCGGTGGTTGCTATGCTTTCCCTTGGGTCAGTATTCTTCGGAATCTATTACTATCTATCCTTGTGATGAAAATTTTTGTCAAACATTTTACATTTTGTATTTTCTTGTCAGTTTTATCTTTCATTTACCATGACATTTTTAATACCTCTTTTGCGTAGACACAAATTTTCCAAGTGCAAAGCGGCTTTGTGCTTTCTGCAGCAACTCAATAACTGTGATGTCTGCTTTGCTGTTGGGTGCTTTTTGAAGTGTATTTTAGCAAACAGAAGGAGCATGCTGTTTTAATTCCAATGCACTTTACCATTCTACTGCATGGATTGTATTTGATTTGCAGCTAAAATGTCTACCCCTGCTGCTCCCCCCTAAAATGATTGATTTTATTATTCATGTATTATTGGATAATTATTTGCTGCTGTTGTTTTTTGCAGTATTAGATAATAACTGCTGCTACTTATGAACCCAATCACCTTGCATTGTCACTTTAGCTCAGAGGAAAATTACAGTATTTGTTTCTTGTTGTATTCCTTTTATTTTTTTTAATTATATTTAAATGTTTTGCTAAAAACTGTGTAAATGCAGTGTTAATCATATATACATACAATCCAAACATAACACCATAATTTCATTTGAAAAACAAGTGTCAATCAAGTAATACATTGTGCACAATAATCAATAAATCATAAGCTAGAGAATAACATAATGTAACAACAGAATTTTCAGAATGGAATTAGAAAAAAAAAATCAGTTTATAAATAAGACGCAATCCAGGAGGAAAGTGTGCCCCAGATCCTATTCCCTTTGATCCTAACTTTTCTACCTCTTTGTTCATAGAGTGCCTTTTCTAAATTATATATATGTAAAAATTGTCCCTTCCACTGCTGGAAGGTTGGAGGTTGTGAATCAAGCCAGGCTGAGGTGACAGATAGCCTGAAAACTGCCATAGCTATGAACGTGAGTTCTTCCCCTATGTTCTCGACTTGATCATTAACCCCTTACAGCATCAGCTGAGGTGTCAGAGGAACATCTTCATTAAGGGCCTGTTGTAAAAAGCCTGAGATGTCACGACCTATAGATTCTATACAGGAACAAGTGGCAAAAATATGCACCAAATCCACACCTAAAGTTGCACATCTAAAGCAAGAAGTCCTCTCTGTTCCACCCCATTTAACAATTTTCACAGGTGTAATATAGAGATCAAATAAGGTCTTAAAATGTTGGGCCCGTAGATTGGCAGTGCACAATACCATGTTTCAGAGTTCTAATGATCTCATAAAACAAGAATCCTCAACCCCCAGCCTATTCTGCCATTTCAGCCGATGTTTATCTAAATCAACTGGTACTCTTTCCAGCAGGCATCTATATATTTGTGTAATTGAGGATCTGGCACTACTAGTTAACAATTCCATCAAAGGTACTTGTCCAAACCCTGCCACACCACCAGCCTTTTTGAGCAGGAAATCCCTCAGCTATAGAAAGTAAACCATCCAGGGGGCCAACACCAAACCATTCCCTAACTACTTCAAATGAAGTTATGTGATCCCCAGCTAACAGGCCCCTTATCCAGTATAAACCACCTTTTCCCCACCTTGTCAGCCATGCATCTTGTGATGCCCTTGACAGTTGGTCATTCCCAATCATTGGAGAATAGCTGCTGAACCTCCCTACCCCAAGTTTTTTCCTTATGCCTGCCTAATTGCAAAAAGCAGTGATGAGTACCTTGAATCGCATTTTCTTAAAGTAACTTGCTTCACAGAATTTCAAGAAATAGCTGTTAGCTCGGGGCGCCTATCAGTAGCTCATATATTGTCGGCACAAAAACAGAATCCTCCCTACCCTTTTCCTTGACTCCAAAGAGAGGCCAGTAATATTGGAATAAAGCCTCTAAATAATATGCAGGAGTCCCCATCCTCTTCTATCCCTGGAAAGGGATAGGAATACAATAGCTCTCCTAGTCCTTTGGTAGCGCCAGATAAACCTAGCTACCTCCTTCTCTACTTGTTTAAACTAAAAATTATGAATTTCCAAAGGAATAACACGGAAAATATACAATAGTTTTGGCAGGATCATCATTTTGATGAGATCACATCTCCCTGATATTGAAAATTTCAAATTATCCCGTCGTTGGAAATCGTTCTTAATTTTCCCCATTATAGGGATAATATTTAAATCCACTATATAGTCTACCTTTGCCGTGATGATAATACCTAGGCCTCCAGACACCATGAAGTGGGTCTAAATACAAGGCAAACTGTAGGGGAGAGGCAGGACAGCCCTGTCTTGTTCCCCTACCGATTGAGAATGGTGCCATATCTTCCCCCCATAAGTCATATTCTTGCTCTAGGGTTGACATACAAGACCTGTATTGCTTTCACAAATGAATCCCCTAGGCCATAAGCCTCGAGGGTCTGCCATAAATAGCTCCATGACACCCTATCAAAAGCCTTCTCTGTGATTAAAAAATCAACCCCATAGGTTTGGAGGAAATCTCTGTAGCATCAAAGAAGGTGATTAACCTCCTAACATGATCTGCAGTTCCTCTTCCTTGTAAAAAACCTGTGCTGCCAAACCGTAACAAGATGATGCATCACAGAGTTCAAGCGTGAAGCAAGAATCTTGGAATAAAGCTTGGCATCACTGTTTAGCAGCATTATAGTCCTATATGAGCCTAAATTCAAAGGATCTTTCCCCTTTTTAAAAAAGATTACAATATTCGCAATACCCCAAGAGCCCGATGGTGTAGCCCCTTCCCTGATCTCCTGAAATAAACTGAGCAAAGAATGGTAAATCTCGCTGAAGAAGACTATATAGAACTCTATAGGGATACAGTCAATTCCTGATGCCTTACCAGATGGAAGGGCTTGAAGAGCACTAATAGCTCCTCCTGTGTAATCTCTGCCCCTAGATGGGCACTCTCCTCCTATGGAACCCTTCAGATCGGGTCAAATTCCTGAACTTCCAGATTTGAAAAATATCTATCGCAAGATGGGGCAAAAGTCTTTATAAAATTCTCGAAAAGCCTCTCTAATCTCGGCAGGCTCTGTCACGACTTTGCCTTGCCTATTTCTAATCCTATCTATATATCCTGCTGCCGCCTGCTGTCTGGCCCTGATTGCCAATAATCTGCCAATGGTCTCTCTAAATTCCTGCCTTTTAGCTAAGCATTGTCCCACTAGCCTCTCAGCGGTGAAATCATTCAGACAGGCTTTAGGTATATTAATAGAGATCATGATTCTGACCACCTCGCCTCCACGAGTCACGGTACTAATAAATTCAGTTTCTGATTGGGCAAGTTTTTGATAAAAATGTTTAGTCTGTTCTTTCTCTTTTTTTTCCTCTCTCAGGCAGTATTGCAGGATCTCACCTCTCACTGACACTTTAAAAGCATCCCAAACCATTCCAGGGGGTACTAACGCTATTATTGTCAAAGAATTCCCTGATTCAACCCTTCATATATTCAATACATCTTTGATCTGATAGCAGAGCCCTCTCAAAAGTCCATCTTGAATACACCTTCCATGCTCCAGATACTGAAAGCTCTAGGACTACCGGGTTATGATCGGACATAACTCTGGGGGAGAGATCAAACCGTGCCTCTTGGTGTATAGATGGCGAGGTTAAAAAGTAGTCCAATCTGGCAAACTTTCAATCTGGAGCGGAATAAAAAGTATAACCGGGCTCCGGAGCTCGAATTTTAGGCCAAGCGTCTAACAAACCATTATCATTTATCATGTTTTAAACACCCTCATCGAATGTGGCTCCAGCCCTTCACTGGAGGTACCTAATATTCCCGGAATGTCTCTAGATCCATTAAGATTTAAATCCCCACGCACCACAAACGGTGCTGGCCAAGATGCTAATTCAATGGCCAAAAAACAGAATAGCCCTGGGTCATCTAGGAAAGGGACATATACTGTACATAATGTAAATGAGCCAGTTGCGTACCTGCATTCCAATAATACCCATCTGCCATTCCTATCGACAGCTTTCCTACCTGGGTTGATGACACTGCCTTTTATGAGAACTGTAACCCCCTTAGTCTTCACATCTTGTGTAGTGTAAGCTGCTACCTGCAACCCCAGGGATTCAAGTAGGTTGCCATCATTCCCAGCAATGTGGGTCTCCTGTAGACAATAAACATCTGCATTTAACAACTTGAGATCTTCCTGGATCATCCTCCTCTTAGCGGTGTCATTAAACCCACACATTGTAATAGAGGCGTTGCGAACTTTAACCATTATTCCAATAAAACATGCCTCCAGCTGTGTTTCCATATGTGAATTAATACAAATACTGTACTCCTTTTAAATGGAAAATGAGTTTTATAATTGCTGAAATGAGTATGATTTTATATGATGTTTTTAATATTGTGTATCTTTTATGACCTGTCTTCGGAAGGACGAATAAAGAAATAATTGAATTGACCTAGTTGGAAAGGTAATAGCAGAACTACTGAGGAACTATAACTTTGCTAGGAATCACAGAATGAAAGAACGACTACAGAGTAAGAAATTTAGGCATGGCAATGACTTGTTTGTTCCAAAATATAGGTGCGACAAAGACGAATATGCAACACCATGATTAGTTCTACATCTAGATGTGGCAGACCAAACCAAGAGGAGACATACCATAAACACTCAAACACAGAAAAATGTACAAAATATCAAAGTTAAAGGATGAGACATCAACCATGTTAAACTCGCTGAAAAGAGAGAATGCCGAAAGGGAAAACCAAGAGATGGGTTAAAGAAAAATTGAAGAGGGATTAGGGAAATGCTTGAATAGTATTGATTAGGGTTTAAAAGCATTCAAGTGAGGATATACCTAATTTAAGAATTAAGGGCCACACATATGAAAAGTGTTGCGTTGCATTGCTGCATGAAAACAGTGATGCAACAGTTTTCACTGCGCCCTCCTGCACCATATTTAATGTACAGTGCTCCATTTTGCAAGGAGTTACCAATACGTCAGTGTTTCTGACATATCTGTAGGTGCAGTAATGATGCATTGCTGGAGTATGTCACAAAAGTGACATCACTTCAACAATGTGTCATTACACACGGGCAAGTCCCATGTTCAATGGTCTTGCACCAGTCTTATGCCTGTTTTGAGGCAGCCATAAGATTTTGACACAGTGTCGTCCTAGAACTGGTGCAGTGAAATCTGATAGATACGAGGCTTTTTACGGGTGAATGACCACCCTGTATATATTAAACCTGACACAGGTATAATGTGTCACAGGGCTTTACAAAGTGACACATCTGCTTAGATGTGTCACTTTGTAAATAGGATGCAACATGGCACATTTTTTACGCCACAAGTGCATCACAAAAAGTGACGCAACGGCGGTGTAAAAGTGTTGCAAGGCCTCATAAATAAGACCCTAAAGATCGAGGGTGGTATCTCATGAAAGGAAGTGAGCTCTGAAAGTCCTAACTTAACACAAAATGCCTGAACACAAAACAATTTTAACTACCAACTACAATATGGAATTGAGAAGTTTACCTCTGAGGTCTCCTGCTGAAATATGTACTAGGATATAAAGGACAAAAGTGGGGAAATGTTATCGACTTCCCCCAACCTTGCGCATGGTATAGCTTATGATCTTCCTTACAATATTCACTGCATTTGGATGTCCCAGCCAAGATGGACAGGAACTTTGGCTTCAGGAAATTGACTGCCAGCAGGACAAGTTTTCCAAGTTGCCATTAATGGCTGCCTTTGTCTCTGACTGGCAATGGAAAAACACTGCAAAAGCTGCTACACGACAGCCAAACAACCATGTACAATCAATTTCTCACTTCCAGAAAAGCCTCCCTGAAGATGGGATTTCTGGCAGTGTGAAAAGGACATTTTTAAGCTACTGAGAGGTTAAAGCCTAATTGAGTCCTTGAATGGCATCCAGAAATGTTCCTGCACCAGCTAAGTACTCCATTTTTCAATGCCTTGGTTTTCTCAAACAACTCCAAATAGCAGCAATTATTGATGTAAACTATCATTTGAATCGACTTCCAAAGTTGAAATCAAAGTGCCACGTTTCACTTCCTTGATGAAGAGTGCAAGATATTAAAAAATTTTGTAATCACTTAAAAACTCATTTTTTTTATTAGAATAACTTTTGTCAGGTGTTAATTAACTTTTCTTAGGCATAATCACAATATTTATTGTGAATATTGATTATTGAATATGCTAGTAAACTGTTTGCTTAACACTCGCTATTTGTCTTCCTTTGTGCTGATTGTAACTGAAAATGAATAATGTGATATAATGAAATTCTAATTAATCACCAAAAATGAATTAACATGCATTTATTGATGCTGGGTCCTTGACTCCTGTCACTCTATATTTGAAACGTCCAAAAGACAGATGGTAATGAAGCGATGAACTTTGGGGTCTGTGGAATCTTAAAACGCTTGCTGAAAATAGCATTGTGGGCAGCTTGCCGGCAGCTATTCCCATGATGAAATTCAAACTCGTATTGTTATAAAGCGCTGGATAATTAAGAAAGAGAAAATAGTGTATGTTATGCTTAATCAATCAGATAATAGTAGAGCAGGAGTTATACCAGAGGGGGTTTCATATTCCTCATGGAAACCATTTATAGTTACACTGGAGTGACAGGTAATTGCCACTCCAGTGACAATCATTGCCTAAATTCCTGCCACGATTTTCAGAATAAACTTAGTCCCTGACAATGATGGATTGTTTTCCCTCTGAGCACTGAATATCACTATAAACCCTCCTAAAGGAGCACATTCAAATGTGTCTCAGTTGTTCTTGCTCAGCATAGGTATAGGTTGATTAAGGCTGGGCATGAAAAAAGCATACAATAGTCAAAAAGGGAATCTGTTTTGAAGAACGTATGGAGGCAAGTAGGAACTGAATAGAGACATGTATTACTAAAATTAGAACATCTTCAGCTTTAATGGCACGATCCTTCTCCTACTTAGCGGCCAAGACCTGGAATTCTCTCCCCACCCACCTCCGCCTTACACAGAACCAACTCTCCTTCAGAATACAACTAAAAACTTGGATATTCGATAAGTAAAGCACCCCGCCTCCCTCAAGCGCCTTGAGACCCTCTGGGTGAGTAGTGCGCCATACAAAGTTTGAACTTGAACTTGAACTATTTAGTAATATTTCACTCATATCCTCTTGTGTCTTTAAAGTCACTACTACCATTGTGGGGGAGCAACTGCAGCTGTGTAGGAAATTAAAAAATTGTTGTGGTGATACTTATTATTTATGATTTTGAAACATTACATTAAACCAAAGCAAACTGAAATAATTTTCTATCGAACACCATGTTGAACAAGCATTATCTGTGCAAAATGTACTCCTGTGTTTTTGTGATGATTTTTGCAATACTGCTATTTTTGCAACTACTAGTCTTTGTCAGTGCACCTATGAACATGCTACATTTAAACCTATTTCATTCTTCAGTGTAGGTTGGAGTTATTTACTGCTCCCTGCCATCCATTAGTTGGTTGTCCACATTCTGCGCAATAGAGATTCACACCAAGAATATGATTGTTTCCTTCCAAATATTCAATGCTGCCAAATATATTCCTGCCCCTGGCCTAGCTCTCATGGGCCGCTGCATCAATCAGCTTACTCCCTGTATTTCAGAGTGCTTTTTCCTGCTGTGTCCTCGTTGTTTAACTTGTTCCTCCCTCCCCCCTTTTTTATTAGTGCTTTTGGTGCTTTTACCAGTTTTTTTACTGCTTTGCCGTTTTTCTGAGAGTTTATCCTACTTTTGCCTCATTTTTCACTACTTTCTCCTTCCATCCCCCCGTTTCTCAGTGTTTTTCTTGCTTTAGCCTAGTTTTTGCTGCTTTCTCCGTATTTTCCCCTCATTTTTCAGAGTGCTTTTTCCTGCTATTCCCTCGTTTTTCATGGTTTCTCTTTCTTTTTCCCCACATTTACAGCTCCTGTCCATTTTCCTGTTTCCTGCCTAACCCTGCCCACCATCTCGCAGCGCCCCTCCCTCCTCCCAGACCTACTTAATGGAGGCCGCAGCTCAACCCCATTGAGTAGGCACCAGGTCTAGCTATCCCTGCTGCTACACCGCCCTGCTTGATCTCTGGTTTTCTGAGTGTTTTCTCCTGATTTTGCCTCGTTTTGTTTTCCTTCTCCTCCCCTATTTTTCTGAATGTTTTTCCTGCTTTTGCCTAATTTCTTACTGTTTTCTCCGTGTTTCTCAGGGCTTTATTTTTTCCTGCTTTCTCCTTCCTTTCCACCCATTTTTCCGAGTGGTTTCTCCTCCTTTTCCCTAATTTTGGCTGCTTTCTCCTTCCTCTCCCACTTTTTCTGAGTTTGTTTTCTCTCTTTGCCATCATTTTTCACTGCTTTCTCCACAAAGTACCTAGCAACTCCAGAACCTTGAGACCCTCACGGATGATTTGCCGCTCTTAATAAATCTGATTGATTGATTCCATCTGACCAACCTAAACTCGATAACCCTCACACCATATACTCACAAACCTAGGGTTCATATTATCAGTGACCACAAGGTCCTGGGTTGCCTTATATTACTGCTAACACCTACTTATCATCTGCAAACTTCACTGCGTTCCCACCTCCAAGTCTACAAGTATAATACATTTTCCATTCATTTTCATCAAGAAATGCAGCAACAACCTCCCACTCTACCATCACTCTCTTCCTAACTACTTGAACAAGTCTTAAACCATGCCACTTGCATATTGTTGACTTGCCAAAAAACATCAGGCAGGCAGGCTCATAGTCTACTATGGTTCTTTATACTGTCCCCTCATTACAGTTCTTATGATGCTTTATGCTAAAACCACCTTACCCGTTCCAATTTTCTTTAAAGTCTCTGGTCACCACAGTTAACCACAAATCCAATATTGCCATCCTTTTTAAACTCCACATGCTTTGTTCTTCTGTAATATTCAGGTGCTTGCGCTATTTGTATACAATTTCTTTTTAAAACATGATTTGAAAATTTCTCTACACACCAACTCCTTTTACTGTAGAAGCCTCCTGTCAACAAAACACCCAGACGTGATTGAATTCAAATGCATGTACTTTGACCGACTTATTTTCAATATCTTGTATGATCTTCACTATTGTTGCTCAATCTAACTATGTTATGGCATTTCAGTTTGATATACTTGCTGGACATCTGAATAAATGCAAAGCAAATCTAGTATGTGTGAATTTCGTTGGAACTCCAACTCTCTGATATGTGATTCATTTACTTTTTGTCTGAGGAACTTCTGTCCCTTGAATTCTGGTCATTACTCTCAATTCGACTTACAAGGTGAAAGTCACACGTGTGTAAAGAGGGAAGGGTGCACATAAACATAAATGTAACCAATATAGAAATTCTATAAAGTACCACATGCACCAGTCTGCTTTCCCAAGAGTTGGCAATCTGTAAAACATTGTTAGGCTGCGTTACAGTCTGGCACAGATGATACAAGCCATGAAATGTCCTTCCCTGAGTGAACAGCCCAAGCAAAATCGTAGGTCAATAACAGGAAATACGTGCATTGAAAACAGGCATATCCAACGACGTAAGAGTAATTTTGTGGTGTAACTCACATAATTTACTGTATCGTACTTAAAGCAACATTATGCAAGATGAAGCAGAATTACGCTAAAAGCGTAAACCAACAGTTCTATTTTCTTAGCACAAATTGCACCTTTGCAAGTGGACTCACAAGTGCATTTTGTGCTAAGAAAATAGCACAAAATGCACCAGAATATGAACAGCAACAGCCACTAATGCTTGCTAACTTTAATGTTTCTGTGATCTGCGGTCGTAATCACATAATTTTTGGTAAATTTGTGTCAAAAGGCTAACACAAAATTTCTGAAAACACTCTGATTACTACGGCATAATTAAAATGTAGCCAAGGCTTAGAGAAGGGTTGTAGTCCTTTTGGAACATTTCATCCCACAAGAGGAGAAATACAACGAATTAGAAAAAACATAAAGAGAAACAATGTAATGCTGCAGCAGAATGTCTATACCAGCCATTATTTACCCTCTGCCAGTGAATATTTGTATTGGATTTCCCAATGTTCCAAAGTTCCTTTACAGCCTCATAGGGCACAAAAGTGTACTAGTGTAGCAGGGTCCAATTTAAACCCCCCAGTTTTCAGATTTAAAGCATATACATGAGCAAATCCCTAATCCACCAATCCAGACCGAACCAGTCAGACCATAGGCTGAGCTGTGCTAAATTGTCCACACTGCCCTGAAGAAAATAGAAGCTGTAGGCCACATGCCCTCTAGTTCATTCAGGTACATCTCTTCTGTATGACCCATAACCCCAGGTCACTGTCTTCTGGTCCTTCAGAGTAAATAAGCCCCGGCCTGAGAAGATGTCCCTACAAGGGACCGTCATGTCATATAAAATTGACCAATCATGTTGTGTTGTGCTTTATGCTGCTAGCCAGTAGAATCAAAGAGCCCATGTGGGCCTTACTTGTATATGAACTCATTACCCTTGCCCTCAATACCTAGGTATGAGGAGAACATTTGCGGTTTGAGTCTAATTTTGTAAAGGTGTTTCTTCATCAAGCACCTGGCCTTGTGGTCAAACTGCAGTGTGAAGAACTGTATTTAAGAGACTGTCACAGAGCCTTGTACGAACATCACTGATAAGCAGTCAACTTGTCGCCACTTAATGTTCCCCAAGCTGGGTTAGATAGATGCCTTATCTTTGCGTAGGTTAGACTTATCTGAGTCATCATATTATGCTGTTTTGTTCTCTTCCTATCTCTCCTTGGTATTGCATACTTTGATGATTTCTGTGTCTCTGACACTCACTTATATAGGATTGCATTGACTCATTGCACTCTGCTGTTATCTCTTCTTCCTATCACTCATTTTGATAGGGTAAATTCTCATCATACTTGAGTTTTCCTAAATGCGTAAATTGTACTGTGAAATATCCATGATGATTTACGTGTCCTTTGATACTTGATTGCTTAAGTTAGATTGATTGTATGGGTTAATAAAGCTGGCACTCCAGAATTTCTAAACCCGCCTCTGAAACTCTCTTTTTCCATTCGGGGGCATACACACTCAAATGTTTATCTGGTTCCTCATTCTAAATGCTCCTCCAACACTATACAAGCCATGCATAGCTTCATTGGGTCATAGGTCTGCTCGATTACTACATCACAAGAGCAAAACAGTCTAAATTAGGGTAACCTCCTCCCTCCAGATCGTTTCGAAAATTGTCTACAGTTCTGATTTTTTCACCTAAAAATCATTGTAAACATCCAAAATGCATTGGTTAATCAATTGAAATTCCAGGAATGGAAGTAGTGCCCTTAGAGTTCTGGATGAAGGTGGTCTTACAAAGATAGTGGTTTGTATGGGAATCAACTCAGCATTATCCACTGTTCAAATCAATAAATGGGCTAGTTGTTGTCTGTGAAACAAATTGTAAATCACTTCTAATTGTCTAAGTCAAATGTAGCCTCTCTGAAGAGCACACCATTGAAAGATATGAGGGTGTGCACACTGTAGTGGGAGACTCAGTTCTATACCACGCTTGCCACCTGTAGGCAATAAAGATGAAACTCAGACATCAAGTTATTCAAGATATTATCTTCTTGGCAGGTATGTGGAAATGGCTTTACTGGCTTATTGACAAAAAATGTTCATGGAGAGAGAGCTAAAATACATCGTACTAGAGAATATATAGCGACATTTTTTTTATCGGCAAGCAACGCTGGATTTTATTGCAGAGATAACGTACTATTAGCAACTTTTATCTCCAATGCGATAAAATAACCGGCGATAGCGGCAAAATGCGTGAATATCGCTGGAAAACCAGCGATATTCACGCATCATCGCCAATAGGGTCTTAGCCAGAATATCCACCTCCTATTGGATATAATGGCTAAGAACTGGTCTGAGCAGGTGTTAGTTTTTAGCGATATTTGCGCCTAGCACAATTTTGTTTATCGCTACGCCTGCCTTGCTAATAGGCGATATCGACGTTAGCGACTGCTTTCAGTCGCTAACTGGTTGGGTACGCCCACTTTGCATGTCATTAGCGATAAATATCGCTGACATGCAAAGCGGGCCCCAAACCGCTCGCTTTCACCTGAAAGCTGTCGGTACCTGATGTTAGCGACAGCTTGCTAATAGGGAGATGAAATTATCACCGCTTTGAGGCCAAAAACGGCCATAAAAACGGCAATAATTTCATTGTGCCTGCCTTGATAATATGCCCCATAGTTCCGTTTGTATAGTTTGACATACAGGAAAAAAACAAAGGTTAACATGATTTTATACCTAGAGATGGTAATAATATCTTACTGTACATTAAAAAAACTGAAAAATTCACTGAAAAAATAAAGGCTAAAGTGATTGTAAGAATTTGGGTTACTGGTTGAGGGTGTTGAAACACTTCTCAAGCAGCAACCACAATCCTTGTCAGGGTGAGGCATATGCAAACCCCAAATTAACCTGTGCCCAACCCTCTGGTAGCTTGATACAGAGCAATCAGGCCTAACATAGAGGCAATGTGTAAAGGATTTATTCAGCACTTCAAACAGTAAATAAGTGAAAGGGCAACACAAGGAAACTCCCACAATAATCTAGAAAAATACAGTACATTTGAATGATAAAGTAGGAGCAAAATGACAAAATACAATCACTAGAACTGGCAATATGCTATTTCAAAAATTTCAGTAAAACTAGTAACAAAAAGCATGAAGCGCCAATAGTAGATAGTTGGTTGCTCCAGATTAGATCAAAGTTGAGTTCAGGCTAACCGTGATGGAGTGTTGGCTGACAACAGGGACCCAGTTAGGCCTGCTGAACAAGAGTACATTAAATCTATCATGCAGCTGAGGCGATGCATTTGTTCTGAGGAGTTGTCTAGGATCCCCTTGAGGAGGGCTTTTGATGCAAAATCTGGCGTTGTTGTTGCGTCGCACAGTTAAGGTAATGATTCAGTTCTGAAGCCTATGTCGTTGTTGATGCTGCCGTCGACAAGAGATTTGCGATTTGAAGTACAGTGTTGCGGATGCACTGCAGATTTGAGGCAATTTATCATTTCCCAAAAGCTGTGAGGCTGCAATGCGAGAACCTGCATCATTGTCGAGGCTGCTGTAGGTGAGATAGTTGTGATGCGAGTTCCTGCGTTGGTGAAAATTTGTACAGCTGCAACTCTCATGTGGGCTGTAAGATCGAGTCCTTGCTGTGAGAGAATCTTCGCAGCAGAGGTGATTCTGCTCGAGTTTGCATCAAGCAGAAGAGGAGATCTGCTTGTTTTGCTGGACCCACAGATGTTCTTGATGACCACCGTCAGGCCCACTTCAAAGGTCTAGGACTGGGGGGCACTACTTGTTAGGGCAGGACTCATATATTGCAGAGTTGCTTGTTTCTAGGTGATTGTAACCTGTTGTCTCTAAGGTTCTAGTCAGGAAGTCAGCAAACAAGCCCTTGTAGTCACTTTGGGGTCCTGGGTTTAACAGATTCAGATCCAGTACTTCTCATCCAGGCATCAGGGCAGCAGGCAGCTGCTTAGCACAGCAAGCAGCAGTCCTACAGGGCAGAAGTCCTCCTTCTAGTAGTGTCCACAGGTCAAGAGGTGTACTGAAGAGTTGTTGTCTGGAGTGACTTTTTACACATTTTTAGTACAATGGATATGAAGAGTTTACATACTTGAATTAACATTATTTGGGCATATGATCAATGAACTTATGTAAACCCTTGGAGCTGCTTGCAAAAAGCTACAATCACATCTAAAGAATGTCTATGTTTATGATTACTACTTTGCCCTTAGTCCTATCCACTTCATTATTTTCTGAACTCAGCAATTGCTGAGTATATTTCAAATCAATAACGCAAATGTCTGAATGTGTTATGATTAGACTCTGTTCATTTGTCCTTTCTAGACTCACTTGAAAATGTTGTTAAAGCTTCAATTTGTTAACACATTGAAATAGATTTATCTTATCATCCAGAGGTATTACCTATTGACAATATTAAAAAATGAAGTCCTTCACTCAAGGTCAGAAATTATAACATTTGTAAGAATACTTAAACCTATGTTATTTGTTTCTTTTGTACTTAAACCTATGTTATTTGTTTCTATTGTATGTGTTTCCCTTTCGATCATGAGGTGGTGCCACTGTTCTTTTGATTCTTTTGTCTCCTCTAGTTGGCCACCCTTTTTTAGCTGTTTTCTCTCCTTTAGTTTTTGGACGGTGTTGTAATTTTTTTGTACAATCTTCTTTTTCCTGATAATCTTAGTTTTATTTCATCTAAAAAAGTAATTTCCTTACTAGAACTTGAGCTTGGCATATAACTTTGGTCACCTGTATCACTGCCCTGCAGTTCTAATCTACTGTTGGGTGTTGTTGCACTGTCTTAGTGGGTTGGAACTTTAAATTTATCAAAATTTTGTATATATAAATGTAATTTTAAAAAAGGAAGAAGGTCATTCTAGGCGGCTCCCAAAAAAATTGGTGATTGTCTAAGTCAAATGAGCACACCATTGAAAAATATGAGGGTGTGCCACACAGTAGTGTGAAACTCAGTTCTATACCACGCTTGCTACCTGTAGGCAATAAAGATGAAACTCAGACATAGGATAGGATTTTCTTTATACAGAGCACTCTACATCACCACCAGCTATCTGAATCTGCTCACCTCAAATATCGGTTTTTATAGCATAGTTTTTAAATATAGGATTAGCACAGTGCCATGCAACCAAAGCTCGAAAGTGACAACGTCTATTTTTATTTTTACAGCAAAATCTATAAACATGGGATTAGCAAGTGCCATGCACATTGAGACAAACAATGACAAAAGCCTTTCAATACTGTGTACACAGTGTTACAGCTTTGTATTGGTAAAACCAACCTGGAATTAATAAAAGCAACCCATACACATGTTTTGTTCTAGTTAGAGCTTATCAGAGAGGTATATCTTTGTCCAGACAGAAATAAAAACACAGTATAAGGCAAGGCAAAACCCTTTCAGGTTTGGAATGCTGTCTAAACTGTGCAAAGAAGGGATCAGGGTACTTTGGGTAGTTTCCAAGGTAAGGTGAAGATCAGCCCCTTCATATGGATCACCCTGCAATACCACCAACACATCTTCTCACTTCAAATGCTTGTTCTTCGAGCAGAGTTTTTAAGAATTAGATCAGCACAGTGTCATCCTCACTGAGCTAGTAAATGAAAAAACCTTTTGCTATTTGTACAGCATAGTTTTTAAGCATAAAATTAGCAAGTGCCGTAACGCCTAGCTGAAAAATAAGAAGAGCATTTTACCACTCAAATCACAGTATTACAACTTTTTATTGGTAAAGTACCATTCAAGTCAACCTGGAATAAATAAATGCAACTCCTTACTTGTGTGTTTTACTTTACTTAGAGGTCATAAGAGAGGTATAGCTTTGTCCTGGCACAAGGGAGAGCCCAGCATAAGTGAAGACAATACACATTCAGGCTTAGACCTTTGCCTACCTGAGTAAATCTTGTTTTACAGTCCCGCTGAGTCCTGCACACTGAGGGCGACATTTCCAGACGGTCCCCCCCGCCGCCGCAACCCACCATCGCAGCGGCCGCAGAGCTGGGGGACCACATTGTCCAGAGAACCCTGCGGGACAGACCCGCTCACCAGCCGCACATCTGCGCCCGGAGGTGCTTAAAGATCCTGCGCCCGTCCCGCGTCACGGGACGCGCGCGGGCAATCGCCGGGCTGAGCCCAGGCAGAGGGCGGGCCGTCTACGGCCGTCCAGGGCCGGACTAGGCTGGGCTGGGCCAGCCCCCTTAAGTTTTCTTTCCCTGTGGTAAGACCATTTAATTCATCAGCATTTCTGTAACTAACTGAGAATGGCCTTAAATCCCGGAAAGGAGGGGAAACGCTGCCCTACTACTACTGCCTCTGGGGGAGGATTAACAGGAACCCTGGATGATTTCTTCATTAGAGCGGCCGGGGTGTGGGCAGAGAAATTGCATTAACTGAAAAACGCTTATCACAGGAGCTTTTGGGTGCCAAACGTTCTTTGCTAGGTGAACTAAAAAACGCTGTTTCACTGAACCACGTTGAATCAAGAACCTTACTCACACGTAGCCCCATCGACCTGGAAAGACATGTTTTTAAAGACAACTCTGCAGCATGGGGTGACGCTGCACCATCTTTGAACATTTTGTCATGTAGCAGTGCATCGTCAGAGGGCTTTCATCCGATAGTGACCAGGAAAAGTTTACAGCCCTCAGATGTACTAATTAAAGCACCTTTATGTCCTAAGCAAGCAGGCAAAAGGAAGAGGGGTGGGGTCGCCATTCAGGTAGGAAACCGAAAATATCAAAGTTATCATGTAATTCAGGTGTACTTCTTTCAAAAAAAGCCACTATTTCATCTAATAAGCATTTTAAAGGACTGATAGGATCAGGGACACCAGTCCCACAGTCTCATAGCAGTGCACAAACCCCGGGGAAAGAGGAAGAGGTAGAAATGTCTTTTCCTAACATGATACACTTATTAAGATCTTTTACTTTCCCTCTGATTGAAAGATTAAGGGTTATCAATGGGAAGCTTGATGCCCTGAGTGAAGTAGCACTTGAGAATGCACGAAAGCTGGACATTTTAGTACCACTCGAGCCCAACAAGGATAGTGAGATAGAGCGCAGAAACACTTTAGAATCTAAAGGTCCTCTAGTTACCAACATCGCGCCAAAGGCCGTCTCTAAAGACCGTAACAATACTGGCCAAGCACAGAAACCACCAGAAAATAAACCCATTGAAAAAAGCACTTCAATTATAACATCACCGAACATAAATGAGAATAAGGGGGGGGGGGAGACAGTGTAAGCCCACTTGGACGATCAGGTCCCCCTGCCCGTAATTAACCTCCCGACCGAGTCCTTACCACTAGTATTGGTGCTTGGAAATGTCCCTGTATTGAATAAAGGATCAAGGGAGAATTATGGCCAACTCAAAAACAAGGCGGCGCACTGGATCGCAAACAATACATCAGAGGGCAAAAAGATATGGCAAGACATCATTATGGCCCGCAGAGTGGCCTGGATAGGCAGGACAAGAAAGAATAAAACAGGGGACTGTGTTATAATTATTTTTAAAAGTCCTGATCCAGTAAGAAGAATACTTAGCGAGGCATTACTTAATGTCGGGTCACGTCGAAAAGGTATTGAGATTCTCCCTCTCGATTATTTTTACAGGGACCTGAATAGATCTAAACCAAGTAGAGAAACTGTCTGGGGTCAAAGAAGGACACCACACCCGCAAATATGGCAGGGCTGGGAATTTCCCAGAAAGAACTACCCAACTCGGATATGGAGGGGAATTGAGGGCTACGCTCCAGCTGTCGAATGTATAAACCGTTTCTCACCCTTGAGTGGATTGGAAGGAGTTGATTGACCACCAACCAGTAAGGTTGGGGATATCTCTACGGAGGGTATCGCAACTGTCATAGAATACACAGTGGTAGCCAGTCAAGGTAAACAGCAGAAGCTGATCACCCTACATGTTTCATCAGGGGTACATGCTATGAAAGGTCTGAGGGTTACTTTGTGGAACATTGTGGGGCTTCGCTCCAAGATAAATAATCCAATTTGGGCAGATTTTATTAAAGACGTAGATATATTATGCCTGCAAGAGACCTGGTCTTGCGATGACATTTTTATTGACGGCTTTAAAACATATCATGTACCAGCAGGTCCATCTAATCACGGGAGGAGCAAAGGGGGGCTCAGTGTTTACGTAACAAACCTATTGGGGGTAGTAACGCTGAAAATGGTGAGGTCGTGTAGCAATTATCAAATTATTGTAATACAGGTGTTCCCTAAGGTTGAGATAATCATCATCAATATGTATAACAACATAGAAAACGGTTTAGTAAGTGATATAGTAATCACCCTTAACAAGGAGGTAAGGATTTTGATGGATAAACCAGGGAGGGATCCCATCCTTATCTGGGGAGGTGATGTTATGTTTAAAGCATTTTATTGATACATTTACAAATAGAAAACAGTTGTCGCAGGTAATCATTGCTTATGGCACAACCATATAGGAGCTCAGCCAGCGCGCAAAGGCTCTGCAATCGTAATGTCCATCCAAGTGTGGCGCTTGGTGCGTATGCTGCAACAATAACTTCAAAAATAAACCATCCCCTTCATAACTCCCCCCTCCCTTCCCATCCCCTCGAACCCCTTCCAATCCCCTCCCATCCAGTGCTATTGTCTCCCTCTCACATCATCCTTCCCAAGCCGCCCTCTCCTCTCAGCTGCACATAATCCTAGACTCATTGGTTAGCTGAATCCGCTGGTGAAGTTAATCTCAACAATCGAAGATATCGGGGGCATGTAAGTTCTTTAAATTCCGTAACAACTAGTGAGTGAAACGGCTGCCACAGGTCATTAAACTGCTCCACCTCTCCCGCCACCATGAGCGACAACTTCTCCATCCCCAGAACATGCCACAATCTATGCAGCCAACCCGTAGTGGAGGGGAGTGTGGTATATTTTGAACTGCAGAGCCCAGTGCTATCGCGATCTGCCTCCCCCTACGAGACTTTAGAGGGTACATCAGCCCGTTGGGCAAGCCCAACAGTACATGAACAGATCACTTTTTCATCCCTTTTAATATAGTTGGGTTTTTGAAACCTACTATAAATCCTTCGAAGTGTAACAACAAACCCAAAATTAAAATGATCCCGGACTGGAAATCACTAGCCAGCAGACCTGACGTCATTGACAAACTAAAAGACAGTATGCCAGTCCTAGTCGATCTTACTTCAACAGACAATCAGACCTTTTGTGACTGGATTGCTGGAGCGGGAACTCTGCTAAAGTCATCTAGAAATTAGAACTTTAAACCCAGGAAGATCAAAAAGAGCGCCCCTTGGTTTTCAATAACTTTAAAGCTTGAACTAGGTGAAGTTAAAGCACTGGAACGGAGGTGGCGTCGAAATTACGACACCGCTGCACGTAACACCTATATAGCAGCGAGACGGAAGTATCATGCAGGAATAAAATCCGCAAAAAAAACACACTATCTACAGGCCGTATCTATGGCAGGCCAGGAACAAAAAGCAATTTTCAAGATTGTCAAGGATTTTATGAATCCCTCAGCTCTATCGCAAGAGATTCCTCCATCGCAGGATCTCTGTAACACGATATCTGACTATTTTGACAATAAGATCCTGGCTATCACGAAGACCTTTCCATCAGGAGCAACTGCAACGGTGGATGTTGAAGAGATAGTGGAGATTATAACTTCCCCCGGCTTTGATGATTTCGCTCCAGTATCCTTGGAGGAAACTGCTAAAGCGATTTTGGCCAGCAAATCGGGATCTCCCTTCGATCCCTGTCCCCCTCCGGTGTTGCATCTTTTAATAGAGATGGTTAATCCGATGATCAACAGGATTATCAATTCCTCTCTAACTACGGCAAGTATCCCTAATGATTGGAAACTTGCAGCTGTTAAGCCTCTCCAAAAAAAGGCCCTTGCCGATCCTACCACCCTCTCCAATCTGCGCCCAATTTCCTTGTTACCCATTCTATTCAAACTGACTGAAAAGTTTGTCAATAGTCAACTGACTAACTTCTTGGAGAAGAACAACGTTCTCCACCCTAACCAGTCAGGATTCCGGTCAGAACATTCTACCGAGTCGGCATTACTTTTTACCGCAGAAACATTACGGGTAGCAATGGATCAGGGAAAGAAGGCTGTCCTTATCCTACTTGACCTGTCGGCAGCCTTCGATACGGTTTCACATAACATCTTAGTGGACCGGTTGGCTGCCGCAGGGGTAGGAGGACAGGTCCTGGCATGGTGTAGGAATTTCCTTACCAACAGACGCCAAGTAACAGTGCTAGGCCCATATCAGTCTGAGGCTAAAGACGTCAGCTCAGGGGTCCCTCAGGGCTCTAGCTTGAGCCCTGTCCTTTTTAACCTTTATATGGTACCCCTGATGAAACTGATCGCGTCATTCAAGATCAGTTCCATTTCATACGCTGACGACACTCAACTCATACTGGTGTTGGATAGGGAGCGGCCAGGTGCCGAAGAAGATCTTAAGGATTGTCTTGCAGCAACCTTTAAATGGATGACGAACAACCATTTAAAGTGCAACGCCGGAAAAACAGAAATTTTACCCATAGGGAATCTCAATCTTTTTTCCCCAAAAATGTGCTGGCCAGCGGAAGCCGAAGAACCCCCCAATACAATTGCTTCCGCCCGCAATCTGGGCATCAAATTTGACAACCAATTATTTTTTAAACCCCAGGCTGTAGCAGTAGCAGGCATGTGCTTTCAGATCATAAAAGCACTGAGGAAGTTTTTCGATCTACTCCCATTATCGGCAAGGAAAACAGTCGCAGTGGCCTTAATAAGTTCTAGGCTGGACTATTGTAATGGATTATACGTTGGAGCTAATAAAACTGTTCTCCATAAATTACAAATGGTCCAAAATGCGGCAGCCCGCCTTGTACTGCGTCTGCCCCGTAAGTCGTCAGCCTCAGCAGCACTAAACACTCTCCATTGGCTGCCAATAGGTAAAAGAATCTTGTTTAAACTTCTTTTAATCACTTTTAGGGCATTTCATCAACGAGGCCCAACCTATTTACGTAACGGGTTTAAAAGATATCATCCAACGCGTTGTCTGAGATCTGCAAGCCAGAACCTACTTACCCTCCCTCATTTCAAGCTGGCCACAAAAGGTGGCAAATCCCTCTTTGTACTGGGCACTAAGGCCTGGAACAAGCTCCCTCTTTCTTTGCGGTCATTTTCTCAAGAAGCCCCATTCAGGAAGGCATTAAAAACTTGGATTTTCTCTCTGCCTGACGCCATATGTAGGACCTTGGTGTAATGTTTGTGTAGAACATAGGTCACCCTTTCCCTTCCAACTCTCCCACCTGAGTTGTGTGAGCGCCAAGATACTCCTTGGAGTGAAAGCCGCGCGGTAGAAATGTCCATTACATTTACATTTACATTTAAATATGCAGGGAAGCGAGGCAGTTCAATGTCAAAGGTTGAGTCGATCTCATCTAAAACTTCTTTCCAATAGGGGCACAGTAGGGGGCAGTCCCATAAAACATGTGTGAGTGTGCCTATCTGCCCACAAGCCCGCCAACAAGTGTTCTCAATGTTACGATTCATTTCATGCAATCTCTCAGGTGTGTAATACCAATATGTGGATACCTTAGTAAACGTTTCTGTAAGTCCTGTGTGATACGCAGAGTGTCTTGCTCGGTAGGAAATGTGCCCCCACTTTGTGTGACTTAAGGCCCTCCCCAGTTCTCGTTCCCAGCGTTCCCTACCCGGGTTATAAAGATGAGAGGAGGAAGGCTGCAAGATTTTATATAGATCCGAAATGAGTTTCGTGTCTGAGGTGCGTGTCACAAGCCACTTCTCATAAGGCAGGAGTTTCCTGTCTGCCGATTCGCGCACCTGCGGCTGCAGCGCCCAGGGGCGCACCTGCATATATCGCATCCTTTCCGTCTCGGGCAATTGATATTCCCTCTTGAAATCTTGAAACGGAATGACGCTGTCTGGGGTATACACGTGAAACAGCGTTCTGCATCCTGCAGCCCGCCAGTGTGCAAAGGCCCCAGGTTCCATCCCAGGATGAAAATCGGGGTTCTCAACCAATGGCGTGAACGGCGAGGGGAAGGTAGTGAGATCATGCACTGCATTAGTGGCGTCCCACACTCTCATCGGGACCCGTGTGATAAAAGACGCGTACAAGTTGGGGGAACAGTGAACCCTACGTAAGAAGGGCACCTCCTATAGAGTCCGGCCCACGACCGCCTGGTCTTGAAAAAGCCAGTGTTTATCTGACTCCCATTTGCTCCACTTCACTAAATAGCGCAACTGTGCCGCCTGGAAATATTTGCGTGCAAGGTCCGCTTGAATCTGTTGGATCCATCCTTTCGGGGGTTGGATCCATCCTTTCGGGGGCTGGAGCGGCAGAGCCCGGAACAGGTATAGCACCTGTGGTAGGATGGTCATCTTCACTGCGGCTATTCTGCCTAGCCAGGAGTGTGTGCCCCTGCTCCAACGACTTAGTTCCTCCTTAATTTTCTTTCCCAAGGCAGCGTAGTTAGCGGTCACCATGGCGGGTAGGGTGGGTGCCAGTAGTATTCCCAGGTAGGGCACCAGGTCTTTAGACCAGTGCATGGGGAAGCGGTCCTGCAATTCGGTTCTCGTGGCAGCAGTCAACGAAACGTCGAGGGCCGCCGCCTTCCCCATATTCATTTTAAAGCCTGTGACAGCTGCAAAGTTCTCAAGCTCAGCGACGCACGCCGGAAGTTCCCTCCTTGGATCAGCCAGTGTCAATATAATGTCGTCTGCGTAGAGGCTAATGGTGTGCGTATACCTCCCCATCCGTATTCCGGTTGCATTCGGATTTTGGCGTATCCTTTGGGCAAGGGGCTCCATATAGAGTGCGAAGAGCAGCGGGGACAATGGGCACCCCTGCCTGGTGCCCCTCTCTATCGCAAACCTTTGAGAGCTGCAGCCATTCACCCGCACCACTGCAGACGGGAATCTGTAGCAATTGAATACTAGAGTGCGAAATTTCTCCCCTATGCCTACTTTCGACAGGACCTTCTCCAAATAAGGCCAATATAGCCGGTCAAAGGCCTTCTCCGCGTCGACAGCCAGCAGCATTCTCTCTCCGGGTATCCGGGAGGCCTTCTCCAGGGTATGAACCACTCACTTGGTATTGTCCACCGTTTTCCTCCCGGGGACAAACCCCGCCTGATCTGGGTCCACCAGTCCCGGTAGATGAACCGCCAGGCGGGCCGCCAGGATCCCAGTGTACAATTTGAGATCGATATTCAAAAGAGAGATCGGTCTGTATGAGCTGCATTGCGTCCGGTCCTTCCCTGGTTTGGGGATGACCGATACCTTGGAGTAGATCTGGAGGGATAGCTCCAGGGGTGGAGAATGAATTAAAGAGGCGTGTAAGGATCGGCGCTAGCACTGAGCAGAATGTTTTATAGAAAAGTGATGTGTAACCGTCCGGGCCCGGAGCCTTTCCGTGTTTGAGTTTGGAGATGGCTCCTCATCACCTCCTCAACTCGAATGTCTCTTTCAAGGTGCTCTGCTTGTTCTGGAGTGAGAGAGGGAAGGTCAACCGAGTTCAAATAATCTGCCTCTGCCTGTGCCGATGGGGGTTCGCCCGTGTATAGGTCAGCGTAGAACCGGCGAAAACCCTCCACTATCTGGCTATCCCCCGTAGCTGTCTCACCAGCGGAGATCGATAATTCCTTTACCAAATGTCTTTGATGCGCCACTCAGAGCTTGTTCGCCAGAAACCTGCCACACTTATCGCCGCCCGTGTAATACGCGTGTTTCAAGCATAACGCAGCATATTCCGCTCTGTCCATATCCAAGGCTGAAAGGAGTTTCCTCGCTGCCTTAAGTTGCTTCCAGATTCTGAGGGCTCCCGTCCTCTGGTGTACCTGTTCCAGCTCACGCACCTTACGGGTGAGTTCGTCACGCTTTTGCTGTCGTTCTACATTCTCCGACGAGGAAATAGCAATGAATTCCCCCCAGAGCACCGCCTTCAATGCTGCCCACTGTGTCGCCGGGGTGGTATCAGCATTATCATTGTGCATTTGGTAATCATGTACCGAGACCTGTATGTGCTTCACCACCGTCTTCTTATGCAGAAGAGTATCCCTGAGGCGCCAGACCCCGCGCAAGGGGGACATCGATGGTAGTCGGAATGCGCCCATGACAGGGGCGTGGTCCGACAGGGAGAGAACCCCTATATCGGAGGCTATGGCTAGGTCACAGACCCGCCCCGTGACCAGAAGGTGGTCCAGTCTCGCATAGGTCTTATGTGCGTGTGAGTAATAGGAGTAGTCTCGGGTGGTGGGATGGAGGCGGCACCAGATGTCGTGGAGATCTAGGTCCTCCAGTTGGGATCTGCCGGTCTGCGAGATTTCCCCCGTCTGCGGGTGTCTCTGTGCTGATCTATTCAAGGACGAGTCGAAGACCATGTTCAGGTCACCCCCTATGATTATGTGCCTGTCTGGGGTGGCGGTGATATACACTATGGCCGAATTAAGAAATCGTTCCTGATGTTCGTTAGGGCTATATATCGACCCAATGGTAAACACCAGACCTCCCGACTTGACTCTATATGCTAGGAGCCCCCCTTTCTGTTCTGCAAATTTATGTAGGACCTCCCCTTTAAATGTTCTGGACACTAGGATTGCTACCCCGGCTGTCTTGGTAGTGTTGGAGGAGAAAAATTGTGTTGGGAATTTGTGAGAACGCATCCTCTGACAGTCTCGGGCTAGGAGATGGGTCTCTTGCAAGAGACAGAAATCTGCGTGTGTGTTTTCTAGTAATGATAGCACTGCTCTCCTCTTGACCGGGTTATTCAACCCTTTCACGTTAAAGGTGACGACCTTAAGGGCTGTCTTCGGTGTGGGTACAAACAGAGCTCAAGCACTGAATCACGGCCCATGAGGGGCGGCTGTGGTGCAGGTAGTGTGTAGGAGCACTGTAAGGCCAGAGTGGCAGGCGCCCGTCTCCTCGACACCCTCTGCCAACTGTCTCTAGGGCTGCGTCTCTGGCTTAGCGTAGTCATTTCTTCCTCCTCCGCTGTGATTCCCAGAACCTCGCACTTCTCTTGCAGTGATCGCAATTGGTGCATCGTGCCATTCCACCTGAAAATGAGGCGGAAGGGGTGTCCCCAGGCATAGGACGTTTCATGCTCTTTCAGAAAGTCAGTTGCAATCTTAAATGATTTCCGCCTCTGGAGGGTGATAGCGGACAAGTCTTGATACAGGGCCACAGAGTGACCGCAAAAAGTGAATGAGGGTTGCTTCCGTGCCTCAGCCATAATGCCTTCTTTCAACGGGAAGTCTGGGAGAAATGCTAGAATGTCCGGGGGTGGCGCTGATGCACGTCGTGGTGGTCCTACCCTATGCGCCCTATCAATCCGTACTGGGAACTCCGCTGGTTCGCCCAAGATCGCCCTGAACAGGTCGCGTAAGTAGCCAGCCACATCCGTGCCCTCTTCTGTAGATGGAATTCCCCGGACCCGAATGTTGTTTCGCCGTGACCTGTTTTCAAGGTCTTCGTTGTGCATTTGAAGATCCAGATGCTGGTCCCTCAGGCGCAACACCTCCTGTTGCAGCTGCACAATGTCCTCGTCGAGTCGGTGATTCGTGCTCTCCACCGTGGCCACTCGCTCTCCCAAGTCATCTACCTCTCTGCGCACCTCCCTTACTTCTCCCGCCACTTCCTGCTTCAGTGTCTGAAAATCATCTCTGAGGGTGCTGAACAGAGATTCCAGGAAGGATCTAGTGACAGGTGGTTCCCCTCCGCTCGTATCCTGCGATCCTCCGGCGGAGCTTGGTGACGGTTGTCCCCTGTCTCCTCTCTGCTGAGTCCTGTTAAGCATTTCTGGGAGAGTGCGGTCCCCTCTTTTGGTACCTTTACCGAACGCCATTTTGGGACGAGTGCAGGCCAGGTCGTCCCGTCCCCTCGGTTCGATACTCCAGGCACTATAGATGTCCTCTTGGGCTGAGTGGGGGACCCTCGGCCGGTATCAACGGTAGCCTCGAGTGTGTTCGGGAAATTCGCTTCCAGCCCCTCCGGACCAGGCCTCAGCCGCAGCCGCGACTGCGGACGCTGTTACACTGCTCACCCGTCCGTTGGGCCCTGCTGGTGTCCGGTCGTAGCAAACTCCGCTAGGCACCCCGCTTCATGGAAGGGATCAGGTCGCTAGGGCGAGTCTCCGCTCGAATTCCTGCTTATGGGTGGCAACTGCGATCCTCGATGCCGCCTTCGCGCTCGTCGTTACTGCTAGACCTCGATCGGCCCCGGACGGGGTCTACGCCGCGGGCCCACCGGTTCATCTCGGAACCCTTCAGGTGCGTCCACTGGCGGAAGCCTCTCTAGTCGCCCCTCTCTTCGTCTACTCCAGTACAGTCGTGCCGTGCTCCACAAGAGTAACAGCCGGTGTCCGGTTAGCGAGTGCTGATCCGTGCTTCGGAACCTCCAGTCGCATGGGGCCTCCGCCGCGTCTTCCGCTCGCCCTCCAGTCCAGAGGGGCTCCAGGAGATACTCGGTTTTCAAGACCGGGGGCGGAGCTCCGGGCTATTGCCCCGTCTGCTTCGGTTCACTCCCAGCGAGCGTTCAGTCGACTAGGCCGAAGCCACGACCTTGAGTGCCGCCCACAGCGGCACCGCCAGAGCAGGCCCACCCGTCAGGTCTCCGGCTGTCACTCAAGGCAGCCCAGGCGCTGTGGGGCATTCCTTCCCCCGATGGTGCACACTGGCCGAAGATGGGCGCGGCGTGTGGCTGTTCGCATCGCCTTCCCACGTGCTTCGGGGGCTGGCCTATTTCTTCTCCGACTCCTGGTCCAGTCCTCCGATGCCGTCCAACGGGCTGTCCTGAGGCCGATTTGAGGCCAGTTCTGGATCAGAGTCTTCGCACCGGTTACACCACCTCTCCCTGCGCCGCTGAGCTCCAGCGGGGGGAGAAAAAGCTATATTTCAAAGCTTGGGCCTAGTCGGATCGGGGAGCTGCAAGAAGAAGCGTCCTCTCACTCTGCCATCTTGGCCACGCCCCCCGGGAGGTGATTTTAACCACAATCTTTGCAAACAGTTTCAGAGCAGATGTGGAGATCAAGAGGCAGACAACTTGGAGCACCAACCCCATTTTTATCATAATAACGGGGGCGATTCTTTTAACAAGATGTTGGCCACATATAATATGGGCTTTGTTAACATGCTATGCACACCTACAGTGGAGTTTAGCCTAACCTATGTGGGGAGAGGGCACAGCACGCTGATTGTTTTTATTACTATCTCAAATTCCCATGCAACCTGGCTAACTGACTTTGTAACCCACATGATAGGAATAAGTGATCACCTCCCACTTAGCTTTTGTAATCAACTCCCTAAAGCTAAAGAATGTACACTGGTAGAAAGGTTGGCCTGGACCACTAACTGCACATTGAATAGACTAAATGGATATGCTCTTAGATGGTCACAGAGTAATCCGGAGGTCACTAACATAAAAATAATAAAGCAAGCCCTAACATCTATTACCAAATGTCTGCAGGAGGAGGTTTCACATCCAGAAGTACTAGACTCTTTTGCTGACATTACTAGGATTATTCAAGCCAATTTACTCTAATAGAGGCAAGAAACCTTGTAAAAATGGGTGGTTTGATACAATCTGTACGAAGACCCATGCACAACTAAAGAGGGCCCTGCATAAAAACCAGAGAAATCAGGAAGAAATAAAAAAATGTAAGCATGAGTATAACTTAGCAAGAAAGTCCTGCAAAAGTAAAATTAAAAATGATGCGTGGGTGAATTTATATGAGGCCTCGCTGAAAAGGGATAGTTCCTCTTTTTGGGAAGCTGTCAAGGCACCGTTCTTTAGCACAGGGGACATGGCGAGAATGGTAGTGATGATAACTGAAGATTCCTGGATAGACTTCTTTGCAGAAGTCTACAATCCAGGTGGGGCAAATAAAATTGCAGACATGAGGACAAAAACTCATGGGTATCGGGAAACATTTGTCCCAATGGATTTATCGATCACAGTTCAGGAAATTTCAGAGGCCATTATACAGAGTAAGGGAAATAAAGCCCCGGGTGCGGACGGCGTTCCTATAGATTTATTTAAATACTTGACTGAGTTATGGTCCCCGTTACTCACTCGTGTCCTTCAGGCTAGCTGTGATTTGGGTTTTATTAAAACTTGGTCTGACTCAAAATTCATCCCGATATTTAAAAAAAGGGGACCGGGAAAATCCCTCTTGTTATCGTCCTATATCCCTCCTGGATTCTTTTATGAAAGTTACAGGGAGGGTAATTCTGAACCGCATGCAACAATGGGCAGAAGATGCTAATGTCTTATCCCCTGTACAATACGGATTCAGGGAGGGACGGGGTACTATAGAACAGGTTTTAAATTTTTCGCTGCTTTTAGGGAAATATACACAGGCTAAGGATGGCAAACTCTATGCAGTGTTTGTTGATCTAAGCGCTGCATTTGATTGTGTTATCCACAGCCGATTATGGCAGATCTTAAAGGATTTGAAGGTGGATAAGTTGTTAATTTCCTACCTAAGGCAACTTTATGCTGGAGCCAGGGCGAAATTGAGATACCGCACCAACGGTGAATGTACCAAGTCGTTTAATGTAATGCGGGGAAAAAGGCAAGGATGTGTACTCCCCCCTTTTCTTTTTAATTTATACACTAACGACTTGGAAAAAGAATTGGTGGCTGAAGTTCGTGATTCCCCGCAGGTTAATCATAAACAAATTGTGTCTCTCTTGTATGCGGATGATGCCGTGATTATGGCACGCACACAAAGAGGCTTACAAACGGCATTGGATACATATTTAAATTTTATCGATAGCAGGGGTCTGAAACTTAATGTAACCAAAACTTTTGTTATGACCTGTCGTAGACACAAGAATAGAGAGTGTCGACTATTTGCTGGGAAGGAAAAAATTGCTTCAACTAAAACTTTCTCCTACCTGGGCATTGTTTTGGAAGAAACTGGGTCCTGGGGGCCTGCCATTAGAAACAGGACAATGGTGTTTAAAAGAGCTATGGCACCGCTTATGTCCTTCTCTAAAAAGATGGGAAAAAGACCTCCCGAAATCCAGGTAAAAATCTATCAGGCCAAGTGCATTAGTACAGCCATTTACGGGGCAGGTGTGGGGGGAATTTCCGATTCTTCCTCTATCCAAAAGGTAGAAAACTCTTTTTTAAGATTCATTCTGGCAACCCCCCAAAGTTCACCAGTATTTAATTGGCACTCAGAGTTGGGCATCCGATATGTTAGCGACCTCATCAGTATACAACCCCTATTGCTCTGGCACAGAGTTTGGACATCACCCGATCTAATGCTTAACAGAGACATTATTACTGACTGTATGGGTTTGGACAAGGCCATCAGGATACCCTGGCTGTCCTATACCTGTAAATTTACTATGGATCTAGGAAGACCTGAGTTTATCTATCACCCTGATTCTATGTGTAGTATATCGAGGAAGGACTTGAAGCTGTTGTGCTGGTATCACTTAGAAGCTCTCAGACTAGGAATAGAATTAAACAAAAAAAACTGTAATGCAACATCAACTTACTCTAGTCTCTTATTCAATTCAGCCTTATCTAACTTGGTGTCTGGAGGGCTTTGATTGTCATTTATTGACAAGATTTAGGTTTTATGTCTTTTTTCGCTTAATTACATTTCCAAAACCGAACGATTGGGGCAGAATCCTTTGTAAGTGCCCGTGTGATAATCTGTCCAATCAATCCACACTGCACGTTATTTGTTTTTGTAAATTTTATGATGTAGAAAGGTCTAGGTGGATCAAACCACTTTTAAAAAACCATGGCACATGGCGCCAATGCCGTCCGACACTATTGTTTTTATTATCTTTAAATGACGTATACTGTGTGGCCGTAATGATAGGCTTTTGAAAAAGCATTTTTAAAAAAAGGAAAAGCTCAATCAACTTTTAAAAACACATGTATTTATTCTTATGATTGTAACTGTTTGGGATATATGTTTTGTAAATGAACTTGTTGCTTTTATGATTTTATGCATAGTGAAATCGAAAAAAGCTTTTCCTTCATTCATTCATTCATTTAGGCTTAGAATGATGCATACATTATGTATAAAAGGTAGCAGGAAACTCAGGGTAGTTCTCAAGTTTAGTTGGAGAGCAGCTGCTAACCTTACAACACAACCAACACTCTGAATCTGCTCATTTCAGGTGTTTGTTTTTCTAGCAGAGATTTTAAGCATAGGATTAGCACAGTACCATCCACACCAAGCTACAAAATAACAAAGCCTTTGGCCATTTTTGCAGCAAAGTTGGTTAGCAAATGCCATACATGCCAATCCCAAAAATGACAAAAGCATTTTACCACTTCATGCACAGTATTACAGGTTTGGATTGATAAAATACCAATCACGGTGACCTGGAATGAATAAAAGTATTCCTAACATGTGTGTCACTGTAGTGAGAGCTCATCAGAGAGGTACATCTGTTCCCCCTTCAATGCACAGTGTTGTCATCAATAATATAATTTTGGATGTTCCAGTGATGTTATCAATGATGTCATAGAACATTTCATGAGTGCTGTAACATGTGAGATAATTAGGAGTGCATAGCGAGTGTGCGAGTTATACTTACTTTAAAGCATGAGTTAGAGTTATTTGAGTTAACTAGAACTTGTGAATTTTAGCAGTTTTTAAATGGTATGTTTTAACTGACGTTTTTAACTAACTATAACTACCCTTTAACCTTTGTATTTTTTTGGTTAATTTCTAAGTTTAAAAAAAATGTAATGTAAGTTATTTGTTGTGACAGTATGTCTCCAGAAGTAGGGGAGGAAGAAGAAGACCCTGATGGATTCTCCTGGCACGTCCCCAGCACCAGTCGTAATGAGTCTTCTATTCTCCATTTTCCGACAGTGACAGGAGATCAACAAATAAATCTATGTGGGATGAAAGTCACTATTTAAACACTCTAACTTCAGGGATAGGACCTTTCAAATTTTCCGAAACCGCTGACTGCGTAGTACGAAAGAAAGATGTGAGATGAATGGAGCAATTGGAGGTGAAGAAAGAACAGAAGGAGGAAGGCTGAGAGTATGGATCGAAGAATGCTCGGAATGAGGGCAACGACGCAAGAAGACCGTGGTGATGGGGAAAATTAAAGCATATGTGGGACCTCAAGAGAAGCCAAGAGGCTACCATGAGAATGACCCTCCCTGCAACATTCCCGGAGGAATGCGTCTAGCCCAGGTATGTTCTTGCTTGCTGCAAGGAAATAAATAGTAAAGTACTGACAGCTAAAGTATACATGGGAAGACAGAACAGATAGTGAAAGGCATTTTACCAGTGGAATGTTCAGTTAAGCTAATTCCACAATAAAAGGAGAAATATTGTAGTTATAAAAGCCCATTTCTTCTCCTTTTGCTTTTTTTTTTTTTTTTTTTTTTTTTTTTCTCCTTTTGCTATAAGTTAACATTATAAAATTGGTGCTGAGTTAGTTGGAATGAATATGTTGTCCTTCCTCATGACAACTCACTGAAAAAAAACAAATAATACAAAACAAGAACAAAACAAAAAAAACTACCTGTGGTTTTTTCTTCTGTTGAGGGGCATTCAACTTCCTGATGGTCCTGGCCTTCAGATAACTGAGAAGAGCAAGAGAGACCATTTTAAAGGACGAATATTAAAATATGTGATTAAACAAGATGAAACAAGAAATAGTGCTTGAAATGATATTATTGTCAGACTGATATTTCCCGCATATTTAACAATATTATTAAAAGTCCTAACTATAACATCACATTTGCCTTTGTTTTTCCAGTAAATTTCTATGTGTTTTTTAATGTAAAGTAGGGTGTTTATCTATGTACTCGCGCTGGGGTTGGCCCAGGGTATGGCTTGGGGCCAAGCACTGGGGTCAACCTCCACGGGCACCTAACTGTGACCCAGCCCAGCACCAAACCCCCACCTCCCCCCACGGGCAAGCACAGCTCACTGTGCCAGGTAACATTATAAAGGGGGTCATTTTAAATGAAGTAGACACACAGGCAAAGAGTCATTACACCAAAGTGTAAAAAGTCACCAATAAGTATAATCAAATCTATTTTTTATAAATATACATATTGCATTGTTTATTATTAGTGAGTGTAACAAAATATTTTCAATAACCGATTTAAAAAACATTAATCATGTCTTTGATTGTTTTTTTAAATATATTTTAGGTCACAAAGTGTAGCCATAGAACTAATTACAAGGGGTTCCTGCATTTCAGCTGAAGACCATACAGCTCCAGTTGATGTGGTTTAAAAAAATGGTAAGCTCTCCTGGGGTCATGGATTTAATTACCTATTTAATTTAATGTGTTTTTATATGTTACTGGGGGGCTGCTGCACTCCCTGCAACCCCCAGGACATTAACACAAATGGTTTATGGTGCTCCTGTTCCATTCAGGGATATTACCAGAATCCCAAAATATACAGAAAAGGCCTTGCAGGCATTAAGAGGTGTTCAATGCTTGGAGCAGTGAATAATAAATTAGCAGCTCCTGTGACTCATATATTATTATTTTTGTTAAATAATGTATTTATTGGTTGTCTCATTCCCACCAAGACACCTACACTTTATAATAACTTTCGGGCCAAGGGCGGAGACCCTGGGTCTGTGTGGCTCCTTCTGACTCCATGGCAAGCACTACTTACTATGTGACGGCAGGAGCCAGAAATCATTGTAGAGTGGGTACCTTGGTGCCTACCTGGGGCACCCATAACATTGCCATCGTTGGGACCCTGGCGGGAGTCCCAAGGCACCTGCAGTCCTTGCCAGCTCCCCACACAACACCCATACTCAGTATGATTCTACCACTGTGTTTCAACAGCAGCTTTTTTCTTTGTTGCCGTGAGCACAAACAAAATTGTGTCCCTGATTGGGAGAATGGGGGCAGGGGAATTAAATTTGTATTCCATGTCCACACACTCCAGGGCAGGAAACAATATTGTCCTGGGACATGGGGGTCTTTGGGATACTGCTTTGTTCTTGCATCAAGGAATGGGTTCCCTGGGCTCATTGTTCAGCTTGGGGATGGGGCAAAAAACTGGCCATGCGGGATGGGGTTTTTGGGGCATTACAGAGACTTGTAGAGGGTGGCAGCATACCCTCTTCCCTACCCCCAATAAAGTGATTTGCCCTGCTGGGAATGGAGTCCCTGGGCCTTAAAGAAGCTCAGGATGGAGATGCATGCATCTCTCCTCCAATAAAGCAATTGGGTCTTGGGAAAGGGGAAGGGACCTGTATAAGGCTCAGGAAGGGGGGGCATGCACCCCCTCTAAAAATAAAATGTACCAACCTACTGTTGGCCTTGACCCACCCAGAGGGATTTAAATCAAAAGAGTGGATCCCTACCTGTTTTTTTTCATGGAGCAGCAGATCTACAGAACCTTTGTGAATCTGTGGTAGAACCCAAAAAATTGTTTTTGGCGTCCTCATGGGGTCTTGGGGGCATGGTATCCCTACCCTGGCCCACTACATATTTTTTACGGGTTTTAAATAGATTATGGATTTACTGATTTTCTAATAATTTTGACTCTCTTTATGAATTTTCACAAAACTTTCCCCTAAAAAAGTTGACCTAACTCAGCTCGTTCCTTGAAAACTATTGGTTTAATCCATCAAGCAGTTGCTGAGAGAAATGTGTTATCCAAAAACACTTCCCCATGCAATTTCCAGAGGGAATTTTAAGCACGGCCACAGCCAAAATGACTGATTGTAATTATAGATCACTGACATAATATTGATGCAATATCAAAACACAAAAATACCAAAAATTAAATATTGATCACCAAAAATGTTTTTCTGTCCTTTTTTTAAAAGTAATTTTTATTGTTATTTCAGCTTCACATTTTACAATCAGTGACTCTTATAAAACTATCTGCAAGTGTGGATCTCCTGCACAGAGTCAAGACTTCACAATCAGTTATATTTGTGAATAGACATTGTTACTACAGGTCAGCTCTGCACACAATGTGACAGTCATATATTCAAACATATTACATTGTTCCCCCGACTTCAGGCTCACAAGGATATAGAAAAGATCCCTACATTATCACCCACAGAAGTGCAAAACAAAGTCAACCTCGCAGTATCCCTGGGCCCGATTCACAGAACTAACTGTAGACAAAATCCTAAGCGTACTACTTTTGGTATTCACAGAAGGCATTTAGCAGTAGTAAAGTCTACTTTAAAAGGCATCTTAATGATAAGAACAAGAAGGAATTGATAATTGGGGAAAATGATTCCTAAACTACTGTTTCTGGGGGACTGCTGTAAACGTCTATGGATGTATGTGTGGAGGAGTCTCTCTTGCCTAATTTTACTATTGTCTAGGTGCAAACAGATATCCACAGTTATCAATTTTTTCTTGAGCAATAACGTTATAAATGAGTTCATTGTCCAGGTAATACTAACCAAGTGATGTGATTTTTGGGGGGATGGATTCAAATATTAACATGTCTGAAAGATGCAAACTTAGTTTTTCAACAAGAAACCACAGCGATGTACTGATACAGAAAGGAAGCTAGGGCATAGTGTTAGAACTAAGGGTCTGGTTTTGAGTTTGGCAGAAAGAGTACTCTTTTGCGTTCCCTCGGTCCACCCACCTCAACTAGAGATGGACCGACCTTACATTTTCCATTGACAGAGCCCCTGTGTTCTCCATCAACATACACCTTCGCAGAGTGGGAGGCCATTGAGGAAGGACATTACATAGTCAGGCCTATTTAGGAAGAATATTGTAATGTTGTTTTCCTGTCGATCACAGACAGAAAAAACTTGTTGGTGAAGGATAGAAGAAAACAATAATAAACACTACACCTTTGGAAAAACTCTGAGAGTGTGTAGGTCGATAAATATTTGTTACTCAGAAACACAATATTGTTTGGATTATGTTTCTGAGAAGCAAATGTTTTGGCAAAGGTTTGTGAGTGGTTGTCAAAAAACAATGGTGGAGGACCACCAAACGTTCTGCACATTGAAAATACCCATACGAATGGTGGTTCTTTTCAATGTATAGAAGTGACTGCTAGTATTTTGTTTTTGTTTAAATTTGTTTATTGGGTTTTTACATTTGTTATTGCTTCTTGACTCTGTACATCAGTGTAATGCATTAAAACACAGTTAAAAGTGAGTGCGAAGTACTTGTGATCACCACCGTACATTTTGCTATTTCACAGTGTTATAACTGTTTAGTTCGTGGAAAGAACTCTTTTGGCGATGTTGGCTGGAGTGTGTAAAAGTGATTTCTGTGCCGCCAGTGAAAATAAATAACTTTACACGGATGCATGTGGGCCTCCAAATTGTGGTACGTCTTGTTGTTTAGATATATGGCGGCCCGCACTGGGTCGCGGAGATCCCCCGTCCCGAAAGAGCGGGTCCCGTGTCATTACTCTAAATGGCACCTTTGGAGCAGCGTGATGTTCTTCTGGACTGAGATTGGCACAGCAATTGCCCGTAACCACACCAGCAACCCACTGTGGTTTATAATTTATATTGAGGAGAAAACGGCAGCAGAAACTACTATAGACTTAATTGGAAGAAATACAAGTACCATAATGCATAACCGAGAAGCCAGAGGGCGGGACTTCGTAATAACATTTAAAGGGCTATGATGCTGCCTCTCCCTAAGTGCCATTTTCCATGATTAAGGGCGCCGCCCGAAACGCGTTGGAAAGAACTCCGTTGGCGATGTTGGCTGGAGTGTGTAAAGGTGATTTCTGTGCCGCCAGTGAAAATAAATAACTTTACACGGATGCGTGTGGGCCTCCAAATTGTGGTGCATCTTGCTGTTTGGATATATATATATATATATATATATATTCACTGAAAAAACCATAGGTTATAGACCATATATAGTTAGGGATTAGCATTTACAAAACCTTATTTTACTCGCACAAAACCATTGAAATTCGCATATATAGTTAGTTGCACTAACTATATATCGCGCACCCGCAATCCACTGCTGATGATGTCACATATTACATCATCCATGACATGGTCAGTGACATCACTGATGACATCACTGATGACATCTCAAATGACATCACTGATGACATCTCATTTGGCATTACTGATCACATCACTGATAATAACATTCATGTGATAATACGATGAACCTCTTCAGACTCTAATATAACCTTAGATACACTCAGTGTAAACAGACACTCACAGACTGACACTCATCCATGGAGTTACTCACACACCTAGTCAGTCATGCAAAGAATCAATCACACCTCCATTTCGTCAACTATACAGTTATACACACCTTACTTATTCAAACATATACTAACACATATTTACTCTTTTATACAATCCCTGATACAAGTTCACAATGATCCATACAGCCACTCACACATTCACTGGCTCTTATGCACAGTTATTTATATATGTCAACTCTCACATGTACTGTGTTTTACATATGTACTTACTTTGACATGTAGCACTGAGATATCCATTCACTCACCAATACACTCATGCACACAGTCAACCGCCCATACAGCTGTTTCCACATGCACTTTTGAACCCATACATCTAGTGAATCAACTGCTCACACATCTATGCACAGAGTCATACACCTCCCAGCCACCCACACACACACTCAGTCTCCCATACAAATACTTGGGCAACTAATCAATAACCCATATAGTTACTCATATAGCTACTGATCAACACATGCAGCAGTTTACAGAACAACAGACATAATGATGCACAAATTAAGACAGTTTAGTCACTTACCCATGCACTCAGTGAGACACATTTAATCACTCACTCATACAGTCAGTCATGCACCTACTAAATCCTTCATCCAGACACTTATACATCCACTCATTCTTCAATATGTAAGACATATTTTAACTTTACAGAAACATACAGTCACTGGATGTTGTCATCAGTGATGTCATTTGAGATGTCATCAGTGATGTCATCAGTGATGTCACTGACCATGTCATGAATGATGTAATATGTGACATCATCAAGCAGTGGATTGCGGGTGCGCGATATATAGTTAGTGCAACTAACTATATATGCGAATTTCAATGGTTTTGTGCGAGTAAAATAAGGTTTTGTAAATGCTAATCCCTAACTATATATGGTCTATAACCTATGGTTTTTTCAGTGAATTTTTAAGGTTTTGTAAATGTTAATTCCTAACTATATATGGTCTATAACCTATGGTTTTTTTAGTGAATTTCAATGGTTTTTTAATAGCAAATATCAAAAGCTGTAAAATGTATTCTTCTTTTAATGCAAAAATATATTTTATATGTTTGTAATATAATTTTTTTATTTATATATTTTTTTAATTATTTTTTTTTTGTTTCGCTACCGGTCCGCGCACCGGGTAGCTTTCCGTTAGCTCAATTTGGTTCCGCGACCCGGTCCGCGAACCGGTAAACGTTCCGATAGCGCAACTACCGCGTTAGAAAACAACATCGTGACGCGTCGCGTAAGCGCGACGTATCGCGTTGCCGCGTAATGCGTCTTATGACGCGCCGCGTTAGCGCACCCGGAAGCGCTCCGGAGCGCGAACCGAGGCGCGAAGAGCAGCGCCCCGGAAGCGCTCCGGGTGCGTAGCGGGACGCGTAACGTAAGCATAACAGGTCATGTGACTTGTTCATAAAACTTTTCATTGGTTCATTTTACTTTTGGTTTCCTAATGATGTAAGGCTTGGTCATATGACCTAAAAATAACACTTTTCATTGGTTTAGAACATTTTTTTTCCCAAATGATGAAAGCCCCACCTTTTTTCCTCACTCTGACTTTCATTTTTTAGAAATGGCTTCATTGATTGCTGCAGCTGGTGGACCCCCACCACCACCACCACCTCCTAGGAAGAGAGGACCACCTCCTCAGGTTATCCTTGAGCAAGAGGAGGAAGAAGAGGAAGAAGAGGAAGAGGAGCAAGTGACCAATAGGTTTTTACCTGAACAGCCAAGGAGGTCCCATGCCAAAGAGAGTTATATATGGTAATTTTTTTAATTTCCCCAAGGACAAAAAAAGGTAAATGCCCGGTACGTTACCTGCCTGATCTGCCAAAATGAACTGTCCAGAGGGACAGAAAAGAAATATAGCTATGGGAATTATACCATGCATCGGCATATGGAAAGATGGCACCCTATAAACTATAGTGCTGCACAAGTACGTGACCTGCAGAATAACCCCCCACCTGTGGCCAGTACATCCAATCAAGAGGCAGTGACGGGACCAGAGGCGAGGGAGACGGTCCCAAATATACAGATGAACTTTGGGAGCATGAGATTTACCTGTATATTTTGCGGCAAATTAATTGCCTATGGAGAGAGGAGTATAACTCTAATCAATACATCTTTTGAAAATCATCAATGTACAAAACGCCCCAGAAAATAAATTATCTTTTTTTTTTGTTGCTCCTGTTGAGCCTTTTATAATGAATCATTTTCGTTTCCCCCCCCAAAAAAAACAAAAAAAATATAAAACCGTTCAAAAAATACAAAAAAACTAAAAAAATGTTCTGAAAAATAATAAAAAAAATATAAAATAACAACAAAAAAAAAGTTCTTTTCAGAACTACCTCCCCTTTATAAGAAATTGCTAGAATGTTTAGCACTCTGGCAACCTCTATTTCTTTTGATTCGCTTCCCGGTTCGCGCTCCGGTACGCGAACCGGAAGCGAACTAAAATTTTTTTTTTTTTTTTAAAAAGAGTAAGTAAACAGAGAGTAATGTTAAAAGAAAGACAAATAGAGGGAGTAACACAGAGATACTGTTTAAAGAGGGACTGAGAAAAGGAGTGGAAAGAGTAGCGTGAGTAAGTAGTAGAAAAATAAATGAGGGAAGTAGCAAAGGCAGGAAACTTCAAAAACGATTTTCTGATCATAATTTGAAAACACAGCACAGCTCCTATGTAGAAGCACACCTTGTCAGTACTAATACTTCACATTATCTGCAATTACAATTTGTAAAAGAATGCAAAATCTTCTTGGAAAACATAATGCAAACACTTGACACAAAACAACATTTTAAATGCACAGCTGGCTTCCTTATTTTCTCCAAAAAGCATACTAGTCTCTTTCTAAAATAAAGGAACCATATCTCACCTTAGCAAATGTTTTTTGAATTTCAAAACAGTCTCTGAAACACACCAATTTTTCTTTAGCAGAGCAAAAGGTATGCACTCCAGAGGCTGCAACCAAGAAAGGCACAGAAATGCTGATATTCATCACACATATCTCTCATGTCACCCAATCAAAACTCTTTCCTCACTTTTTTCAAATCAACACCCTTCCCCCCTCTGCCCTTTCTGTCCTTTTTCCATAGCAACTACCTCCTGCCAGACCTCTCATGTTTACAAGTTCACACAACAATGTTTCAAATGAACTCTGAACTCTCAGTACACCTGCTAATCCACTGCAATCTTTCTTAAAATCATTTTTTTTAACCATTCAAATTACATCTTTCAAAGAACACATCCTTGCACCCTAACTTTCTGTTTTCAGCAATGGAAATACACCAATCACTGCTAATGAACCATTAGCACTGAAACTTCACAGTTTTTTTTCTTTACAAACTCCTACTGTTTCAACTGCCATTTCATTCCCACACTTCATATGACTGCAGCAGAACCTCCTCTCACCATGTTTTCTGTCTGGATTCTTGGACATAGCTACATCTACTGGGCTCACAGGTATGTTGATAACAGAAATTTACACAACCTCAATTTACAAAATGTGTAAATCAAATGGATTGGGCAAAGAGGATTGAGATGTCACCAATTGATACCATTGGTGAAAACCTTTTTGCATTTGCCAAACCCTGACCTCATAATAGTGCACTGTGGAGGAAATGATTTGGGCACTTTGACTGGGGTAGGTCTGGAAATGCTCTTAAAGGACACCTTTGAGCAATTAATGGCACTTTTTCCTCAAACTGCCTTGGTATATTCCAATATATGCCAAAGACAAAAATGGAGGTGGTCCAATCAATGTTGTCCACAAATTGAGAAAGTGAGGAAGCATGTAAATAAGTCTGTTTCAGCTTATATGAGAGACCATGGAATGGGCGCCATCTCCAACAATAACTTGCGTTACTACATGCAAGATATCTACAGAGGAGATGGTGTGCACTTCTCAGATGACGGAAACAGAGTTTTCATACAAAATTTAAGACTGTGTATTGGTACCTACTTATAAGTACCTAGAACTTACACAGAACACAAAAGCTCTTTTCAGAGATACCTTAACTATAATTACTCTTTCCAAATTTCGAATGTACCTTTTTTCACTAATTTTCACTTATGTTCGCTTCCCGGTTCGCTACCCGGTTCGCGTACCGGCAGCTAACCGTGCGAAAAATTCAATTTTGTTTTTATTCCAACATATATGAGCCCCCTCAGCCACCCTCAAAAACCCTAGGGGGTCAGGATACGTCTCCCGTGCCCCCTTTTACCCATTTCCCACATTGTTTTTCCTCCATCTTGTGATTAAATTCCACCGAAACACAAAATGGCGAACTCCCGTTACGCTACCGGTGAGCGACCCGGTTCGCGTACCGGGAAGCGCTTCTACCGCGAAAAATCGAATTTTTTTTATTTGCCCCACGGGACCCTTTAATAACCCCCACATCAATCCTAGGGGGTCAGGAGGGGTCTACCTTGCCCCCTTTCATTAAATTCCCCCTTCGTTTTTCTCCTCCTCTTGTCTCTCGATCCTACCAAGAGACAAGATGGCGGCCGGTCCGGACTGTTTAGAATGTTGACAGACACCGGAGAGCCAATCAGCTTCACTTCGCGAAGTTCCGTTACGCGTCAGGTACGCGAACCGGGGCGCTAACCAGAGCGCTGTCACAGATATATCTGTTTTTTAAAACGTTAATTTCTCAAAATCCACTGGAGCACATATATTGAGAGATAGCAAAGGCACGTCGGGCAAACCATATCTACAATTTTGCCAAGTTTTATGTAAATCTATTCAGCCGTTCGAGCTAAAAGTGAGTCCAACCGCCCTATGGAAAACTCAATGTTAAAAACACGTTTTGGGACCCCCTTTTTTCTCGGCCCCCACTTCACGAAACCCCCCCAAACTTTCAGGGGACGCTCAGAAACAAAAAGTGCCATTTTCCTGAAAATTTCAGCCAATTCCGTCCACAAACGCCAAAGTCATTCCACATAGAATTTTCAGAAATCCTATAGGAAAAAAATCCTAACTATATATACCTACTGGCGACCGCCAGTAGGTAATATATATATATATATATATATATATATAAATATATATATATATATATATTACCTACTGGCGGTCGCCAGTAGGTATATATAGTTAGGATTTTTTCTCTATGGAACTTTTGAAAATTCTATGTCTAATAACTTTGGCGTTTGTGGACGGAATCGGCTGAAATTTTCAGGAAAATGGCAAATTTTGTTTCTGATCAGCCCCTAAAAATTTGGGGGGGTTTCGTCAAGGGGGGGGCCGAGAAAAAAGGGGGTCCCAAAACGCGTTTTTCCCATTCATTTTTCCATAGGGCGTTTGGCCTCACTTTTAGCTCGAACGGCTGAATGGATTTACACGAAACTTGGCAAAATTGTAGGGACTGTTAGCCCGATGTGCCTTTGCTGGGTCTCAATATATGTGCTCCAGTGTATTTTGAGAAATTAACGTTTTAAAAAAACAGATATATCTGTGACAGCGTCCCGGGTAGCGCTCCAGTTCGCGAACTTGTCGCGTAACGGAGCTTTGCGAAGCGAAGCTGATTGGCTCTCCGGTGTCTGTCAACATTCTAAACAGTCCGGTGCGGCCGCCATCTTGTCTCTCGGTAGGATTGAGAGAAAAGAGGAGGAGAAAAACGAAGGGGGAATTTAATGAAAGGGGGCAAGGTAGACCCCTCTTGACCCCCTAGGAATGATGTTGGGGTTATTAAAGGGTCCCGTGGGGCAAATGAAAACAATTTGATTTTTCGCGGTAGAAGCGCTTCCCGGTTCGCGAACCGGGTCGCGAAACGGGAATTCCCCATTTTGTGTTTCGTTTTAATTAAATTACAAGATGGAGGAAAAACAATGTGAGAAGTGGGTATAAGGGGGTACGGGAGACGTATCCTGACCCTTTATGTTTTCTGAGGGTGGCTGAGGAGGCTCATATATGTTGATACATGTCTTCCAGCGGCTGCGCGTGAGTGTTTTTTTTTTTTTTTTTGCTGTGTGACGTCTGTTAACGTTCGATTCGAAGGAAATCAGGAAGTGTTGACCGCCATTTTGTCACTACGAGTAAATATTTTGTCAAAAATAATTGTTATAAATTAATCCGTATTGATAAACATTGTCTGCGCCATCTTGCCTTTTTTCCAATGCCACAATTTTGTCGTGCACGGCAGCCATTTTAGATGCCTTGACCAGACCCACTCTCTGCACGTCGCCGATCCTCAGCATGGCTCCCCACCCTTGCAAGCATCTCCCCCACGCACTGGTCACCCCCGCTCTCTCTCTCATGCATGGGCCATAAACCTCCCCCCATCTGCGCTGTTCTTCCCTGTGAATCACTTCCTGTGCCCGCCCGACACCTCCCTTTCACCCTATTCACTACCGCACCCTCTGACACTCCTCTTCCTCTGTGTCTAATTGTCCAGGCCAGTCCTAGGCTATCACCTAGCCATGCGGATGTAGTTTATGGCCCCAACTTTAAAGAATCACCCCTGTTCAAAGGAGTTACAGTAGATCAAGGCCCCCACCTCATGAGATCCGTCACAGCACACGCGTTCTTACTATCTGATAACCATCCTGTATTGTGATTGGGGAGGGGATTCTCACTGTGAGGGTGTGTGGGACCGAGCCTGAAGCGGAAGATTCCAGGGATGCCTCTTTGTACATCAAAGTTTTTACAATTATGTGTCACATTAAAACTATATAGCACTCCAACAAAGTAGTAGGATTATAAAACTTTAATAACTTATAAATATATACAACGCAACAAAAACAGTAAACACATTTAAAAAAAAATTTGAAAAAAGAAGCAACAATGGTCAGTAGCTGTCTTTTGTCCGAATAGTCCCAAGGCAGCACAACGGCACCCAGGTGATGTCACCTGGGTGCCGCACTGGTTTTTGGTATCCTACAATGCTGCTCCGAAAAATGGCGTGGGGCGCACCGGGGGGGGGGGGGGAGAGGCCTTGTCAGTAGCGGTCTGTTGTGCGAATAGTCCCAAGGCAGCAGAACGCGCTGAGATGTGGATGGCATCCAGGTGATGTCCAGTAAGTTGCCGCACTGGTTTTGGTATCCTACAATGCTGCTCCGAAAAATGGCGTGGGGCGCCCCGGGGAGGGGGGGGAGGCTACGTGAACGGGCCTCCCCAGGTGGAGGCTCGTCTGTTGTAGTGGGGCGCCCCTTTACCGTTTCAGTTGCCATTCTGCCCGCTTTTGGTACACTGTGCCAAAATCCGCCATTCAGCTGAGTTGCGCCCACTCTTGCGGTGCAGCGATAGGCGGCTGCCACAGGACTCTCAAAATGGCGGCAGGCTCTTCGGATTTGGGCCTGGTCCACTAAAATGGCCCTGGGACACCTTGGAACTCGGACGCTTGTCTGCTAGGGCTTGGGCCCCATTCTCGAAAGCGTCCCCTCAGCCTTGAAGATTCTACAAAAGTCTTGGGGGCCCCCGACTCCCGCAGGCTTCCGGTGGGGAGCGGCTGTCATGATTGCTTGCGGAATGGCCACGACGGAGCTACGAGATGGTGGTGCTCTCATGCTGACGCCAGCTTCAGTCTGAAACAATCAGAAACACTGTAGACTATCAATTCGATGAGTTCCGGTGGAGCCCCAACGTGACCCGGTAGGGAAGAACTTGCCCTCCCCTTTTTTGAGTGATTGTTCTTGTTGCCTGTCCCCTCTGTTGTCATCTAACAGAACCTTTTTGGATTGCCGAGTGAGAAAAAGAAAGGTGGGGCTTTCATCGTTTGGGAAAAAAAATGTTTTAATCCAATGAAAAGTGTTATTTTTAGGTCATATGATCAAGCCTACCATCATTAGGAAACCAAAAGTAAAATGAACCAATGAAAAGTTTTAAAAACAAGTCACATGACCTGTTATGCGGCTTTGGGCTATAAAAAGCCCAAAAAAATCCGTTGGCCCGTGAGGCGGCGTCAGAAGCGGACCGATGTGCGAATAGGCCGAAGGCAGCACAATGCGCCGAGATCCGGATGGCACCGAGGTGGTGTCCAGCAAGTTGCCGCACTGGTGTGGCCATCCTACAATGCTGCGGCGAAAGTCGCTGTGGGGTGCCCTGTTGGCCTGTGAGGTGGCGTCAGTAAGTGGGGGCTGTTTGAGGATCTGACTGCATTGGAAAGCAATGTGATGCGGTGCCTCGCCCCCAAGATGGAGGCTCCTCGGCTGCCGTGGGGCGCCCCTTGGTGTTTCACTCGCTATCCAGCTGAGTTGCGTCCGCACTTGCGGCTACAGTAGGCCGAAGGCAGCACAACGCGCCGAGATCTGGATGGCACCGAGGTGGTGTCCAGCAAGTTGCCGTACTGGTGTGGCCATCCTACAATGCTGTGGGGGGGAGGCGGCGCAAATGAGCCTCTCCCGCCTCTCCAGGTGGAGGCACTTCATCTGCAGTGGGGCGCCGTCTAGCTGAGTTTCGCCCGCTCTTGCTGCTACAGTGATAGGCGGCTGCAACAGGACTCTCAAAATGGCGGCCTGTTCTTTGGATTTGGGCCTGGTCCACTAAAATGGCCCTGGGACACCTTGGAACTCGGACGCTCGAATTTTTTTCCTTTCCTCCACATGCAAAAAAGGTAAATACCCGGTACGTTACCTGCCTCATCTGCCACGATGTACTCTCCAGAGGAACCGAAAAAATATATAGTTATGGTAATTATACCATGCATCGTCATATGGAGAGGTGGCACCCGATTAATTATAGTGCTGCCCAAATTCGAGATTTGGTGGATAACCCCCGACCAGCCAGTACATCCACCAATGAAGTGGCAGTGACAGCATCAGAGGCAAGGGAAATGGTTCTAAATCTTTAGAAGAACTTTGGACAAATGAAAATGACATGTTTAACTTGCGGCAAATTAATTTCATGTGGAGAGAGGAGTGTTAGTCTAATCAATAGAGCTTATGAACATCCTCATAGTCGATGGTTGGTGGAGACATTTTGACTATATCCTGGACCTGCTCGGCCTCGCCCAAAATGGCGCCGGTATAAATGGGACTCGTAACTCCTTGTTGTGTACTGGTTGCCCAACCTTGATATCACAAGATACGTATGCAGTTTTGAAGCACATGGTGGGCGGGGACGAGAATTGATTGAACATTTCGACATCCCTATTGATATTAAGTTCTGATCTGTTATTGATTACTGTACTATTGAAAGTTCGAATTAACGTCACCCATGGTACTTGCCCGCAAATGTATATCTAGATAATTTTATTGTAACTGGCTTGTCGTATTTTAATTATAAAATGTACGTCCATCGATTCCGCAACTCTTAGACACCTTAGTTCTTGCAACCTAATGACCCGCCCGTTACGTTCTTCTACAGTGTAAATGTCCCCTCATCATATACGATTCCAGTTTGCTCCGTGTCCGGCCCACGTGGTTATTGGCTCGTATTTGTATACTGACATTTTCACAATAAAGGTTTTTAAAACAAAACATGGTAGTAGTACTTACATTGGTAAAGTTTTGAATAATAGCCACTGTTTTCGAATCAGTAAAAGGCAAGTGAAATAAAGCAGTCCAATTACATGACGGTTAAAAGGTATAATACGCAGGAACGCAGTAAAGATAAATGGTCAAGGGCTGTTGTGTTTTCTACTCCTGCAACATAAAGTGATCGATAAGAATCTGATATTCATGCCTATCAGCGACTAAGACAGCAGGCCGAGCCTCTTTTGCTCAACGGTTCCCTCATGGGACGAAGAAACGTCCTTTTTTTCGAAATAGGAATATTTTACTTGCAGGACAGTTGTAAATTTCCCGGGAAAATACATTAGCCTGGAACATTGTTAGTGATAAACTGTAAATGCATCTGGGTTCTTTGCTTTACAAGTCAGAGTGGGAAAAAAAAAGGTGGGGCTTTCATCATTTGGGAAAAAAAAATGTTCGAAAGCAATGAAAAGCGTTATTTTTAGGTCATATGACCAAGCCTTTCATCATTAGAATAACAAAAGTAAAATGAACCAATGAAAAGTTTTATTAACAAGTCACATGACCTGTTATGCTTAGGTTGCGCGCCGCGCTCTGGATCGCTTCCGGGAAGCTGCGCCTCGCGCACCGGAGCACTTCCGGGTGCGCTAACGCGACGCGTCATATGACGCATTACGCGACAACGTAGGTCCAGAATATAGTCAAAATGTCTCCACCAACCAGCGGTCGGAACACAACCCTTTTCAGTAGTCCAAAAAGTTCTGTAAAATGACAACAGAAGGGACAGGCAACAAGAACCATCACTCAAAAAAGGGGAGGGCAAGTTCTTTTCTACCGGGTCATGTTGGGGCTCCACCGGCACTGATCGAATTGGTAGTCTATAGTGTTTCTGAATGTTTCAGATTGAAGCTGGCGTCAGCATGAGAGCACCCCGTGGCTACGTCGTGGCCATTCCGCGAGCAATCATGGCAGTCGCTCACCACCGGAAGTCTGCGGGAGTCAGGGGCCCGGGTGACTTTTGTAGTATCTTCAAGGCTGAGGGGACGCTTTTGGGAATGGGGTCCATGCCCTAGCAGTCAAGCGTCCGAGTTCCAAGGTGTCCCAGGGCCATTTTAGTGGGTCAGGCCAAAATCCGAAGAGCCGGCCGCCATTTTGAGAGTCCTGTGGCAGCCGCCTATCGCTGCACTGCAATAGTGGGCGCAATACAAGTGGATGGTGGGAGAGACGCTGTAGCCGCAAGAGCGGGCGCAACTCAGCTGGTTGCGTAAAGCGCTGGGGTGTACCTGAAAAACCTCCACCTGGGGAGGTGGGGGAGGCTCGTTCGCGCCACCTCTCCCTTCTAGTGCATCCCACCCCGTTTCCTGGCGCAGGAATATGTGATGGTCGGACTAGGGAACCGCAGGACGTGTCTTCAGGTCGAACGGATTGTGGGACAAGGTCCATAATGGAAGAGTCACCAAAAGGCAAAAAGTTCCGCTTGACCCCGGGAGCCGGCTGCCTATGTCGGGGGCGATCTCAGGGCACACCAGGGCAACAAGACTTGGGGAGGGGGTCGGAGCCAAGCGCCCCCTCCGAGTCCGTGCCATCACACCGCCCCTCGGCGGCCTCCGTCAAGCGGTTTAGGGAGGCACCGCATCACATTGTTTTCAAATGCAGTCAGGTCCACAAACGGCCCCCACTTACTTTGAGAATAGTGAAGCTGCAGCAGGTGTAAATAAGCTTCAGACAGTGTTACAAGCGCTGCTCAGAACTCTGAACTATGGCACCCAACATCCAGGACTTATGTCATTTGTGCAAGGCAGTGACATTGAAGCAACTCAGGGACCAAAACCATGAACGTACACTCATGTATGAAAATCTTACTATTGATGCTTGACTGAGGCCAAGGAGATCAGAGTGCATGAGTCTCATGCTCGATCGATTGAGCTAGCCGGATCGGGCAACACAAAGTATAAAATAGTTATGTAAATAGTTATTTAATAAAATGTTTTACCCTGTTACTTTGCTGGTGTGTTGTATATATTTACAATATTTGCATAGGGTTTGTCGTTATTTTGGGTGGGGTGGGTGGCGGAGCCGAGCTGTCTTGCAGCCATCATGGTGTGGAGCTCAGTTCATCTCACTAGTTTTGTATTTCTCATGAGGGGTTGTTGTTAATGTTTCTATTTTAGCGAGGTCAAAAAGAGATCCCATTAGTGGCCTACTGATTTTGCTCGATTCCTTTTGTTTTTTTAAACGATTTTTCACTATCTGCAAAGACTAAACAGAGTATTGCGACTCTGTGCTTGTTTGTAAATAGAGAATGTACCAAAGAGAACCAATTCTAAAACAGTAAATGCTTGGATAACAATCAATCAAATGGAGAGAGAAGCAGGCACGACGGATTACAACGGGGGCAAAGGCCTGCGTTAACTACCCTTCACTATCTGCAAAGAGAGAGTACTCCTAAGAGAAAAGAGGGGGGGGGGAGGGGGGGCAGCGTTCAAAGCACATCAGCATGCATAAACACGAAAAAAATTTTACCTATCACATACTTGACATTTGACAGCTTTTGATATTTGCTATTAAAAAACCATTGAAATTCACTGAAAAAACCATAGGTTATAGAACATAGGAAATAGCATTTACAAAACCTTGAAAATTCACTGAAAAAACCATAGGTTATAGACCATATATAGTTCGGGATTAGCATTTACAAAACCTTAATTTACTCGCACAAAACCATAGAAATTCGCATATATAGTTAGTTGCAATAACTATATATCGCGCACCCGCAATCCACTGCTGATGATGTCACATATTACATCATTCATGACATGGTCAGTGACATCACTGATGACATCACTGATGACAACTCAAATGACATCACTGATGACATCACTGATGATATCTCAAATGACATCACTAATGACATTACTGATGACATGTCAAATGACATCACTGATGACATCTTAAATGACATCACTGATGACATCACTGATGACATCATTCATGTGATAATACGATGAACCTCTTCAGACTCTAATATAACCTTAGATCCACTCAGTGTAAACAGACACTCACAGACTGTTACTCATCCATGGAGTTACTCACACACCTAGTCAGTCATGCAAAGAATCAATCACACCTCCATTTCCTCAACTATACAGTTATACACACCTTACTTATTCAAACATATACTAACACATATTTACTCTCTTATACAATCCCTGATACAAGTTCACAATGATCCACACAGCCACTCACACATTCACTGGCTCTTATGCACAGTTATTTATATATGTCAACTCTCACATGTACTGTGTTTTACATATGTACTTACTTTGACATGGTAGCACTGAGATATCCATTCACTCACCAATACACTCATGCACACAGTTAACCGCCCATACAGCTGTTTCCACATGCACTTTTGAACCCATACATCTAGTGAATCAACTGCTCACACATCTATGCACAGAGTCATACACCTCCCAGCCACCCACACACACACTCAGTTTCCCATACAAATACTTGGGCAACCAATCAATAACCCATATAGTTACTCATATAGCTACTGATCAACACATGCAGCAGTTTACAGAACAACAGACATAATGATGCACAAATTAAGACAGTTTAGTCACCAACTCATGCTCTCAGTGAGACACATTTAATCACTCACTCATACAGTCAGTCATGCACCTACTAAATCCTTCATCAAGACACTTATACATCCACTCATTCTTCAATATGTAAGACATATTTTAACTTTACAGAAAAATACAGTCACTGGATAATGTGATCAGTGATGTCATCAGTGATGTCACTGACCATGTCATGAATGATGTAATATGTGACATCATCAGCAGTGGATTGCGGGTGCGCGATATATAGTTATTGCAACTAACTATATATGCGAATTTCCATGGTTTTGTGCGAGTAAATTAAGGTTTTGTAAATGCTAATCCCTAACTATATATGGTCTATAACCTATGGTTTTTTCAGTGAATTTTCAAGGTTTTGTAAATGCTAATTCCTAACTATATATGTTCTATAACCTATGTTTTTTTCAGTGAATATATATATATATATATATATATATATTACGGACAGTAGGTAGTTATAGTTAGGACCTTGTTTCAATTCAAAGAGCATTTTTTTTTTCCCATTAACTTTGGTGCCGGTTGATGAATCTTTGCGAAATTTTCAAAACTAATGAAGCGCTCTGGTCAGCTCCTATCTTGAAGGTTTTGGGTGATTCGGCAAGCGGGGCCAGAGAAAAAAGGGAACTTTAGACACGGCTACAGACCGAACTGCTGAACGGAATTACACCAAATTTGGCAAAGAGGTAGCCCTTGGTTCACAAATAGACCTTTTTTTAAAATGGTGTAAATCGGTTCAGTAGTTCCTGAGAAATAAAAAAAAAGAGGTCGGAAGACATGTTACAGCCGAAACTGCTGAACGGAATTACAAAAATTTGGCACAAAGGTAGCCCTTGGCTCAGAAAGAGACCTTTTTTTTAATATGGTGTAAATCCGTTCAGTAGTTGCTCAGAAAATCAAAAACTAAAAGTTTCGATATTTAGAGGCACAGAGCTTTATTCTAATTGACTGTCAACACTCCGAACCAGGAAGTGTTGGCAGCCATCTTGTGCCTCTGTGACCGAGGCACAAGAAAACAGGGAAACAAAGGCTTTCAACAAGAAAAGAGGGCAGGTTAAAACAACCTCACCCCCTAGGACTGCTTAGGGGTCCCACAAGGACCCCTAGGGCCAAAAAAAGCATTGGGGATTCAAGGGGACTTCATCCCCCAACTTAAAATGCGCCACGGGGTGTGTTTGCACAGTGGTGAAGGGAGGGGGCGGGCCTGAGGGGGCGCGCATGTTTGCATGTCTGCAAACATACGCTGTTGCACGTTTTAAGTTGGGAGATTAAGTCCCCTTGAATCCTGAGGGTCTCTGGGGTACAACAAGCCCACCAGGTAACTCCAGTAAGTGTCACAGAGCTGCGTTGCAGAGAGGTGTAAAAATGGGCGTGGCCTCTGAACACCTCTCTGCAAGGCAGCTCCCTGGCGCATACTGGAGGTACCTGGTGGGCTAGTTGAACCCCAGGGACCCTCAGGTTTCAAGGGGACTTAATTCCCCAACTTAAAACGTGCCACAGGGCACGTTTGTACAGTAGTAAAGGGTGGGGGCGGGGCCTGAGGTGACATGAGCAAACACGCCATGTGACGCGTTTTAAGTTGGGGAATTAATTCCTCTTCAATCCTGAAGGTACTGCGCTGCGTTGCACAGAGGTGGTCCAGGCTACGCCTCTTTTACACTTCTCTGCAATGCAGCTCTGTGGCACTTACTGGAGGTACCTGGTGGGCTGGTTGGACCCCAGGGAGCCTGAAGACTCAAGGGGGCTTAATCCTCCAACTTAAAATGCGCCACAGGGCGTGATTGCACAGTGGTAAAGGGAGGTGGCGGGGACTGAGGTGACATGTGTGCAAACACGCCCCGTGGCATGTTTTAAGCTGGGGAATTAATTCCCTTCAATTCTGAGGACCCCTGGGGGCCAACTAGCCCACAAGGTACCTCCATTGAGTGTCACAGACCTGCGTTGCAGAGTGGTGGTCCAGGCAAATCCCCTTTTTACACTTCTCTGCAACTCAGCTCTGTGGCACTTAGTGGAGGTACTGGGTGGGCCAGTTGGACACCTGGGACCCTCAAGATTCAAGGGGACTTAATCTCCCAACTGAAAACATGCCACAGGCGTGTTTACACAGTTGTGAAGGAGGGGCTGGGCCTGAGGTAACATGTGCAAACAAGCCCTGTGGCACGTTTTAAGTTGGGGAATTAATTCCCCGTCATCCTGAGGGGCCCTGGGTGTCAACTAGCCCACCAGGTACCTCCAGTAGCCACCACAGGTCTGCGTTGCAGAGAGGTGGCCCAGACCATGCCCCTTTTTACACCTTTCTCCAATGCAGCTCTGTGGCGCTTACTGGAGGTACCTGGAGGGCTAGTTGGACCCCAGGGACCCTCAGGAATCAATGGGACTTAATTCCCCAACTTACAACGGGTCAGTGGGCATGTTTGCAGAGTGGTGAAGAAAGGGGACATGGCCTTTGTCTACCTCTCACCAATCCAACTGCTTGGGGCTTACTGGAGGTAAAAGGTAGGCTAGTTGGCCCCTAACGGACCCCCAGCAGTGAAGGGGGCTTCATTTTGCATCCAAGAGCTTGCCAGGGAGTGTGTTTGTAGAGTGGTGGGCAAAGTGGGCATGGCCTGGTACGAGTACTGAACATTGCTGCTGTGTGGGACTGACTGGAGGTAATAGTTTGGGAAGTTGACCCCCAAGAATGTTCTTGGGGCAAACTACCCCTCTTGTTACCTCCAGTAAGTCCCACACAGTCTGCTTGCTAAGACTTCTTCGGAGGCCATGGTCCCCTTTCTCTACCACTCTGCAAACATGCCTCGTGGCAGACTACGGGATGGGGGATGAAGTCCAATTTAGTCCTGAGGGAGTTTGGGGCCAAGAATCCCTCCGGGTACCTCATATAAGTCCTATGCAGTGGAATTCCTGAGCATTGGTTGGAGGCCCAGCACCCTTTCTCCACCACTCTGCAAACGTGACTACTAGTTAAAGTAGCATATTTCTGCTCCTCTGACTTAGAGGTAATTTTAATCCCCCTGCTCTATTATGTACTAGGGGCTTACAGAGGAGGTCATGCTAATCACTGGGGTACCCCAACGCATAGTGTTCCCTAGTGTATGTAGGTGTTTTCACTGTATTCTATGTGTCTTTTAGCATAGCACTGGCTCTAGGCCTGGTTAGTCAGAGTCAGTTACCACCAGTACCCGTCAGAAAAAGTTGTGGGCACAGGATGATTTTGCAACAAGGCCTCTTTCTGCTCCTCTGTTGGTTCTTTCTGCACATGTCTTGCTTCTTCCTGCACTTTTCTTCGTGGACTTTTGTTGCTTCTTTTTGCACTTCTTTTGCTTCTTTCTGTGCTTTTTTCTTCTTTCTTCACATGTCCTACCTCTGTAGGCATAGTAAGAAACTAGCATTTAAAAAACCTTTGAAATTCTCTTAAAAAACCATAGGCTTCAGACACATTATAGTTAGAAATTAGCATTTTAAAAACCTTTGAAATTCACTAAGAAAAACATAGGTTTCAGGCATGTTATAGTTAGAAATTATCATTTAAAAACCCTTAGAAATTCACTGAAAAAACCATAGGTTTAAGTTGTGTTATAGTTAGTTGGACATTTCACTCGTACAAAACCATAGAAATTCCCCTGTAATAGTTAGTTCAGCTAACTATAACTTGCGCTCCCGCAATGCACTGCTGATGACGTCACATAATACATCATTCATGACATGGTCAGTGACATTACTCATGACATCACTGATGACATCTCAAATAACATCACTGATGACATCATCCTTGTGATAGAGTGGCAGACCTCCTCTCACCCTAATATAACCTTTGATACACACACTCTAAAATACAAAACACCATTTTCAAAACAATGGACACACCAATACCAGTTACAATATACCCATTCACTAATTCCAAGATCTACACACACATCCACTCATTCACCAAAAGTCCTATACAGTCACTCATACATGCACTCACTAATCATATGTACTCATACATCTATACTTACACTTACACACCGCCACTCAACCATAGAGTTACTCACACACATAGTCACACATACAAAGAAAGTATCAAGGATCCATTTACTTGCGTGTACAGTTATACACACACCACCGCACTTACTTCTACAGAAGCTAACACATACTTTCTCTCTTAAACAATCACTTATAGAAATACATACTCATTTATACAGGTGCTCTTCCAATCTCTCACTCTCACATATACTCACATACAAACACCAATATTCACATATACTAGTTTAAAACATATGTAGTTACTCATAAAGACACTACTGAGACAGTCATTCACTCACCAACACACCCAAACACACACTCATCCACCCATACAGTCCTGCACACATGCTGTCTTCAACAGATACAAACAGTGACTCATTCATTCATGCATCTATGCACAAAGTAATACCCCCAACGAACAACACAGACACTCAGACACTCATACTGATGCTCAGAAAACCAACTAATAAACCATACAGACACTCATGGAGCTACTCACGAACCCAAGCTGCCACTTATACACAAAGTAAGAGACTGATACAGATTTTTACACATTTAAAGATTACTCACTAACCCATGTATTCACTAAGTTACACTCAATCAGTCAGTTATACAATTAGTTTCACACAAACAAAATCATCCATTTAGACACTTAAATACACACTTATTCTTCCATCGACCTCGACATATACATATATAAAACATATTTAAATCTCACAGAAACACACATTCACTGGATGATGTCATCATTGATGTCATTTGAGATGTCATCAGTGATGTCATGAGTGATGTCACTGACCATGTCATGAGTGTTGTAATATGTGACGTCTTCAGCAGTGCATTGCAGGGGCGCAAGTTATAGTTAGCTGAACTAACTATAACGGGGGAATTTCTATGGTTTTGTACAAGTGAAATGTCCAACTAACTATAACACCCCTGAAACCTATGCTTCTCCCTGCGCTCAAGAACGGAGTACGGACCACAGATGCGTGTAAAAACATTTATTCTGCTCGATTACACAACTTCCCCAGCATGTATATATATACATATATTTGCATTTGTCATTTTACTGTTACATATATATTTTAATCATTTAGAATTCAAGGGTAATCACCAAACACCTGCCGGCTGGATACTTCTGAAGTAAATGATGAGTTTATCGATTTGGGAGTATATGAGCCCACTGAGGATATTCATGTTATTTTTTTCATTGCACTTGAATGATCAGTGAGAAATTAAGCAGCCCAGGAGCTATATTTCAATATTATACACAAAATTGCAGCAAGAGTTTTCGTCTGCTTTTAGGAGAGGAAGTATTCTGATGATATGCTCCCATCCCATGATGTGCCTGAATAGCATGCAAACCGATGGATTTGGGACCTTGAGATGAACTCTGTTAGTTTGGTCCTTATTCAGTCGGTCGGCCATTTTTTATGTTTCTGTTATTGAATCTAACTCAGAATATTAAACTGTTGCAAAGATAACACCTCTTGCAAAGTGTAGAATATCTTTTTTAAGTTTTTCCTAATGATGTTTTAGTGTCCTCTTGATTGTTTGTAAGTCCATCTATGATTGCATGATCATATAACAATTATTGTAATGCCTTCTCTGATTAATTGGAGTTGTTCAACTAATTTACAAATATTTGGATAAAGTGTTAAAGTACATTGCGATTCACTAAAGGATGTAATGTCTCCAAAATATTGACCTGCAGTATATAAAGTATGTTTTAGTATGTCTTCGCTTAGGTAAAAAAGCAGCCTACATTTGAATCCTGCCTAAATCTGCAGGGGAGAACATTGCATTCATATGTGAAATGTCCTTCAGTGAAAATCAATGTGTAGAACAGAAAAATAAAATGAAGGGATGTGTTGAGTTTATGATATGAAGCACATTTAGAGTTGGGTGCAATGTTTTCAAGGGCCTGATTTAGAGTTTGGAGAATGAGATACACCATCACAAAGGTGGCGAGTTTCCCCTCGTCGTATTACAAGTGCTCTCAAATATAATACACTTGTAATATGTCCGACAGGATATCAGTCCCGTTGGTGAGTAACAGGCCCAACAAACTCTAAATCTGCCCAAAGTGTCTTTAGTGACATATACTTTTTTTTAAACGTGATCTGCTATCTGCGTGACATTAATTATTTTATTGATATGCACTGATTGGAATATTTTGTGAGTGATCAAACGAGGATATAGGTGAACTTTTTTTCCTTCCGTTATTTTCTCATGTATTTAACAGTTTTGCGGAGCACTTACCTTGGCCTCAAAGGCTCCTCAGAGCCCCGACCCACTTGGTCGCCATCGAGACCATTCATCAACAGGAACTGGCACGTGCGGATTAGAGCGCTCGTGCACATTGCTTCAGCAAATGACGATCCAAAGGGTATTACAGAATAAAGGTTAACTTCAAACCGATCATCTTCAATGTGCATTTTCCTAAATAAATCTGTCAAAGCGAAACGGTGATTGATAATGTGGAAGTCTTCGTGATCAATAAGGAAGTCAAGAACGCAGTACACCAATCGATGCAGTTTGGAAGAAAAGGTCAGTTGTGTACGGTCAGCGCATTCTATAAGATGTCTCCCCCCCGCACTCCTGACATATCAACCCCCACTTTGAGTACAGCGTTCTGTGTACTGCTCGAATGAAGACCAATGGAAGGGGAGTTTTAGCCGAAAATGCGGAGACAAATAAAACTACCGAAATAATTAATTTGGTAGAGTGATAAAGATATCTCCTCGCTATGAGGTGCTCTACATAATTCCAAAATGAAATAAATATCTTCACATGCATGAATTATTATGAACTATTTTTATAATAAACCATGCATCTTAAAAATATTCGACTCTGCTAGAGTCATCTGTGTTTTTACTGTAATTCAATTAATTTCACAATTTTTCTGTTTTTTAAGTACCGTAAAAAACAGGTGCTCCGATTTGCTAGTAAAAGGCTGAGATGGGGTATCAAAAATCATATGAATTGCAATATATATATATATATATATATATATATATATATATATATATATATATATATATATATATATGTGTGTGTTTTAATTATGTGGGCACCTATGTTGCAAAATCAAAAACAAAACTGGCTAGTTCTTGCTTTTGTCACACAAACTCATTAGTACTGAACCCATACACTCGTGAGCTTCAGCGACTAAGAAGGCTATTTTGCAGCGCTGAGCTCCTGATGGCACAGGGGCCCTTATTTATGAGGCGTTGCGTCAGTTTTGCGCCGGCGGTGCATCACTTTTTGTGACGCAGCAGAGGCGTAAAATATGCGCCTTGTTGCGCCATATTTAAAAAGTGACGCATCTAGGTAGATGCGTCACTTTTTAAATCCCTGCGCCACATTATACCTGCGTCAGGTATATAGTATGCAGAGAGGGGTTCCCCCGCAAAAAGCCTCGTAATAGTGACGCAGTGAAATCTATGAGATTTCACTGCGTCACTTTTAGGATGCTGTTGTGTCAAAATCTTGCGCCTGCCTCACAGCAGGCGTAAGACTAACGCAAGCCCTTTCACATGGGGCTTTCCCCATGTGAAAGGACGCATTGCTGCAATTGCGTCACTTTTGTGACACACTCCAGCAATGCATCACTTTTGCGCTTACAGATACGTCAGAAATACTGACGTATCTGTAAGTCCTTGCGACATGATGCATCATACATTAAATATGACGCATCATTGGTGTCGCAAGGAGTGCGCAGTGAAAAGTGGCGCATCGCAGTTTTCACGCAGCGATTCGTCACTTTTCATAAATGAGGCCCAGGGAGTCTAGGTAGTGACATAGGATTTTCTCGTTCACGCATGTGCAGGTAATGCCAGGAGCGCCCACGTCATTCACATAACTAAACCTGGCTCTCTAAGAACGATCATTTAAGGCACAGGCGTCCACAATTAAAGGTTCAGTGATAATAATGTTCAAACGATTTGAGGAAAATGCCTAAAGATTTTAGGGCGATACAAACTGTCGCTGAGACGCTGACAGAGCTCTTTGTCACTTCACTTATGTTCTCCTGATTTTCTTTACTGTTCAAATGCCCTATTTCTTTGCCTTCCTTCTAATTGCCTTTAATTCAAAGTGCACACGCCTATAACTAAATAGCATTCATATTATGCAACAACAATTGTGACATAAATAGATTGGAGAGAATGCTGAAATTAATATTTTTTGAGTATGCTCATACAAGGATCTCATGCAAGAATGCAAGATAATGAGATAATGAGAATGTTAATTTTTCATTTTCCCTTTCTATGTAAGATAAATGGGGAAAAATCATTGTATGTTTTCACAGAGGGAACACTGTCAGGGCCTCACAGCACACCCTGCTGTAAGTCCAACATACCCAGCGCAAACACTACTGTGCCTACATCACAGTCTTTTGAAAGCAATTATGGAATAAATGGTGTTTACACTTCAATACTGGCAGACTTTGGCAGCAGTCACAGCTCTGGAAACAATCCAAAATGCATTAATTGCTTCAATTAAGCACCTGTTGTAGACTAGCACTGAAAGATTTGGAATCCAAAAGACATAATGCAGACCTGTGCTTTCGCCTTCATTCTCTTTCATAACGTGATAGTTTCGCTCTTAATTACTTTGTCAGACTAATTAAACCAAGTAGTAATGAACTATGTGCCAATGTGACTATTTTGTCCAGTTTTTGCATATCTTGATCACCGGTTTTGTTTGACTCTGCCCTTTCAGCAGGGTCACGCCCATCCGTTTGCCTTCACCTCTCCTGTTTTCTGAATTCTGTTTTTTTGGGGCATTTGGACTATGTGCACTTCACCACTGCTAACCAGTAGTAAAGTGCTTGTTCTATCTCATTTAAACATAGTAAAAGTGGCTTACACCCAACTGGCACATTTAACTTACTTATATGTCCCGAGTAAAGTGGTACGGCATGCACCCATGTCCTGCAAATTAAATGCTACTAGTGGTCCTGCAACACTTTTTGTGCCACCCACTAATTAGCCTTTTAAAACATGTCTCAGGCCAACCATTGAATCCTGCATGAAGTTTTAAGTTGTCTTTTGGACCTGACAAAGTAAACCTTTTGCCAGGCCTAAATCTCAGTTTTTAGGGCATGTACGTCAGCCTTAAAGTAGACCTCAAATAGCCCATAGGGCAAGGTTAATTGTATTTAAAAGTGAGGACATGTATTTTGAAGCTTTAAATGCCCTGGTAGTTAAAACCTCCCACATTTTTTCAACTACATCTCTCATAGGATAATATTTGTTTACTTTATTTCATGTAGTAAATGCTAACTTTTGATTGAGAAATGGTAGAAAAGTCAGGTTTGGTCTTAAATTAATTTTAATTTAAAATCCTCTTTAATTGTAAAGTTGTATGTTAAGTCACACACAAAGCAACTGGAATATTGCCATTAATTAATAAGTCATGAATGTAAGGATAGAGCCTTTTATTGAATCTCTTGGGTGTCTAAAGATATTGGATTAGACGCCTCACTCACTTGATCGTGACATGCTTCATCATCAGCGCCTATCCGCACCCTGATAAGATACCACCAGGGCAGACTCAACCAAAGTTGGAATGGGAGTTCTTAGATAAATCAAAACTGGATAAGCAGACATCCAGGTGGGAAGTATAATATTAAAAATATCTACAGGTATACCCAGCAGTTTATTTTATTCTTTGGGTACCTGGGATATGGTTAAAAGAGAATGTAACGTTTTGTTGAAAATAACTGTTCAACTAAACCTTCTCTTTACTTGCCACCATGTTTCAGCCCCCACGTCGGGTCTGGGGACTTCCTCAGGACTTTCTGTGTGTATCCTTGCTACACTATGCATGATCACCATACACATAAGTGAGGCCTAAGGCTCTCACCTGTCTCAGTCTTCTGTTCTTGGGAATTTTCTACAAGACAAAAGGTTTAACAAGGTTGAAGTAGGACAGTATTTCTTGATGGAAACAGGTATAAATATTGGACCCTCAGGACATTTTTGCAGTTGCAGTCTCTGAATCAGAGCTTATGCCCCAAAGAATTGGGTTGCTCATCTAGCTCTAGGTTTTTAAAGCAGTGCTCTTGTCAATGCAAATCTGCCACTATCCTCAGTTCTCCAGGAACCCAAGGGAGAAAGCGGAATCACCGTTCTTGAGCTGCAATCTTTCCTACCGCTCATTAGAGCCCGAAAACTCAACAGGGGTGGGGAATATCATACACAACCTGCTCTCTCAACACAGATCTGCACAGATACACTCTTACAGGGAATTTCTAGCCACGCTGACAAGCAGCTCCCACAAAAGCAGAAATGAACTTGAGGAAACCAGTTTCCATGTGTGAAAGAGCAGGGTGGCATGATAAAACATATATTTTTTAAATATTTGGATGGAATGGGAAGGCTGCGTTTGAGAATGGTGAAGGTGGGTAGCAGGACTTTCATAAATGTTGTGCATTTGGGGGAGGAGAGTTTACTATCATAGGTGCGGTGTGACGAAGGTGGACAGCTCGTTTATTGTGTGTACCTAAGGGAGGGATCCTTCAATGGTGATTGGTGATAGGCTACAAGGTAAATGGAATTCTTCAAATACAGTTAGAGAGTGGAAATGAAGTGGGTAACCCCATATCATACCGGGCTTCACCTTTGATCCACATGATGATCTGCACAGGGGGAAAGGTTCTGGGGGGTTGTGAATAACATGGAGTTTTCCACTGATAGTTGTAGGTGGCATAGACAATAAAAATGTCACTCTTATTGTACATATGAAGTCACTTAGTGTTATATGGTCGTTAGGGATATTGTCCACATTGCTAAATTAGGATGAGCTCTGCTTCCTTGATGCTGCTTTTGCACACGTTACTGCATGACTTTATTTCGCCAGACTCTGTTTGTGCCTTTCACTTTAGAACTGTCTGCTTTCTGCATTCTCTGCTAGTTCCTGGAGTTTAGTCTGAACACGATTTGCAAGCTCAATAAACAATGCTCCCTGTTATTCTGTTGAGGTCAGTCCCTAGCACCTAGACAAAACATGCTAACACAGCCTAACTGCTGGAAACTCGTGCTTTGATATTATGGGAATGCATGTTGTTCAAACACACACTTGGAGAGGGACCTTTCCAGGGAGAAGAGCTATGCTGTTCCTATGATGTAAAACTTCCATCTAGGCACTAAGGTATGGGTTCTGCTGACAAAGTCCAGAGATCTTCCTTGATATAATAAACTTCAACTTACCAAGGGGAGGGTGGTTAGGCCTTTTAGTCCTTTTTCCACTGTCTGTATATGATGTCATCCCCCTTTATATTCTATGGAATTGTAACAATGCTAGCTATTTTAGGTTTATGCATTTTGCTGCTGGTAGTGGCTTGCATAGTGCTTTATCGAGCACAATATTTAAAATAAACATTTTGAACTATAACCAATGCTCTGACAATTCTTATTGTGGACAAGTACGAGTGAGCGAGTGAAAGGGTATGCCTTGCTACCGCGAATCCTGAGAGAGTCGGGAGTGTTGTGTTCAGGGTCCAATTATTTGTAGCTTTGTGATTCTGTAGAAGAACGAATGAGACACTATAGCTAGTCGGGTTTTGGGAATTTGAGTACTAAGGTGGTAAGAAGGTGCAACCCCTATACATCGAGGTTCTGCTTTCCTGCACATAGTTCTTAGGTATATGCAGAATCCCCGCAACATGGCACCCAGCGTTTGGTCTGGTTCCTATCTGCGAGACTCCTGAGTAGTGCTTGTCCACAAACCCCTCACTTCTGTTTCCGGGGATGGTTGTGACGGTGTTGCCTACTATATTGTGATATTTTATAGACTTTTCAAGGTTGAATTTTAAAAGGTCTTTCTTTTTCTTTTTAACACGTTATTGTGCTGCTACGCATAAGTTGTTATTCTCTACTATTGATTATGGCAGTTGTCATTGCACCGCCTAACCAGGCAGCAGTCACAGCTTATTTGACTCAATAGAGGGTCCCTAATGCTGGTGTTACACCCATTTTTGTAGTGGAAGGGGATGCAGCTCAATGCTTCAAAGTGTTTTATTCTTAGGCCACCTTTCCAGCAGTCAATGGGGCAGATAATTTGTTTCACAAATATACTGCAATGGCCCTACCTCAGAATTATCACCTTATAGGTCTCTTGAAGTTCCGCTAACGGCTCACAATACTAACATGCAATATGGTTTAATGGTGTCCGGCCACACCCAATCACACCGGTCCATTTAGGCCCCTTATCAATAGATGGGGCCACGTGGCCCATTTTAGTTTGGCATACTCCACACCCAAATTATCTCACTGCTACAGTCTCAGAGCTAAGCATATTGCATATTTCGTTAATACGTGTGCATAGAGTCGTTATTCAGTTAATGCTGTCAACTTCCAGGCGCGACCATCTGGCATTGCTGCGCAACCACCAGCACCTGATGGTGTAATCATCAGTCCAATAATTATTAATTTTGTGATGGGCATGGATCCACAAAATAAGGATGTACTTCCTTATTGGCTTGCTGAAAAGTTTGGACGACTCTAAGCTGTTTTACCAAATACCATTCTTGTGGAGAAACACAAGATCTTCACCAAGAGTTTACCTAAAGGCCTTGTTCCCGAATTAGCTGATTGTAACACTTGGGGTAGAGTATTTGCAGTGGTATAATCAATGTGTTTCGGCACCCCCTCAGTGACCATTCTCCCTTCCGTGATAAACACGTGTTCAGGATGAACATGCGGCCGATGCGGTCCTGGAGTTAGGAATGAGACTGGTGGGTGTGTTTGACAATGTTTGCGTTATTATACTTGCTAATGATAAGGGTGATGCTGTGAGCTTACAAGTGGCGCAACGCTTGGAGGCTGTGGTAGATGCAGACAAACAGAGAGAATTGCCAAAGATTATTTCTAAAGCTTAAAAAACCTTAGGGCGCAATAGACTGGTAATTAAGCCTTTTACTCAATGGCAAACTGAAACTCAACATAAAGCCCAGACTGATAAGGATGGGCACCCGTTCTTTCCTAAAAAGAACTGGAGAAATAAAAATTAGGTGCAGCAACAACAGAAGCAGGGTTCGCATGCTAGATCACCAACACCTGAGTCTTCTGAGTGTACTTATGACTTGCGCGCCCGTGCGAAAATTAAGACTCCTGATAGATTTCAAGTCCCTGATCAGCGCTCTCCTCGTTCTTTACTGGACACATCGGACACTCAAGTCGTGGTGGGGAATGCCAGTATTGTGGCAAAGGTAGGACCACACAACATGGACGGGATCAACCTAGACAGTTTTACGCAGATTTAACAGCGAAATATACCTCAGACGGTGAGAACATGGCTTCTTGATTGAACATGGGCAAGTAAGTAGTAGTCTTTATTGTACAGTTAATTAAAACTCACAATTTAAAACTCACGGTTTAAAAAAAACTTTCAAACTTTAAAATACAGCATTGTCTCACTTTATACATTGGTGGTTACAATTCATACTTTCAGGTTAGCTTATTGATGTTATACAGCTAGAGTCCCTGTTCCGCCATCTATTCTGTCCTTCCAAATTTTTGGAAAATGTTTTTTTTGTAATTTGTGGATGAGTCGCATTGAGCTTTGGGTTGCCTATTCAGGCATTCAGGCTATTCCAGACATAATAAAGGGCTTGTGCTTCAAGGTGCAAAAACTTGGCCAAAACAATCGCGCTTTGGTTTGGCTGTTGGCTAGGTCTATAAGGTGTGCTAGCTGCCTGCTATTCTGCTCCCACGTTTTGCTGATACTTTAGTCTTCCAGCCACTGAATCAAAGTACTTTGCAAGACAGCAGTTTAGCCGGGTCTCCTGTGGGTTAACACGCAGTTTGACAGCCTGCCTGCAAGACCTGATGCCCTTCTGGTTCCATTCTGCTCGAAAAAAAGCTTGCCTTTTGTCCATTAAGCTTGGGTAAATACAGATAATGTGTATTGCATCCTCAGTTCCTGTTCTACAGAGAAAACAGGACTGTTCTTCTTGTCTCCTTTTCCAAGGTGCCAGGTGAGGGAGAATTGGTAAGATACCAAAACGCAAGTTTAAAAACTTTTCTTTTATCTTCTGTCTGATTCTCCTCTTCAAATAAGCTTGTGGCATAAGTGCTTTGTAATCATTCAACACTGTCCATCCGTGCTCCCTCTTGGCTAGAGCTTCCTTGTCTTCTGTTAAGGATATCATTTTCGTTACTTTGGTTGCAACCTTTTGCTCTTATGATCTCTTATGATCTGTTCATGATTCCCAAAGATCGGTCAACTCGAGTCTTTCTAATGATTCCAACAGAAACTCCATGGCTGGTGATTGCTATCGTTGTAAGAACTCAGTCCAAAGGTGGGCATTTAGAGTTCCTTGCTCTGCATCTGATCTTGAGCTAACATTTTATGTAGGCGCCCCTTCTTTTCACTGTTTGCTTCTGAAGGCCAAAATCAAGGCATATTTGGGCAGGTGATACATAGTTGGGTAGCTGAAAAATTGCTCTGTATGTGCTGCTAATCACTTTCTCTAGGTCCAACGCATCTTTTCCATGTGTTGGTTCTCTCCCATATGTGAGCATGGGCTGTAATCGTGCTCTGATTACTTATAGGAGGGGGTCAAGTATACAGTCTGGTTGGACTTTCTTCAGGGGTTTCATCGCGAGATAGCTCATCGTGCCCTTTCGTGGCAGGGTCACTAGGTGAGGTTTAAACATACCTCTGCTGTCCACTAGTACCCAGAGGTACTTATAGCTAGTTATCTGATCCAGTTTCCGCCCTTCCAAATACCAAGGAGCATATCAGCAACAACCGGAGACAATTATTGCTAAGCTTTGCATCTCATTAGAGATGCAAAGCTGGGCATAGGAGGAAAATGGCGCTAAGGCAAAGATTCACGCAATAGTGTGACTTTGCTGATAAGGCGATATAATTATTGCCGCTTTTTGCCTAAAAGCGCCGCCTTGATGATATGCCCTCAAGTGTTTTTCCTGGTCTTGTTGTAGTTCACAGTCATAATTTTTGTTTTATTTAAGTTGATACTTAATCCTTAGAGTTGTGAGAATTTACTGGTAGTGTCCAGAAGGTGTTGGAGGCCGTTTGGAGAAAGGCTTATAAGGGCTAAGTCATCCACGTATAGGAGATTGGACAGCACGGTTTTTCCCAATCGCGGGGCATGTGATGTAGTGTTGTCCAATTCCCCTGGAAGGTCTGTTAAGAAGAGATTAAACAGCACGGGGCTAGAATGCACTCTTGTTTTAAACCTTTGAAGGTGTTAATCCGCCTTGAGAGATGCATCCCATCTCCCAGCTTGATTTTAACCCAGGTGTTGGTATGTAGTAAGATCAGCTGTTTCATATGAGGTCTTGGCATCCCCCACTTTTCCAACTTTTGCCATAGTTTGGCTTGATCCATGTAGTCAAACGCTGCGCTGTAATCTATAAAACATAAAAATAGCGAGCTCTTTGCTACTTTTGCCACGTCTGCTAGCAGGGTTAGCGCCATGATATTAGTAGTAGTACCCTTTCCTCTACAGAACACTGTTTGCATTGCGGGGATTAAATCTTTTGACGATGCCCAGGATGTCAATTCCTCCAGGACTAGGCCGGTGTAATACTTTGCCTCTATGTGAATTAGGGCGAAGAGCCGATAATTGCAAGTGCTGCTCCTGTAGCCCTGCTTGTACATTGGACTTATAGTTAAGCCTTTCCAAGATGCCGGGCTGGTTTCTAGCTCTTGAATGCCCTTGAAAACTGGTACCAGTATGTTGCTCCAAAATTCAATGTCGTACTTGTACAATATTGGAGGTATTCCATTTGGACCTAGTGCTCCTTCCGACTTGCCCTTCATTATTTGTGATTTTTATCCGAGCCGCTGATATGTTAATACTATTTTCTTTACTACTTGATAGTAATTTTGGACTTCTGTTCCCTACCCCATCTTCGTCCTTTTGTTCATGCCGTTTCTCAACCTGTTTGATTTCTTCACTAGTCCCTTGTTTGTTCTTTCCTATGTTTATTTCATTCTGTTTCATCTTAGTGTTCCATGATTTCTCTTCAGTTGAGTTTCCCTCTTGGTTTCTGTCGTTAGAGTGATTGTACAGGAGGTTTGCCCAATCTGCTTCTGCTATATATGAGCTTATTCCATGGTGACCTGGCCGTTGGAGACTATGAATTGTCCGCCAAAACCTGCCGCTATATTTCAACTTCAATTCGTACATTATTTTTGCCCTGAATTCATCATTCATCTGTCTTTTCTTTTCCCAGATCACCTTTTTTAGCTTTGCTTTTAGGTTACGTAGCTCCCCTTTCAGGGCTTCATTTCGTGATTGTGCTCGAAGTCGTCTTAAATTTGATCTTTTTTTCGTTTAAGTCTTTTTGTCTCAGGCGAGATTGTCTTTCCTGATATGGGACCCTGAGAGTTCCCTTTAAAAGTCTTTGGCTTTGTGGCATGTTTTTTCTCAAGGGCTTTCGTATACTCCTCCCAAGCTTCAATTGGGGTTATAGTCAAGTTGTTGTCTTGATGAATAAGTTCTTTCGCACTTGTGGATAACCCTTCAATCTTGTCCTCCTTGTACCTTATTCGTGTAAAATCCGAGGTGTACTTGGTCCCAGCACATATCCTTGTTTCCATGTGGCTCCCTCTGGCTACGCTTAGCATCATTTCTTGCGGTAGGTGGTAACTTTTGTTGTTATCACCCAATCTAAATGATTTGATGCTGTCAAACAAAGGGAGAGTTGCCAGGGTATAATCTAGGTAAGAAGAGATGGTTGAGGAGTGATAAGTTGATACTGGTGGGGTATCCTCTTTGAATCAGGAATTCAACACCCTTAGGTTTAATGTTCTAAATCCTTCAGTAATTGAATGGAACACCTTGCTTGTTTATATGGAAGTGCTTGGGCTTGGTTTTGAATTACCCAGGATATGTTGAGTGCCTGTGATAGTTCATCTTCCAGTGCAGTTCCGAAGAGGAAAAGATTGAAGTCACCTGCCAGGATCAAATTCTCTACATCCCTCTCTTCTATGATTCTTGTTGTTTCTTTGACCAGTTCTTTTGCCCCTTTAAGTCTGTGCTTCGGGTGTATATATGAGTTGATTATAATAAGTGGCTAATCCACCTTCTTTAATTTGATTGTTATGGCTATTGCCTGTATCGCACTTGGGGCTGTGATTTTAATCTTTATCTCTCCTGTTGTTCCTATAGTAAGAATTGAGGCAAATATCATCAGACTGCCTGAGCAATGACCAAAAGTTGAACTTCTATCGGCTGGGACAATTTGTGACGTATATCCTTCTAGGGCTATATCATGCTCGTCCCAGGTATCTTGAAGTAATATCAGGTCAAATGACCTTAAGTAATTTAAGGTCCTCCAGCTTGTTCATCAGACCATTGGTATTCCAGATACATATACTAACATTATTCAGAATGGTATGTGGTGAAGTCTGAACGAGTACCCCTTGTCACTGCCCTCCCCCATTTGTTATTGTTCACTGTATGTTGGCCAGGGTGGAGACAGATGATTGTGTTGTTAAGGTTTTTGTGTATGAGAGGGTTCCTTGAGGCCCTGGAGAGTGGCTTAGTGCTTCTTTTAGAAATGATGTTACTGTATGTAAATGTTCTTTTTTGCATTCCTCTAAAAAGGGTGTTGGATAGGCTAGTCTTTTTCATAGTTCCAGTTTTATTCCCCACTGAGAGAATTTGTTGATTTCTCCTAGGATTCAATCAACCAACTCGTTTAATTTCCATATTGTCTTTGATGTTTCTGGGTATTGTGGGCCAAATGTAGGTTGGAATTTGATTGCAAGCAAATCTGTTAAGTTGTTATCTTCCAGTCCTTTGTTTGTGTGGATGAGTCCTAATATATTTCCTCTGTTTAGGTATCAACTCTTCCTCTGTATTTGTATTCTGGGACAAATAGAATAATGTCTGTCTCCTTTGAAATGATGGACCTGGTTTCCTGGGGTGAGGATGCCTCATGATGTTGGACCCTGTCAGAGAGTTGGTTGTTATTTTTGCTATTTAGTGTGGCACTTCCGGCTCCGTTAGATTCTTCCGGTGCTTGCTCTATAGCCAGCTTATGCCCGCTTTGTATTGTTTCCTTTGACAGACTATCTGTCCATCTCCTTACTCTACTCAGTAACTTTCGGACTCAGCTCTTTCCCATTGTGGCATGCGTCTTACCATTCTGCTCTCCTTCTGCTCGGCTGTTCGCTTGTCGTCTCA